>NC_134574.1:152726933-153049433 GCF_050947875.1 Dermacentor variabilis
GTAAGCACCATGCAATCGAGATGAAAGCAACATTGAATAATGTGGGTGACAATACCGATCCCTGGGGTACATCGTACTGAGGCGAATCGCAAAGTGTCGGTCTACAAGGAAAGATTGGACAAAATTCCGTACTATAGGGGGAAAAGGCAGCATGACTGGCGTTATCATATGCCTTTTAGACGTCCATAGCGAGGACAGTACGGACAGTGTGGCTGCGCGTTGACGACAAAACTGAGGATGCCAAGAAAGCCAGCCCATCTTCAGTATCGATGGATGGACGGAAGCCAATTTGAGCAGGGTGGTAGAAATCGTGGTGCTATAGCCACCACGACAGTCGCGTGGCTAGCATTTTCTCAGCAAGCTTGCACAATGTCACGTTAGGGAAATTGGCCGGAACTTGCCAAAGTCGGTCGGCGGCTTGCCTGGTTTCGAAATCGGTATCAGAATAGCCGATTTCCTACCCGGAAGGACAACGCCATCTAGCCATACCGTGTTAATGGTGTCCAGGAGTTGAGGCAGCACAGCCGAACTCAGGTTCTTGTCAGCCTCATAAGTAATAGAGTCTAGCCCGGGTGCTGTCTTGCGACTGGCACCATCTATCGCTGCAAGCAACTCAGGCATGGTGAAGGAGCTTGCAATTCCCTCGGAGTTTGCTGTAGATGGTAACTTGTCGATTAGAGCTGCGGAAAGCCGAAGCTTTCGATTCATTCGATGGCCGAGCGAGTTTTGATGGTTGTGAAAACGCACCATGCCGCAAAAAAGCTCTTTTTAATATATATTGAAGAATACATGTTTTCTTTTCCGCTGCGAATTCGTTTAATATCTTCAGAATGTGGAGACATTGGGAACGAGAGTAGGTATTCGATGGCCAAGTGAGTTAAGGGTACCCTCTACGCCGCAAATGGCATGAACTTTTAATGCCACTAAGCATGTCTGTGTGGAACTCCGCGAATGGCATTACATATTAAGGCATTAGCAACTTAATGTCATTTTCTATCCGCTTGGGGCGCGGTTACATAAACATCAATAACGTGAATGCATAACTGAAGTAAATTTAGAACATGTTTCTGATAAATATATCTCGAAGGTTTGAGGTGAATAGTAAATTACATATGCTAAGGAAATTGTCTAACTTGTTCAGTAAAGTACAGACCAGATAAACGAATGATCACTTAGAATAATTAATGCGATGAGGTATGATGAGCCATATATCTTAAAGCGAACGTTTTACTGGCCGCGAACTTGTTTCTTTTTTTTTCTT
This sequence comes from Dermacentor variabilis, assembly GCF_050947875.1. Classification (NCBI taxonomy): domain Eukaryota; kingdom Metazoa; phylum Arthropoda; class Arachnida; order Ixodida; family Ixodidae; genus Dermacentor; species Dermacentor variabilis. The sequence continues at coordinate 152,728,195 of NC_134574.1, forward strand.
GCATCGGAATATTTGCTTCGAGATGACGTTCTGGTAACTCTAAAGGGCTTAAAAATTTTTACTCAAAATTTAGGGGTGCTCCGTGGCCCGTGGACGCCGTGGCCAGGCTGTGAATTTGGAAACGCTGAAAAAGGGTTTTTTTTAGTTTTCGCGCAACATAGTTATGTTCTCTCGTATAGTCAAATTACAAACCGAGCGCTGTGATGTCTGTAGATTGTGTGTAGGTCATAGTTTACGAATTTCTTGAAGCAGACGGCAGTCTTGCTGTTTCCTTGAGGTGTTTTTATGCGCCATATTTCATAACCTCTGAGACGGTGGAGCATTGTCATTTCCTCACATGGCACATCCCACCTTGGCATAAGTATCAAACTTGAATTGTATTATGGGGCTGTACGTGCCAAAACCACAACCGGATTATGATGCATGTCATCGTGGCGAACTCCGGGTTAATTTTCACACCGTGATGTTCTTTAACGTATCCCAAAATTTAAATGCACGTGCGCTTTCTATTTCGCCCTCGTAGAAATGCTGATGCCGTGGTTCGGATAAAATCAGCGACCTCTAGCAGTGCTTTAACCGCAAAGCAACTGTGGCGGACACAGAAGTATTGATTTGACATCGACTGCTTCCGTAGTATTGCCTGGACCCTGCGGTATGCTTTAATTATTGCGGCTCTTCTTCTATACGTCCTGTATAGTTTGCCCGCTCGACATGTTTGCATGATGTTTATTTTTCAGAAACAGCAGCAACCTACTGTATCGTACCTTGAACTTCAGCTTATCCAGTTTCCCGCAATAGCTGTCGTATAGTAGTCCGGTTTCTTTGCTTTCTCACGTCACCTTCGCCGCCCCTGCGCCCTCCCTTGTGGGGGAATTGCATCTTCCCCTCCCTCCTCTCTGCAGTGTTATGTCCCCTCTGGACTCACCCCTTAGTAGAAACGGAAGCGCTGCAAGTTCTGCAATGCTTTTGAGGGGAGTCACGGATAATTACAGCTGTCATGAGGCTAATGTGGCGACACCAAGGAACTCCACAGGGCATTGTGCACATTTGACGCGGTGGCGTGAAAACGTGTTTCTCGTGTTTACTTTCTTCTCTGACTCGCGCCTGTCAACTATACAGACGCTCTGATCCACCCCCATGACGCAGTATGCCGGACAGTAGCAGCCACACCAGCAACAGTGGGAAAGTCGAAGGAAGAGGCGAAGAATGCTTCGCTTTAAAAATTATTAAAGAGCTGCATACAAAAGTGCTAGAATGAAAAGTATGTACAGCATATCTGAGTAACTCAAGCAGGCTAGGCGACTGTGTGTCAATACGCCGTTTCAAAGGCGATGCCAGAATGTCACCATCATAATCATCATATCGATGGTGCTCGAGCTGAGACCGCCGGAAAACTATCGGTACTTGTTAGGGCCCAATTAAATAATGAGAGGGTTTCAGCTTCATGTTTGCTGTCTGCTCCGGTCAACACAGCGTATGCGCCATGGTGTGGTGTGCACACAGCCGGAACGATTCCGCACGCTCGCACAACGCTCACGGCAGCTGCGGAAGCCAGAACGCTGCCCCAACTCTCTTGTGCAGAGCCGATTGAGTGGAGCGTGACGACGGTCCATCAACTTGGTTATAAGTTGCGGCGAAGCTTACTGTGCGTATCTGGAGTCCCAACACTCCACGCGCAGGCTTCGCATACGGCGTTGATACCGTGACAGCACGCCGGGGCCGATGACAGGCGTGATATGGCGGCTCGAGTGTCCGCGTAATTGCTATCGCAATATATAAAGCGGCACTGCGAATCGTTTCCAATTTCGCAGAGACACTTGAGGCTGCTCACAAGTGGGAATGCGAAGCGTTAGAGTCCCTTTGACTAAATGTTTTCAATTGATGTTTTCTACATGCTATAAAGTTCCTTCTGCTGATTCGGCGTGTGCGGGTGGGTGGGTGTGTGTGTTTGCGCATATATAGACTGCAGACCGTGCCATTTTATCAACTCATGACGTGGCGCCGAGAGTCCGTCGCAGTAGAGACAGCACCGATGAAATTCGAAGCGCAAGTGACGCGCGGGAGGAAGCGCGCTCATTTTATACACTCAAGACAAGGTGCCACCTCCTCCTCGTTGGCTGCGCCGTCACGTGCTCAATGACGCACGCACCAGGCCACACGTTTAGTCAGCCAGAACCGTGGAGCCGGAGTAGCGCGATCGTCTCACAACCCGGAAGCCCGGGTTAGATTCCCACCTATACCGTAATCAACCAACTTTAATTTTCAAGCCATTTATTTACTTTGTTTACCAGAAACTCCTGAGAAATTTAACGTCAATTCGAGCATTCGTGACGTGCTTTTATGCTTTCAGACGTCGGACATTTATGGTACGATTGATTGGTCACACCCACGAATTTTCGCGTAATGGGGCAATAATGCTATCGCAATAAAATGTGCAGCCTTGCTTTGCGCTGCATCTTCAGGTCTCTTCACATAACATTTATTTTCACAATGCGTGGGATATCTGCGATTTCCTGGCGTCTTTTTATGCTGCGTAATGCGTTTACGGTGGCGGCTTTGCGTGTTCTGTCTTTTGCGAGATTCCTTGTATTCTCTTTGCCGACGGCTACTGTTCGCTGTATCCAGCGCAGTCGAGTTAATTGGCATTGTAGGTGAAACCCATGACTTCGTCTTTGCTGGCAGTTATACATTGGATTCTCTGAGAATGAGGACGCGCAGCCGACCTTTCTAATTTTCAGTTATTCTCATGGTTAGCATAGATGTAATGAAACTTCATAGGACGTCTATTCTGCCCAATGCACCCTACGTCACCACGTGAGGTATTTCCAAAAATTTCCTAATAAATATTATTTGGAAGACATTATCGGTACCACGTGATTTATGCGCCGGGTTTGTTTGTTTCTTTCTTTATTTCTTATTTGCAGCGTCTAACCCTGAAGATTTGCCCTTAAAAGGTGCTACCCATAGCACATATTCGAATAAAATAGATTCAGCCTTGATACATACCAGTTTTGCATTCAGACACACAATCGAATAAGCGCCTGAACGCCTCTTTACTGCCCTTCTTGATGAGGACAACTTCGCACAACTGACTGGTTTCGTTATATATATACATAAACTTGACAGCGTCGTAGTCGTCATATTCAAGAAACTGCTTTGTGGGGGTCTTGCATGAAGGACCAGGGCCCTGTACGTCCAAGCCGGTTGCAGCGTCTATTAAGAAGGGGAAAAATCACGAAATAATTGGTATCAATCACGCTCACGTTATTACATGTTTACATTCATAGAAAAAGCACTCAAACAACTGATTCAGACCTCACTTTAATGCGTTAATTATCAGCGAAACCAAATGCTCAGTGGATGATTCAGGCGGCAGTATAGCGCAAGTTTCCGGCAACTGCAGCTTATGTAACCCTAATGTTCTTGTCAAAACGGTGGCGGCGAACGCTATGCACGAATGCGAGCTTTCTCGTTCTTTTTTTTTTTTCGTATGCCATATGAAAATGCACAAAGTATTTCAACGCACTCGCTCGCCCGCGAGGAGTTCATAACTGAAAGGACTGTTCAGTGGCGTTGAATTGGACATCAATGCTTTCTAACGCGACAGCGTTAAAGGCCCCGTGTCGCGGAAAATGCGGCGTCGGCGTCGAGCGTACACCGTCGTTTCGGCAAAAATAATACCTAATCATGCAAACGAAACTACGCTTACCCAACGACACAGACACTATATGTAGGGCAAAGTACTTATTGAACTCAGTGAATTTCTCAAGATAAAGTACGCCATAAGAATCGTAAAGTATGAATTGCACACAACCTAGAGACGCGATAGAGTCGGATTGTAATGTGTAGATATGATGGATGGATGGATGGATGGATGGATGGATGGATGGATGGATGGATGGATGGATGGATGGATGGATGGATGGATGGATGGATGGATGGACGAACGGACGGACGGACGGACGGACGGACGGACGGACGGACGGACGGACGGACGGACGGACGGACGGACGCACGGACGGACGGACGGACGGACGGACGGACGGACGGAAGGACGGACGGACGGACGGATGGATGGATGGATGGGTGGATGGATGGATGGACGGTTCCTATGAGCGTCCCTTTTGGAAAGGGGTGGTGGGCCGCGCCACTAAGCTCCTGTTATTCTCCTATTATCGTCCGTTGACGTTGAAAAAATGAAAATATTGCTCAAGAATACCACCCAAGTACAGCATGACAGCAACGACACCGTGGAAAGTGCGTACGCTCCTCCATTGTCCCTATAATTTTTATCGCAATAAAATCGAATGACACGTGAAGAAAAAACATGCTCACCAGTTATGAGTAATTCATGGCACTCCTACGCACATAGTACACACTTTAGGTGTTTGCGGCCCCTACTGGACCCAGGCACGTGTGCTTGGTGGATGGTGGAGAGACACAGAATAAACATCTTTACTGAGGTATTCTTTCAGCGTTATCTTCAGGGTTGTCTCCCCTTTCCAGTAAGCCAAAGGCTTTCACCCCGTCCACGACCATCGCTACCAACTGGCGCTGGCTGGTGAGGGCGGACCTGGCTAGAACTCTCTCCCAAAGCTCAGGTGTGTGATATAGATTTGGTTTGTTCAGGGGTGATTGTGTAAAGCCTATTCACTCCTTAACACACCCAATCCGTAACCCAAAGCGTCGCCGCAGGTGTGCGATGAGCTCACACTCAGCACGCTTGGCTGGTTTTCCCGATCTTAGATTTTTCATCCGTCGTCCCGCTCGTTCACGTCCTGCAACGGAAACCTCAGCTACTTTAAATCCTTTGCTGCAGATAGAAGTAATGGTACACTCATCGACATACTAGAATACATTACCAAACTCGCGTGCCCAGGAGAATAATGCTACAGATTAGAATATCTTGTACCTGTTCCTATGAAGTTTGGCGTGGTTCTTTATTTCTGACATTGAAGAAAGCCCAGGAATTACGAATAACGAATTCACTACGCATTTGCGAACCTTGAATGTATTTAGATATTCTTCAGTAGTAGGATCAGTCTTCTTGGCATTGTTTAATCAAGGGAAGCTAATAATTTCAAAGTATAGCGGCAGCCACTGCCTGCTTAGATTGTAACATGTTCCCTTACTGGATCGGGATATGTTCCCTTCACTTAGGCCTCAGAATTGAATGTGCCTTACCTTATGGAGAGCGCAAATAAATTAATAGATCAGAATTTGGGCTCTTAATGTGCCCCTACCAAACGCCCACAACGCGGCCGGCCAACAAACGGGTGACGTTTCGTTCGGCCTCGTACTACAGTCCTGTTCCTGAATCAACAGAGTGCTTTGGCGGCAATCCTCTTGAACAGGTCAAGATCTGTTCGTCTTTGCTACGTGAATTGATGGAATTTCCTAACAAGGTGTGCATTTCGTAGAGTAGATGCAACTATACTTCATCATCACACGCGACACTTTCTTGTAGGCTTTTAAGAGGCTCTAGACCATGGTGTATGAATATTAGGAGAGGTGTACGAACGGCGCCTTTCCTAGCATACAGGCTTAGCCTACGCTTCAAGCAGTTTCTGGGGACAGAAACTGCTTGAAACTTTCTGGGTACAAGAATGCAACATTCAATAATCAGTGCACTGTATGCCGAATCACATTGAGCAACCTCTCCTCCGGATTCAACCGTTCAAAAGCAGAAATCTTTAAAAGGTGCCTTCAATAAAAAATAAGAAATTGTACCGGTGAGCAGCAAAGCCATTAGAGCCGGTAATGCAGCAAGGACGATGAGGAAACGCATCGTGGTTTCTGAAAGAAGACCAATAAAAATGTTTTCATTACAACCAACGCTCCTAACAAATGTGCGTGTTATTCTATATGACGTCGTACGGGCCGGGCAAATACACTGTGAAGCAACGATTGAGCCAACATTTCTTTTTTTGAAAATGGTATATTAGGTGTACGTACGTGAAATCTTCGACAAACTATATTACAGACAGGGCCACATATAAATGACGAAAATGTGCGTGCGGTACTGCAATCGAGACTGCATAGAAGTTTGATTTCTACACCATTTAGCCAAAACCGCGTAGCTCATTGCTGTTTGCATCTTCCATCGTTCCTGCATGCGCATTGACTGTAACACAACCGGGAACGTCTGCTAACGCAAAGAGGTTACCTGGAACTCGTTCAGCATCCACCATATACCATTTCCGGTCGTGTTCGAGCCCACTTTCTACCGTTAGTGCCAGAATGATGGAAGTTCACCCATTAGCCAGTTTTCTAGCCTAGAACTGTTGTAGATTTGTATACGGTATACTACAGCGCCACGCTGATGTGTCTAGAGCTCACGTGAGCTGTGTGCACCTGCTTGTACTTGCGCCGTCTGCTGGAAGTTGCTGTATCAATGCGGTCTCTTTTTCAGCAAGCCATGTTGTAATGGCGGGTCACCACTGGTCACGCTACCCTCTTTGCCATGAAACCCGCCACTATGCGGGGGATAAGTCATGTTACGCACGTATACGCTTTTCAATCAAATGTAAACTAGTTAGGCCCACCGAATCCAACGTTACTCAGCCAACGTTACCGAACCAACTCAATTCAGCAGCTGTCTATCTTCTGCGACGGAGGAGTCTGCATGGAGCCGCCATGGGAATTTGTCCCAAGTGCCGGTCGTTGGAACTAGCAGCGCTGCAGCATCTCCAAGATCACTCCCCTAGCTCTAGCTGCGAGAGCGATCTCGGAAGTCATATGCCTGCAGAAGCAACAATATCGCGCGTGATCCCACAAAGTGTGGAGCGATGCCGGCGCAGCTCCGCCAGTTGGCCCAGCGCGATAACTTCGCTATACTTACTCACATGGGCGAAATTAATGCTTTCAGCGGGCGTTATGCTCAACAACATTGAGTCTTACCTTATGCGTATATATATGGACTAAGGGCCTTCATAATGTCCCTCAGATACGTTCATTGACGTCACACACTTTTTAATACGCATCCCGCTTCAGGCTATACGCATGTGTTCGCGACGGCTTGCTGAACACCTCCTAATATGACTGAGAACGTTCGTGCTCCGGCAGTGACGTCACCATCGTACCCCAATGTTGGGTTAGGTCGGGGATGTGCTCACTTCTCGCCATCTGGGGATATTCCGCGGCGGCATTCTTCTTTGTTATTCGTGTTATTATTATTTCGATACAGGCTGGGCTTTCTTTTTTAAGCCACGTGCGATCATGCTGTCCTTTCGTGGACGTACGAGCGACTAAAGTGGGGGCTACAGTAGTTTTCGACACTTCTTCGTTCGCCATAATAAAAGTCTAGCGGTCATTGCTCCCCGAGAAAAGAAATATAAACATCTTCAGCGAAACTAAAACTACATATGCATTTCAAGCCGTAATATCGCTTTCCACGCTCTACAGAGACATGCACAGTTCTTGGTAGCGTATTGAGCAAGGCTACATCCAGGCAACAGCCAGAAAGATGAAGGAAGGACAAACGCCGTTGTTTTTTGTGTAATGCGTCAACATTGGGGGCGTCAAATGGGAATATTGTGTGCGTGGAATCTGTGGGTATATGGCAAGCTGGTCACGTGGGAGAGACAGACTGAGAACGGGAGACATTACAAGTGTGCGTGCGCGCGCTTGTCGGGGGGGGGGGGGGGGTGTGAGAATTAGATTTCGCACCTCGAACGGACTGCACCTGTGTCGAGTAAGCTCCCGAACTTCAAGGATGGGTGGCGTAATGCTGACGCATTTCTCGTGTAATCAGCCATTAAATTGCCACTGATTTTCTTGTGAGGAAATGGTAAAAATTCATTCTGGATCGAAAATGAAAATTATTTCAGGATGGTTTAATGGTGCTTCATATAGTCTTAAAATGTCTGAACGGTCAGAAGGTGTAATCGGCGTAAGATGGGCGGTATACTCGCTTCCAGGTGTAATACGGCGTTCGCAACGTATTTTGGAATCCTTAAGCGCAGTCGTAATGTCTCCCCTCCTAATAAAATAGGGGCCGAAGTTCTATGGTGGCACACCAGAGAATAAAACAAAGTCAAATTCTAATACCGGACGATCGTACGTTTGGTATACCACCAAAAGTGATTTTCTTCGCGTCCCTGATCTTCGGTTGCTCAATTAACTTGCGAAAAATGCACATTGCAAGACCTCCTTTTGTCGCAATGTATTCAATGTGAGGCCGCAAGTTAAGACATCGCTTATAAATAACTCCAAGGTACTTGCCGATGAGCAAAATGAGAACAAGGTAAAATAGGGAGCCATCGTTTCGACAGGTGGACTAGTCTTTTTCAAGCCGACGTGGGCTTTCCTCGGCACAGTATATGCAGATAGGGCTCTTCTAAATGGGGGGAGGGGGTAAGGCGAGTGGGTTTGGCGGCGGCCGAAGGCGTGTTAGCGGCAAGGGTGTACAATTGAGAATATAGCTGTGCTATGCACGCGGCCGGGGACACGGCTGTATGTCAGCCGGCGTGTCAACGGCCGTGTGCACAGCAACCCTTGATTATCTGCTTCGCTGAAGGTCGGCGGGCTATCGTCTCTCTAAAAGAGATAATAAAAGGAGCGGCAGGAAATACTGCTCGTGAGAAAAAATTACTGACGTAGAAGGAATATATAAATGTAAGAAATAATAAAGAGAGGGAAGAGAAAAGAACATTCAACAGCCAAATTAAAATAAATAACTGTTCTTGCCTATAGCTTGAAATTTAGCACAGCGAACAGATTGTAAGGCTCAATTTGAAACGATTATGCCTATTGGTTGCAAAGTCTTGAACTTGTGGATGATGTATGAATCTCTGTATTTTCTATCTCGTTCAGAACGAAAATTTGACTGCAAAGTGTAGAGTTCATCAAAGTTATGACCTGGTTGGTTTAAATTCTCGGCGACGGCTTTGGGAAGCGTTTTAGCTTTGTATGCGCGATGTCCGTTTAACCTGACGTCCATTGATTGTACCGTTTCACCGATGTGTTGTTTCTAACAGAAGTAACGTTCAAGCATAGAAATCAAATCCTAAGTTGTGCAAGTAAAGCTAGTTTTCACTTCTTGTGTATAACTATTTGCGCTGATCTTACTTTGAATGTCACTTTGAAGCTTTTGCACCTGGGGCGACAACAAGCTTTTATTACGTGGGAATGATGTTGGCTGACTTGTACCTGCACCAACATGTCCTTAAAGTATAGGTAACCCTTGGTACATCCATAGGTAACCGTTCGAACAATATGTAAGCGATAGATAACCCTTGGTACATCCGGGAAAGCTTTTTTTCAGACGCTCGTAACATGATAATATTGGATGGCATTTTTGTACGATGTTGTTTGTCTCGGAGGGTATTCTAATAGTGTGTTATAAAGGGTTGCGGTCTGTCAGATTCTGGTGTAGGCTGTTCGTTAGCTAATTCCTACTGCCTCTCCAATCTTGACGCCATGTGCTAAGTCGAAAGCAACTTGTGGATAGTTTCTTTCTGATAGCCTTTCTTTAACGTCATTTAGCTGGTAGATATAATCGTTGTCTTCTAAGGTATTTGAGTCACTCAATTTGTGGATCATGTTCTAGGTGAAAACTAAGCGCTATGTGTACTGGGTCCTTAACGGGGAAAACAAAGACAGCACATTTATTGGCATTCAGGTTTATGTTGCTTGTTGAATATTGTCCTATGCTTCATATATATGTAAGGTAACTGAAACCGCATACTTTTTTTGTGCTGGGCCATGGTAATGCGACTTTCAAGATCTGCATGCGCGTGCTATATTGAATAACCAGGTCTAAAATCAATTTAAGAGGGACTCAACAACTGATTATCGTTGTTTGGCGCAATTTGGCTATATGTTGTTGATGATATACCCTGCCCCTTACTTTTTATGTAACAAGAGAACGAGAAGATTTGGCCTGGGCTTAACAGAGCCCGTTGTTCTTTCCGTTGGGGTCTCCACATTGAGATTCAGCCAGCGGGACGCTTGCTGCGCTGTTCAAAAATGTCTTACCGAATCCAACCGACTCCAGTTAAACCGATTTATAAGCTCCAATGTTATCAAATACAAAGGTCTTTTGACCGTGGACTCAAGCTCACTCATATCTGGCGCATGGCGCAGTTTCAGTGAATTTTTTTTTTCTCACACGTGTTTCCGCCTGGCTGGCTGGCGAATGGGATGGCCAAGTGATTCACTTCGCCACCCACAACACGTCCGAAATATATTACTTTTCTACGAGCTATTTAATCCGTAGTTCTTTACTACTGTTCCTTTTTCTCACAGTGGTGAGAAGGTGTTCCCTTATGAACGTGTCTGATTCAAAAACTATGCGCTGCTATTAAAGGCTCGTCATCGTTTCTCCTCCATGGCATCCTGCTCGGCAACAAGCGAATTCGTCAGCGAAGCGATAAGCAATGCTTTTCAAAGCCTTCAAGTCACCTTAACATATCTGAGCAATAACATGTGCGCTTACTTACCTGTTTATGACCTGTTACTTCGTTGCTTCGTAAACGAAATGTTTGCGTCGTCTACAACTTTCGCGATTTTTATTCCTTCATGACGTGTGAGAGCGAGAGCACAGTGAAGGGAAGGTCGTTTTCTATTTCTGTATGCACGTTGCTTTTAGGACATTTGCCCTTCCTTAAAATGGCCTCAGTTGAGCGGTAGAATACCGAGAAAAACTTAATGAGATGTTCCTGCTAACATGGCCTTTTGAGATTGTTATTGAAGTCTTTCTTGGCGCCTTGACGCCAGCTCGCTTGCACCGCATTCTTTCATTAGCAGATGCTCTAGTTCGTGCAGTCACCACTCCCATGACAAGTTTAATTCAAGAGCGTATATAACCAATGGGCTACCCTATATAAATAAGCAAAACTTTAAAATATTCTTTAAATCACCCATGTCAAGTTGCACAATTTCACTTGAGCTAGATTACTCTCAGAGGCATACATAATTTGCACAAAAAACAAAACTGAATATTCGTCTAATTAACAAATATGTGCTAATGAACATTTCGACTAATTACTTTGCGCAACATATCCCAATTTACGAAATGTAGCCGGGAACAATTAAAGTGATACCTACTTCGAACAAATTCTGAGGAAGGCGCCAGTTTCAATATATGCGTTCCTGAAGTTTACGACGATATACATTGCGGTTTCAGTAGCTTTCGAGATTCAGTGCCTGAAAACGCGTTTTCTTAAAAAAGTAAATGGAAGATGAGTGCATTTTTATGGCAAGTTTGACTGCGCTTATCCCGAAACTGGTTCTTGCTTGAAAATTATATCAAAGTGAGTGTTTCTTATGAAACCTTGGCTTCGATTCATGCATTACAGTATGTGCGCTAGGTTAAATAGCTTGAATGTATTTAGTAAAATTAGAGCGAGCGCACAAGCTCAGGTCGACCTCTGTCTTTCGAGTCAATAAACGCCATTCAATCCAAAAATGCTAACATAGGGAATTATATATATATATATATATATATATATGTATATATAATTACTTGTGCTTAATGAATGAAATAAAGAAACAGTAAATTAAGGGAAATTAAAGTGGATGAAAAAACAACTTGCCGCAGGTGGGAACCGAACCAACAACCTTCGCATTTCGCGTGCGATGCTCTACCAATTGAGCTACCGCGGCGCTGTTTCCCCATCCACTTTCTTGGGTATTTAAGTGTCCTAGTAGAACCCTGGGAGTGTTAGCCAGCGCCACCCCTCACACACCTTGGTGGAACGTCCTTTTTGCCGCAGGCGTCACGAGAATGTGATCATTTTGGGTGAAGGCAACCGGTCAATAAACCCACATATGCTACCTGAAGGCATCAATGTAGCCGGATTCGAGACCCTCGTTATGCAATCGTTCGAGACCCTCGTTATGTAAGTTTTTTCATCCACTTTAATTTCCATTAATTTATCCTTTCTGTTTTTCTTGCATTAAGCACAAGTAGGGAGGAGGGAAGAGAAAAGTAGAAGGCAGGGAGGTTAACCAGAATAACGTCCGGTTGGCTACCCTACACCGGGGGAATGGGAAAGGGGAAAACAAAGATCACAGGGAGAGAGAGGAGAGAAGGGAAGCAGGAAATTGCGGCGAGTTCACTGACGCGTGAGGTCTTACAGAAATTGCATTAAAAGTCACAGATGGTCGCACAAACCCGTCGTCCTTAAGAAACACAAGAGCGCCTTCACCGCTTTATGGGCCGACGGGCGTTGGGGGCGGTGTTCCAGCAGCACTTGCACAGAAAGTGGCCGATTGTCCAGTTTTTGAAAAGCTTTGACAAGTTCTTGTCTCTCTGGGGCATATCTTGGACAGTGGCACAGGAGGTGGTCGATGTTTTCTTCGGTGCCACAGACCTCGCATGCTGCGCTGTCAGTCATTCCAATTAATGTAGAGTATGCCTTTGTGAAGGCCACTCCTAACCAAAGGCGGCAGAGAAGCGCAGCTTCACGTCGAGGAAGTCCGAGTAGAGGTCGGAGTTGCAGGGAAGGGTTTTGTCGATGCAGTCGCGTAAGTCGTAAGTTTGGCGAGTTCCACTCGGTCACTGTGAGACTGCGTGCCAGGTGTCTAAGCTGCCTTGCAGCGTCAGTCCTCGGAAGCAGAATTGGAACGCTGTGCTCTTCTTGATGTGCTGTGCGAGCAGCGTTATCTGCAGAATCATTGTCATTGATGCCACAGTGACCAGGTACCCATTGAAAAACGACCTCGTGACCTTTTTGTTGGACATCATGGTAGAGTTTCACGACTTCGTATGTCAATTGGTCATGACATCCGTGTCGGAGAACTGACTGCGTGCACTGTAATGCCGGTTTTGAATCGCAGAACTAGGTCTTTCAGAATCAATGAATTCCAGTTCTCGACGCAGGGCCGTTAGTTCTGCCGCCGTTGATGTCGTGACATGCGATGTCTTGAACCGCAGTGTCATTCCTCGCGTTGGTATAACCACGGCACCAGAAGAACTGCACGACGTAGTCGATCCATCGGTATAGATGTGCACGTGGTTGCTGTACTTTTCATGCAGAAGAAGTAAGCTCAGCTGTTTTAGAGCAGGGGCCGGTAGATCTGTCTTCTTCTGTAGTTCTGGAATCATTATATGTACCTGTGGACGGCTCAAACACCACGGAGGAAACGCTGGCTTGGCCGCAGGTACGTACCCTGAAGTAAACGACCCACGATGTGCACTGACAATACCGCTAAATGTCGAGCAGGGCCTTGCAGCAGTGAGGCTCGCCAAGTGGTGGGAAGGGGTCCTAGCATAATTCCTGAGGTGCATACGCATTGTCTCAACGGTAACGTGCGTCGTGATTGGGTAATCCTGCGCAAGGGCAATGGTTTCAGCCGTTGATGCACTGCGTGGTAAGCCAAGACATATCTTAAGGCCCTGGGCTTGAATACTCTGAATCGTACGCAGGTTAGTCTTGCAGGTGTTGGATATTGCAGGCAGGCTGTATCGCAGGAATCCAAAGAACAACGCCAAGTACAGCTGTAACATAGCGTGTATAGATACTCCCCAACTTTTTCCTGCAAGGAAGCACAAGTAATTTCCCCTATGTTGTCCTTGGTGTCAGTGCCTGTTGGCTTCTTACGATATGAATATATATATATATATATATATATATATATATATATATATATATATATATATATATATATATATATATATATATATTCATATCGTAAGAAGCCAACAGGCATTGACACCAAGGACAACATAATTACTTTACTACAGGTGTTGCAAAATAATAAAAATTATTCAGTGAACCCGCGCATTTGACTTAATGGTCTTCATATACAAGCGACAATTCTAACGTGCCATTAAGCACGCAGAAGCAGTTGCGATATATAGGCGGCTGAATAAAAGAGAAAAACACGTAAACAGAAAACAATATGAAGTAGCAACGCAATTGAATGATAATGACAAAGTAATTGAATGAATGTCGCACGAGCGCGCAGGCTTTCTCCTTTATCCTTGTTAGCGTACTCTAAAGTGACTGTCAGCTTTCTCATTGGTTATACAGGCAATTTCATTGTATAAAGGTGTTCCTTGTAGGGGCACTTGGCTGTGTGTCAGCAGCAGAGAAAGAACAATGCTCTATTAGACGCGCATACAAAGTTCCCTTCATCATAATGCACGTTTTTGCAGTACAAGTTTACTGTATCTGCCATTTGGAAGAACGTTACGTTTGGTTACTACTCCACAATAGAGCGCTTTCGCTTCTAGGACACAAATAACTGAAATAATCTGAAAAACAATAAAAAATTGTAGATCAGTGTAGCATCCGCGACCGTGTTCGCGCCTTTTCAGATTGTGCTTCGACGCCGTGGTGCTCGCTGTGCATGTTCGCGGCGTCCATAGCTTTCTGGCAACCCGCGTTCACGAAGTGAAACCTCCTTGTAATTTTTTACTGTGCATCACGCTTGAGGCTATGGGTATGTGTTCCCTACGCTTTGCTCGACACCTCCTAGATATGACTCAAAGCTTTCATGCTCCGACGGTGACGTAGCCACCATAGTCCGAAATTTTTGCGAGCTGGTGATATTCCGTGGTGGCTTTCTTCTTTGAGCCGCGACTGATCACGCTCTTCTTTCGTAGACGTAGGAGCAACTAAGGCGGTGCATGCAGCAGTTTTAAAAATTTGTTCATTCGCCCTTATGAATGGCTATATCGATCGTTGTTCGCCGAGAAAAGAAACGTATATGTATTCGGCTAAAGTAAATCTACACATGCTTTTCAAGCCGTAATATCGCTTTCCACGCACGACAGAACCGTGCACAGCTCCCGGTGGCGTATTGTGCAAGACGGCTGCCAGGCCACAGCCAAAAAGATGAAGTAAGAACAAACGCCCTCTTTGTCGTTTTATTGCGTCAGCATTGGGAGTGTCGGAGGGGGAAAGAAAAGTCACAGTTTCGCCTGAAAGGCGCAACACCTAATGCGATAGCAAATTAGTAGACAGCGGTACGAAGAAAGGATTGTAGATTTATCGGCCGTATAAACCTGTAAACATTAGCTTGCTCAATTAGCAATGTTATAGCGTGTAAGCACGACTGATCGAGGAAGTCGGAAAAAAAACTGACGCACAGAGGCAGAGCTTGCCAACGTGTTTTAACTAAATTAAAGAGCACGGTGTCACGCGCGCACAGGTAAACATGAACACACCTCGCTCAATTAGCGCTCCCTTAATAAATTTGTTAATCATTCATTCTCGTTGATTAGGCGTATAAATGCTTACGCATCTAAAAAAAGAGAAAGAAAGCATTGCGTCTTAAGTTCAGATCACATTCTCTTTAACGATGCTCGCCTTTGCTAACGGCTGGTGGGAACACTATGATGGGAACACTATTATTCTGTTGCCGGTTTTCCGCTCTTTCTGTAATTACTTTGAATATCGATAGGCCACATTATGAGAGGACCACGTCAGAAGGCGTTAGCTTGCCAAGGGTGGCTGAGCGACGTCAGGCGACATCCTAGCTTTAAGTGCAAGCGTAACTGGCCAACTCATCAAAAAAATGGGGAGGATGCTTAAGCTTCGCCTATAATATTGGAACGCCGATAGCATTCAGAGGTCCCTGACTGCTTCTCACGATTTGCGGCCACTTCAGCGTATGCAGCAGTAAGGTTTACCGGGAAACGCTGACCGCGAACGCTATGCACGAAGGCGGCATTTGTGGTAGAAACACGCGTAGAGTTTCTCACTATAACACCAAGAGGGTGATCTGGCGCCACCGTCTATGGGAGTTTCTTAAGGGGGCACTGTGCCGTCATGGGAATGACGATATATGTGTCTGCGAGGCTCTTGTTGGCTGGTGTTGTAAGAGGCTTCGTCTAAAACGTGGATATGGCTACGCAAATAACGCGTTCTCAAAGTAAAATCTTCATAAAATGTTTCCATTTACGCATATTACATCTTTACTCACCAACAATGCATGACCAAGCGAAGAAAGGAAAGAACAGATGACCAACTGTTTCAAAGCGAGCGCGAACCTTGTCGTCTGTTCTCCAACTCTAGCGGCACGCTGATACTTTTTACGTAACATGTAGTCCTACACACAATAACAAGTTCTCATAGTTAAACAAAACGTGTTTTCGCATAATAATAAAGATAAAACAGCTTTTCACGTGCTGTTTTAGTAGAAAATGAATCATTGCGACAGACGGAATGGTACTTGCCAGAAGCACGTCCACAAGGTGTCCTGTCTCTACGAGAACGATGCCAATCCGAAGTCACAATATACCGGCATTCCCATGCATACCACAGCGCAGCAGCGTCAGATTTACCTCTAGGTAATGTAGTGAGAAATTCTATGGAAACACGGCCTCTCACGTGGGCCGCGATGGATGAATGGATGCTATGAGCGTCCCCTTTGGAACGGGGCGGTAAGCTGGGCCACCAACGCAGTACGCATTTTCCGAAATCTAAGACGAAGCAGTCGACCAGTGCAGAGACGCATTAATTCAGACCTCTATTTTCACAGTCAGGATGTAAGCGCACACTTATATTATCTTTAAAATAAAATAACGAAATAAATACTGAGATACCATATGCAGTCGTAAGCGCTAGCGATATTGTACAGGTTAAGATTATCACGATAGAGAACTAAGCATTCTGGACATTACAACGCTTATTAATCTGACTGCCATATTGACGCGCGTACAGGTTACATTTTTCACCGGCTAACCACTGATAGAAAGTTATCACTGACACTACGTGACCATGTGACACCTGACTTGTAGAAGCGACTTCCGGTGGTTTAATTAAAGGTTTATGACAAATGAATTTGAGTCAAGTATAGATTTCGATGGAAATACAAAAAACGCAGAAAAGGCTAGCCTAGCTGCCCGATGTAAATATTAGCAACTGTTGAGGAAGATGCTTTCTGTTCTGTGGATATAATTAGCATGGCAATAACGAAAATGTTAATGAATCATATCGCTATTTACTATTGTGGTGGCATATCTAGTTTATTTACAAAGTGAGGGAGGGCGATAATCGCTTAATCGGTGCCAGTTGGCGGTGGTTGATTCCCTTAGAAGCGTACAAAGATGCCGGGGGAGGTGAGGCTCTTGTCCGAATTGGGGCAAGAAACGTCCATGTCTGAACATAGCAAACAAGAAAACGTCTTGGAAAATTGGATAATGTACAGTCTCCCTCATTTGTCGAGTTTTGCCTTCTTATGCGTAACAAGTGAAGAGCTGCATCTTGTCCCGTCGGTCGCTTACCAGGTGCACACACTTTGGAATTACCTTTTAGGGTGTGTTGCAAAGAGCATATACGAGGTTTTTAGCTTCGTTAACAGGGCATCCCTGCTCGCAGTGTCGTATATTAAGGATCATTAAGCTTGGCCGTACGGTTGATCATAGTCTGCATGTTGTTGCGGAGGTAGGCGTGCCGTAAGTAATAATAACTGTTTTTGCAGCGATGCTGTTAGCCTATAGTCGGTCGAGGTTTTTCAAGTCCGCGGGCGTTGTTTTGCTCACGCAAGAACAAACGGCGGTTGGAAGGCTTGGTGTTTGTGTGTCCGTGGAACCTAATTACGTTTTTCATGTATACTGATTACAATCGATGCTATGATGTCCGCAGGTAGTGCGTAAGTCGCATTCGAACAATTTTCTGACATATTTTACTTTCAGAAATACAATTAGTTCAATAACGCACTTGGGCTTGGCGGAGGGCCTACAATAAGAATACGTGCCGCACTACGGCTCCACCGTCAACTCGCATAACAATACAAAGCTATCATGTCTGCAGTTTGTGTGCAATTAATACTTAAATGTACGCATTTCTCAGGCACATTTTACTTTTAGACATTGATTCAGTTCAATGAAACACTTGCGCTTGGCGGACGGCTTAGAATAATGAGGATGCATGCTGGTTTCCGTATGCGTGCGGGAGGAGGGGGGAGCATTACTTATGTCGCTTTTGTGGCGTATAATGTCGGCAACGGCTTTGCCCTTACCAACTTCCAGACGGTGGAATGGAGGCGGATGTTTTCTCAGGCGCGCTCGTGGGAACAAGAGGCAGGACAGCCTTAAAATTATTCATATATGTGTCGTACATCGCTTCCCGTACACTTATTATTAACATTCTTACATCTACAAGCATCGTACATTGTTTTCGTCTTTGAGACGCAGAGAGATAACAGCTGGAAGCGATGAGACTCGTGTCATCTCGATTGCTCGCGTGATATGCTAACGCTGCTACCTCACCAACCGAAATTAACTTCGCGCCATTTAGATTTCGATATTCAGCTGGATTATATAATCGAGGCAAGAACACACCAGGGTTTTCCGATACACCATACGGAGTTCCACAGGAGGAGGACACTTAAAGTACTACTTGCATAGCAAGAGAAATTAGTACAAAGACAGAAAAGCGACGTAAGATGAACGAGTGCCTTCAGTCTTAAAAGGGCACCCTTTCACTTTCAGTCACGCTGCGTGAGAGTTTGTGACAAAGAAATCGTGAATCCCACGCACATGTAGGAATAAGTGTTAAAGATTTATTCGATGTTTTTGGATACATTAAATAATTGTTATGCACAAACGTATCGTTAATAGCTGAGATATTCATACAAAGTGATGCAAATGGAATGTCAGTTTGCACAAAATGTAAAGCTAGCGACACAACTGCATGCGAAGAGATTTTTATTTCAAACGTAACTCGATCTTGCAAATGTAACATAACGACGCAAACGTTTCAATGCAGGTGCGGCCTCCGTTTCAGCACGGCACAAATGCGCAATAAATGCTGGCATCTTCTTTACGCTACATGCTGTCATAAATGTCGGAAATGACGTTGTCCCGTGCCTAATTGCATATACGCAGTGACCCAAGTTGTTTATTAAGGCGAAAGCATTAGATCGCTCATGGGTCGAAAAATCCGACTACCATCGGGCATTATGGCACCAAAATTCAGACGGATTCATGATTACTGGGTATATAATCTTCTTATTCGAATTGAAACTTTCAGTTGCTAAACCTGCGCTTTATATGTCTTCTTTCTCATGTTCCGTCTGTGTGTGCGCTGCCCAACTATGAACCAAACTTCAAGTGCATGCGCCAGTGAATCCTCAATTTCTTTATCAACGAGCTAGTTAGGCTATCTCTGTTCGCCTTGAACGGCCACCCTCCTAAATATTCAGTATTGCCACAAAAGTGTGCGGGTGTGGTTTTCCCGGTTTTCTTCATATTTTCCGAGCAATGTACATGAGTCTTATGGCATCTGGAGGAGTATAAGTACGCCTGCGAGAACTGAAAGTAAATTTTTGTTGAAAGTTAGCGCTTTGTGCTTGTGTAAATTGCCTTTCCATGTCCCTCTCATTCTGCCTGCGCGAGAATATAGTGGAACGCACAATATATACAAGCTCATGTAGCTACCCTCGGGAATTGAATGCAAAATTACAAAAAATAATACTTCAGTTAACCTGTGTATGCGCCTTAACGGTCTTATAGACTTGCCACTAGCGTTCTAACGTGCCATTAACCACGTATAACCAGTGGCGATGTCTAGGCAACCGAAAAACAGAAAAGACCAGTAAAGAGAAAACGAGTAATAGGAAGCAACAACGCATTCCAATCAGAATGTCAAATTAATTTAATGAATGTCTCGCGCGCGTGTAGGCGTTCACCATCATCCTTTTTAGCGTATGATAAAGTGACTGTCAACTTTTTCCATGGTTATACGGGTAATTTCGCTCTATCGAGGCATTCGTTGTAGAAGCGCTCGACTGTATATCAGCAGCAAAGAAAGAAAAAAAAAACATATGCTCTCTTGTTGAGCATGCAAAGTTGCCTTCATCATATAGCACGGTTGTGCAGTAAAAGTTTACTATCTATGCCATTTCAAAGAAGGTTATGTTTGGTTACTACTCCACAAGAGAGCGTTTTCGCTTCTTGGACGCAGACAAACTGAAATAATCTGAAGATGAATAAAAAATGACAATATTGCATTTATAACAGAGTAAACAATTTGAAAGCATATTAATGGTGAGGTGCACCTAATTAAACTTAACTTGAAGTAATCACACTCAAAAATTGAAATAGCTATCGAACTATCTGTTAAGAAAAACAGGTAGTTCTGGACAATAGCGTTTAGACCTCCAAGTTACACTTTTGTGCCATTTTCAAGACGCCGGGGTCTGGTATAGCTCGGCACTTCAAACTTGTTTCCACGGACGGTTACTCTTAAAGCGCCACGATGCGCGACGTTCTTCTACTTGTCCATCACTCTCTCGGTGCTTCGCATTCGTTCCTTTCCCTATCCTCCCGTGCTGTTCCACTTTCTGACCTCTATGACAGCAAAATTTCAGAAGCTTCTCTTCCGGTTAACCTCTTTGGCTTTCCCATCTAATTTCCCTCTCTCTCTCTCTCTCTCTCTCTCTCTCTCTCTCTCTGTTTCACTCCCTCTCGTTCTCTCTATCTACTTTCTGCGTTGCCTGGGCCACTAATCAAGTACGACGGATATTCGCTCCTATTTTGATATGTTCTGTTTTTCTTCGGATTACCGTATTGACCGCAGCTGCCAACGCTCCCGCTTCTTCTACACGATTAGCTTGAGCGACATTTGACGCTCGGCTTCTACAGCATGGGAAGCTTCTCAAAGGGCGCCTGTTCATTTGAATTAGTGTGGAGGTTTAGTTATGTGTAGTCAGAATTTTTAGACGAATTCTTGGAAACATTAATGCTTTCCAATTCGTGTCTGGTGGCGAAGAAAGCACGTTCAGACAATATCAGTCTTTCTAAGGGCTCTTCACAAGGGGCGCAGAGTTCAGGTCACGCGGCATTCGAAATTAACAGGAACGAAATAGGTTAGGAATAACGGCCCTCGTTCTTTTTTTATTTTATCAAGGCGTCTCGCCTTTCCGCAGGTGTATTCCTGGACACCAACGTATCACGTCTTAGTTATTCTATATGCACTGAACGTATTCTGTCGGGATGACGTAGCTTACAAACGCTTCTTTTTTTCTTGTGAGCATAATTCAACGGTAATCATATACACATTTAACGCATTATCACATCTGGGACCCCATAACGTAATACTATTCCAATCTGTTTTTGTTACTATTTCCTGATGTCATATTTGCGTAACCGACGACGCAAGCATCGGGCGGTGACTCGCAGTGTTGTATGAAAAGATCAATGAAACGCTTTTTCTCGTTTATGGCAGCTCACTTCTGCTTGCTTTCAAAACGAACGACGTTGCCTTACTTGACAGGTGTTTCTTATCTAATTCGCTGGCGAGAGCGGAGGAGCACGCTGAAGTTGGGAGAGTTTCGGTAGTGCCGCGCAAGCGCAGTGGGAGTAGATAACCTGAGGAGGAGGGGGTTCAGGTATGTGCGATTGGCCCGCTAATTCTTGCTGAGCCGCCGGTGTCTCGTGGGAAATCGATCCGCCGTGCAACGGAAGGCTAAGGAATGCAGCTGAGATGGCTCGTAGGCGAATACAATTTGGCAATGCTATGTCGCGTACGTGGCGAAAGGGCTCGACTACCCTATACTGTGAAGCAAAAGTTTTCATTACACACAAATGAATTTATTGTCCGCGGCAGCTCCTATAGTCAGTGCTAAAGCGATAGGGGGACAGCCATCTTCTATTCATTTCAGAGAGGGACAATTTCAGACCATTCCAGAAACAAAAAAGGTTCAGTTTTGTTCGGCATATTAACTCAATTTTAAATGCCCACACGTCACATTGATGCGGCGAGTTTTCGTGGTTTTGTAGCGTCGCGTGACGGACAGGCAAAGTAGGCGCAGCCCGAAAACATTTGGCGAAGGGTGGAGGACTGATGGTGAAAATGTGTAGCATCGCAAATCATTATTTCCTTCTGAGGTTTGGTTCAATCGTGCATAATCAGTCTGCACGTGTCATACCAGATGAGAAGCTTTCGCTGTTTTCTTAAACGTTGCGTGATAGACAGGCGAAGTCCAAAAGAGGGCGGTCCAAAAGAAAAAATGCGTGACCAGTCGTGGAGGGCTGATTGGAGATGTGGAATAGTAAAGCTTGAAATAGCTTTACGTTATAGCGCCTCTGTTTCCGTGGAGCGCGCAGTATAATTAAGGGCTAAGTGTGTTTTATCGTACCTTAAATATTGTGTTGTCGCGGTTCACTGGGAACGGGAGCTTTAATTGCGATAAGTCGTCCTGTCGCACTCTGTATCGGCACACCCGAGAATTGGGAACGCAGACTCCTTCTATCAAGCCTACGCAACATTCTCGAGCAGATCGGCTTTGCCGTCACCATCCTGTCTCAATGAAGGTAGGGGCGTTGCAGTATCTTCAGCCAGCCCGCATTGCAAAGACCATCACGCTTAGCGCGGCACGAGCCTGTAGATTGTAATGTGGAGACAGGGATAAAGAAAGCGGAAACAACGACACAGAGCTGTGCCGTTTATTTATTTATTTATTTATTTATTTATTCTTATGTATTTACTTGTCCGTGCATGCTCGCTTTCTTGCTTTTGCACGTTCGACAGTGTGAAACGAATCTTAACCAACGCGTCGCGCCACCATCTTGTTTCTGTATGACGGTGTGCTTTTCTTTCTTTCTTGTTCTTTTTTTTTTTTAGTGTAGACACCGCAGTACGCTGACATTAAATGAATTTTATCGAAGCGCTGACTTGTGAGAACTTTATTCGAGAAACATTATTGGAAATTTGCGCATAAAATTTGTTGAAAGTCAGCGCTGCGTGCGTCATACCTTAGTCATACCTAAGTTGAAGTCCGGCGTTCGTGTTGTTTTTCTCGTCCGTGTTCAATTGTGCGCTGGAACGATGTTTCATAATGCTAATCACAACTAACTAGTCCTGCTATCCATACTTAGTCATGCCTGGCCCGTCTAGTGTTTCTCTCGCCATACCTGACCTTCAACGACCGCCAACAGGCCCAACTTCCCAGATGTACGCCATAGCGAAGCGTGCGTACATCTTTCGAATGAAGTTGAAAGGTCTTGTGGGACACATACAGCATAACTCGAGCCAGTGTTTGCTGCCGCTTAAAAGGCGACAGGGCACTGACGCAGGCGTTGGCTCTGCGATTTACGCCACCAATCTGGTTTCCTCGTGGCGGTTGATGATAGCGATAAGCCGGCGGAGCGGCAGCACACCTGGCTAAATGCTACGGTCTTTTGTACGCGGAGCATTTGACAGCGCTGCGATCACGGCGCGCAGGCGGACATATCACGTGGTATCTTGGTTTTTTTTTCGCAGGCATCTCGAGTAAGCGGGAATACACCAATGCTTAATAGTTAGAAAGTCCGAAACTGTTAAATCGGTGAGGGTAGCTGTAGGGGCTTGTTGGTACGCATATCTTATTTTGTTGTAGCGCAAGGTGAACAAGGACAGCAGGAAGGCACATCTCACACAGACAGCGCTAACTTTGAACAATATATTTATTTCCCATTCTCGTCGTCGTCTCGTCGCTATATATACACCCTTGCAAGGTCATACAGCACGTGTAAAATTTCGGTAAAAATGAACAAAAAAAATTAAATGGGGACTATACGAAAGAAGTTTTTTACTCACATCTTCACAGACATGTACACGTTCAGCGCGAACAAAGCTTATTGAGCTTTTTTGAGGATAATGAAATAGAAGGTTTGCTGACGCATGCGTCGCCGAATGTTGATATGGGTGTAGCTTCTATTATCAAGCGCGTCCTCTCACACCTGCTTCTACTCATGATACTGTTTTTTAAATCTAGGTTTGCATTTGCATCTCTGGCAATGGATGCCAAGAAAGCCGTGGGCGGCCAGTTGTGTATTTTGTTATTGTTTCTCGCAACCTGTCATTTATGCATTTGGCTGTTTTACCAATGTAGGATCATCCACACCCGAGAGGAATGCGGTGTACCACACCCGCTATGCAATCAATGAATTTCTTTTTATGTTCTTTTTCGCATGCGGTACGTGCGATTCTCTCTGGCCTTTTGTTTCTACACAGGCTGACCAATTTATCAGGCGCCGAAAATACAATGTTGATGCCGCTCCTCCCAACAATCTTCTTTAATCTATGTGTCAATCGCAGAAGGACTGCTTAAGAAGCAAAGTCATTCGGACGGATGCAGGGTTGAAGCATTGACATGAACAAAAGAAAGGTTACTGGCATCCCCTACATACACGGCTTCTCCCATGGCTGTCCTCACAACCGAAGATGTGCTACCGGGGGGACAGGAACTATATCGTTTCTGTGGTCCGCGGGGCCGTCCGTAGCTGGGAAAGGTAGAACGTCTAGTACGAAATGAGCCAGTGTCTCACTGTGCCTAATCATTGACAAGCGCGAAGGCTGCATCAACAACTGCCGTGGTTGAGAAAGTGCCTCGGCATTTTGGAACGCTGTGTAGATAAGGATTCGAGGTAAAGGGACGAAGCTTTACTGCACCGGCCTCGATGGTGAGCTGAACTTCGCCAGAGAAGAGGTAAGCAGCTCCCGGAAATAAGGCGGCGGGCAGATCTTCAAAGGCGGGAAACGCGGCCATGAACCTGCTTCCGGCTTCAGTGTGGAGCTGAAGGCAGGTCGAGAACAGACATCACAGTGACGCTGAGGTCACACAGGGGTGTCTCCGTCCAGGACTGCAGTACGACTGGGCCGTGGTACCGAAGCAGCGCCGTACACTCAGCTCCAGTCTGCACAGGAGTAGTGAGTTCTCCTATGTCGTCGGAGCGTGCCCGCAGCGTTGCAAGCGGCCGCCGACGGTAACGAACGGCCTGAGATCGCGTTTGTGGGTAGTTCTCGTATATCCATATACTGGGCGGCCGCACGGAAAAAACTTCCGAGGCGCGACGTGGCCGAATCCGTAATGGCTGTGCAGTAACGCCCACATGCGCCCTTGCGGTATACTACCATTTCGCCGATCGCCGGACGAAAGCCTGAAAATCAGGTTGAACTGCCTGCGCAAACAGTCTGCCCGCACGCGTCGAGTCATCCATGCCATTGACGACATATTGTTACGGAAGGATTAAAGACGGCAGAGGACAAAGATCGCGAGACGCTGCCTGCTGCGTGTTGTTGGTGGCCAGCCATCTTAACTATTCTTTCTCACCATGTATATATATATTGCAAATACAGTCTATCTATGCTCCCAACATCGCCGTACCATATTGGTGGGAGGTGCGGGGTACCACGGCTGGAAACGAAGTGGACGTCTCGTCACCGTCCGAAACATGTATGACGGTGAGCACGCGGGATCCACGTCGTTGCCGCCTCGAATGCCACCGTCACCACCTACGTCGCTGTCACCTTCGGTTGTGGTTGTGCAACCCAAGGATTCTGGAACTTTCTGCGGGAACAATGGCGCCGACGTTGAAGAGTGGGTGGCTATGTACGAATGCGTGAGTAGAATCAACAGATGGGACCCCACGCTTATGCTTAGATAGCCTGTTGTTCTACCTACGCGGCACCGCAAAGGTGTGGTACGAAAACTACGAAGAGGAGCTAACCAGCTTGGACCAATGCAAAGCGAAATCGACAGAGCTGTTTGGCAAACCAGCCGGCCATAATATTGCCGCAAAGTAGGAACTGGCCTCCCGTGCCCAATCCCCCACGGAGTCCTATGTCACGTACATCGAGGACGTGCTGGCACTTTGTTGTAAAGCCTATCGCGACATGACCGAAGCTGCGAAGGTCGGGCAGGTGCATAAAGGCACTGCTGAGGACTATCATTAAAGAGTGCCGACAATTCGAGCAGGCCAAAATCCGACGCGTCTTGCAACCATTCGTCAGACTTCCCAATACTGCCGCAACGTCGACGTGTGAAAATGAACCCGCCTAGCAGCATGCGTCGCCATCAGAGGACGTGGTGCGAGTTTTTGGACGTGAACTGGATGCGATGGCGCCCGCAGCCTTCTGTTCGCGTAGCCCTGATGCTACCATGTGTTCAGTTCCCTTCGTACAAGTCATCGTTCGCTATGAACTTCAGAAGCATTGCATTACATTCTGTCTGCGCTATCGCCAATTCCGGAGCTTGCGAATGCCCTTCTAGTATTTTCGCTCCACCCCGACGCATCTCTATGCTTTATCGCAGCACGACTGAGTGCAGAACTGCGGACGACCAGCCGCTGTGTTTCAACTGTCGCCGCATTGGTCATGTCGCCCGACACTGTCGCAACTCGTGGCCCTCAACACCTCGCACGCTGACCAACGTGATACGTTTTGATGGAAATGCCCGCAATGTTTCGCCCACCGCTGAATCTCTAGCAGCGCCGACGACTCTGCTAGGAACACGTGGTGCAGTCGCTCACCATCGCCACGCGGACACGAGTCTCGTTCACCGCAAACAGATCGCCCATCTTCCCGTTCGCCGCAACCACGTCACCTTTCTTCCCTTGTGGCTTTCGGCCACACCTGTTCGAAAAACTAAGTGCAGCCCTCGGAGGTGGTGCTGCATTGCCTAGTATTGCAGCAAATCCTCCGTGTGTGCACATAAGCAGAAGTGTAATTGATGTTAAGATACGCGGCGTACCTGTTCAAGCACTCGTCGACACTGGAGCCTATGTAGGCGCTTAAAGAAGGTCCTCACCCGAGCAGCTGCCCGAGTTCTTCGTGTAGCCGACGGCGGCATGCTGGTTCTTTGAATGTGCACTGCGCGTTTAAGTATTGTAGGCCGTCCTATTTCTGTTCTCTTCGCTGTGATCAGCAACTGCACTCACGATGTTTTCCATGGATCGGACTTTTTATCGACTAATTCTGTTATCATTGACTGCGCGACCGGCCTTCTTCAGTTAGCCCCGCAGGGACGCCTGCGTCAGCAGGCGTTTCGTGTGTTGCGACACCACGTACCCGAGCACATGAGGGTTGGACCTTCCTGAGTGTAGCCGTGCGCGGCTTAGCCGTGGCTGGGGAAAGGGCATCCTGGTGGTTGAGCCGATGCCGGGTGTTCAGACCTTTAAGGCCCCCCAGCGGGGCCAACGCACCTCTTTGGCCTCTGCTTCACACAGACGGCACCTCCAGACTGACCCACCTTGGGGAAATCTTTCCTGTCCTCCTCTCCGATCTTCGTTTTTCTCTCCCGGCATTTTCATCTTTCCTGTCTTCTCTTGTCTTCTCCTCACTTCCGAATTTCCCAGCAGCGAGGATTAACCTTCTGTGGCTAGCGAGATTTTGTAATGCCGTAGTTGGTTATAGCAGCCATGTACGGTTGGCGTTGGAGGGGTTTCTCTTGCAGGAACTTCTGTCACGTCCTCCTGTTGGGCTCCATGGTGGGTGGTCGGCATTGCGGCCGAAAACCCCATATTTTCTCATGGAAAATATGGCTTTATGGGTAATATGGGTATTGCCCACAGAAACGAGGGCGCACCGAAGATGTCTTTCAGTTTTTCAGACGTCAAGTCCAGAATTTCCCTCGTTTTCATGTAGTTCACTCAGAAAAGCCATACGGGCCAATGCGATCCATCTCGCCATTCCTTGGCTCAAAGTCACTAATTTAAGTTTTTGGTCCAGGATATAGGGCGTCGAGGATGGCAAGCGGTGATCTCGTTTTCGAGCTCAGCGATCAGAAGCTGTATGAGAAATTGCCATCATCTAGAAAAGACAGTCATTTATAATCCTATTGATCAGCTTCCCGAGCCTTAGATACTCGTGGGAGATTTTAACGCTCATAACACGGTGGGGGGACACTCACGATGCGACGCGAGAAGTCGATCTCATTGAAAATTTCATTTTAACTTCCGATGCCTACTCTTTATTAACAAAGAACTGACGTATTATAATCCACATCCTAACTCGCACTCATCAATAGACCTGCCAATCGCCTCCGCTTGTATCTTCTCTGGTTTGGAATGGTGCGTAATTAAAAATCCGTTCGGAAATGATCACTTCCCAGTAATGCTGAACTTCATAAACAAACATGACTTCCCTCCATACTTCTCTCGCTGGAAAACGGCATCAGCTGACTGAGAACGTTTACGGAATCCACCCACATATCACGGGAATTTGCCGATAATTTTACTATAGCTCATGATGTTTCATACTTCACCGTTTTAGCACTGATGCCCCTGAAAAGTTCATTCGTCAAACAAGAGGCACTTCATCCAAAAGACCCTGGGTCCCCTGGTGGAATGACAATTGTACAGAGGCACGGAAGAGACAAAATAAAGCTCGGAGCAAACTACGTGAAAGTCCTATGGCCAAAAATAGAATATTAACACGTTAAATCACAGGGAAGACGGAGGCGACGGCAGGCAAGGAGGGCAAGCTGGCAGAGGTTTCTCTCAGGTATAAATTTGTATAGTCCAAAAGCTAAAGTAGGGGATGGGCTGAAAAGGCTAAAGACTCAAGAAATTCATCCCTTGCTCCTAGTGAATGGTGAAACGCACCGCTTGGAAGACCAAGCTGACGCTCTTGGAGAACACTTTCAGCGCGTTTCCAGTTCTGGTCATTATTTCAAGGCATTCCTGAAAGACAAACAACTAGCTGAACGCAAGGCTATCTACCGCAAATGTGGACAGGATGAACCCTTTAACGCGCCTTTAAACACTGCCGAGCAGAGAGCCTCCCTGACTGCATGTCATAGCTCTGGACCTGGACCTGACAGGATCATATGCGACATGATTAAACACCTCCCCAGTGATACTCAAATTACTGTGCTATTACTCTTTAGCGCAATATGGGCAGCGGGGTACCTCCGTACCACATGAAAAGAGGCCCTTGTCGTTCCGATTCTGAAACAGGGCAAAGATCCCGCATTAGTAACAAGTTACCGTCCAATTGCCCTCATAAGCTGTATATGCAAAATGTTTCCTTGAATTAACTAAATATCTTGATCCATATCAGTGTGATTTTAGAATAGGACGATCTACAGCCAACCATCTAGTGCGCATGATAGCAAACATTCGCGACGCCTTCGTGTATAAACAATCCTTTTTATCTGTCTTTCTCGACATGGAAAAGGCGTACGACACAACTTGGCGCTGCGGAATACTGCGTGACCTATGGACAATGGGCATATCCGGCACTATGTTAAACATTATAGAAAGCTACCTGCGCTACCGTACATTCCGGGTGAAAACAGGTAATGCACTGTCGCGTGCATTCGAACAGGAAACTGGGGTACCCCAGGCAGGTGTACTGAGTTGCAGCCACTTTGTCGTTAAAATGAACGCGCTTCGTAAAGCATTAACACCATCTCTTTTTTATTCCGTCTACGTAGACTATATGCTAGTAGGTTTCAAATCCTGCAACCTAACAGTCTCTGCGAGAAAAGTACAACAGTACTTGAACAAAGTTTCCAAGTGGGCAGACGAAAACGGGTTCAAACTGAACCCCAACTAAAGTTCTTGCGTTGTTTTCACCAGGAAGAAAGGGCTCGCTGCAGATCCCACTGTTCAAAATATATGGGCAACAAATACCTGTGAACAAAGAACACAAATTCCTAAGTGTTATGCTTGACTCCAGGTTTACTTCCATTCCACATAAAAATTCTTTAAAGCAAAATGCCCCAAAAATATGAACTTATTTAAAATCTTATCCCACACAGCTTGGGGTAGCGACAGAAAGTCTTTATTGAATCTTCACAGGAGCCTAGTTCGATCACGACTAGACTATGGTGGCGTGGTATTTCACTCTGCCGCCACGAGCGCACTAAAGATGTTAGACATCGTCCACCAGCTGGGTATCCGCCTGTCCAATGGCACATTTAGAACAAGCACTGTCGAAAGTCTATACGTAGAGTCAGATGAGTGGCCACCTAATTTTCAGACAACATACGTCAGCTTCACCTATTTTCCCAATGTACGCCTTTATAAGTAACATCCGTGTTTCGCAACAGTTAACGACTGCACGTGTGAAACACTTGTTTGTAACAGACCCTCTAAGAAACTTCCTTTGTCACTGTGTGTAAGAGAACTTAGCGAACAAATGGATGTCCCAATACACGAACATAGCCTAATACCTGCAGCTAAGCTATTTCCGCCCTGGGAGCGGCAGGTGATAGAATGGGACGTATTCTTTCTAGAGGTCACAAAGCACGCTCCTGAGCTTAAAAATGCTATGGATTTCCGTGAGCTTCAATCGAAGTACTCCTGCTCCGAATTCTAAACAGACGCGTCAAAATCACATGCTGGCGTATCCTACGCTGCTGTTGGTCCCCCTTTGTCTGAATCTGACGAGTTGAACCCCCTAACAAGTATCTTAACTGCAGAAGCCTATGCAGTACTGGCTGCAGTAAAACGTACAAAGAAATTAAACCTTGACACAGCAGTCATATTTGTACACTCGTTAAGTATCATAAAAGCACTCACTTCTTTACAGAAGCATACTAATCCTGTCTTCAATGAAGTTTACGCACTCTTGGGCCACATCTGTTTATCACATAAACATGTAGTAATATGCTGGGTTCCTGGCCATAGAGGAATCAAGGCAAATGCGCTTCCCGACGAGATAGCCAAATCAATAGCATCGCAGGGTATTCGTTCTACTGCTGTGCCTCCCACAAAAGCTTTTCCTAAGAAACAAACTGCGAAGCCACTGGCAACGCTTGTTCGGACGCTGAAACCAGTAATAAGGTTCGCGTAATAAAGCCGAAGTTAGGTTTCTCGCACCCAACTATGAAAACATGAAGAACAGATATCCTATTCACTAGACTAAGAATAGGACCCACATTTGGCACTCATAACTTTCTCTTGTCCAGTAATGAGCCTCCAACCTGTGGTAGATGTAGTGACAGGCTGATCGTCCTCCACGTCTTCGTGGAGTGAAGGGAAGCCGAAAGAGACAGGAAGAAACACTTTCCATTTTGCATACCGCCATTGCGTCCCCCTGCATCCGGCTATGTTTCTTGGCGAAGAATCCCTTTTTAAGACGAAAGCAGTCATCCCTTTACTGAATGATGTTGTGCTACATGCTACAAGACCATTAAATTCATGTCGCATCCTATCTCCAGAGGATGCCGCTACCATAGTTTTCTTTGTATAGCAGAAGCCTCTAGGCCCTTGTGTTACAAGGGCTCGGGAGAGGCAGTATATAATAAGAGTTAATAATATATATAATAAGAGGCAGCACTTTGTATAATGCTTCATTCTTTCGCAATGCACTTTATTTTTTTTTTATTTGAATATACTGCAGGCCCTTCACGGCCCGTGCAGGAGTGGTACAGAGACGCAATGAAAAAAAAAATCACGATGACAAGTCAATACACTGAATGCAGTTAATAAAAGAGTCGATGTTATTGCAACACACAATATCGTTAGTTAACTTGTTCCACTAGGAAATGGCTGACGGAAAAAGGGAATGCTTGTGAACATTAACGCGACTTCGGGGAAGATATATTGTTTTGGAGTGATTAAGTCTGGTTGAACGTTTTGGAGGATCTTGGAGGTAATGAGAACGTGCTATTTGGAAATGACCATGGTATAATTGATAGATGAATTTTAGTCGCGAAATTGCTCTTCTCTGCGAGAGGGGTTTTAGGTTAGCTCTTCCTAGCAGACCCGAGACACTGGACTGCCTTTTGTAGTCCGAATATACAAACCTAATTGCTAATTTTTGTATGCGTTCTATTTTATTTATAAGGCATTTTTGATGAGGGCTCCAGATTAGATCAGCGTATTCTAGGCATGGTCTTATTAGTGTTTTGTACGCGTTTAGTTTGAGGTGTGGTGGTGCTGCACGCAGTCTCCTTTTTAAAAAGGTAAGTTTGCCTATGGCTTTTTGACACATGGTCGAAATATGAGGTTCCCAGTTAAGGTTAGGAGTGAGTTTAATGCCTAGGTATTTTACCTGGTTGCTCTTGTTGATTGTTGACCTTCCGATCGAATATGAAAAGTTAAGCGGGAGTTTCTAATTTGTGAAAGACATGTAATGTGTTTTTGATGTGTTTAGTTTCATGCCCCAAGTGTTGCACCAAGAGTAAATTGTTTGAAGTGAATTATGAAGTTCTATTTGGTCTTCTTGGTTGTGTACGACTGTGTACACGACACAGTCATCAGCAAACAGGCGCATCTGAATTGAGTTTTTAACGCAAAACTGGATGTCGTTTATGTACATCAAGAACAAAAGTGGTGCCAGAACTGATCCTTGAGGTACTCCGGAGTAGACATCGAGTGGTTGTGAAAGATTATTATCGATTGAAACGCTCTGTTTACGATTGGTTAGAAAACTGTTGATCCAGGATATTTTTTTATTACTAATACCGAAAGCCGATAATTTTGTGATTAAATCCTGGTGCGGAACTACGTCAAACGCTTTAGAGAAGTCTAAAAAAACTGCATCTAATTGGCCATCATTATTAATTACGTTAGCTATGTCATGAGTTAACTCTGCTAGTTGGGTTATGGTTGACAGGCTTGTTCTGAAACCACGTTGTTGTTTATATAGGAGTTCGTTTGTTTCTAGGTGAGTTATTCATAGTATAGTACATGTTCATAGTACACGTCATTACTCATTGCCATAATTTTAATATACGTAGATTTTTTGCAATTTGCATCAACTCTTTTAGGCACCTTTACAGCCAAGTCACATTAACTTCACAGAATCCGCCAGTCCACTCCGAACTCATTAATACTAGCATGGCGCTCTTCGGCCATACCTGGACCGTATGCCATTAAACATCAAACATTCATTCATTCTTCAGTTAGAGCTGCCTCACGTCGCCGATGCTCCGAGCACCGCCACACCGCGCTTGTGCTCGCTTCACGATGAGCGTCTGTCACCCGAGGCAGTTACTTACGTCACTTTGACCGCCCAGCCACAGGTTCCTGACGGTGATTATGCCCTTTTCACTATCATCGACGTGCTTTTGAAGCGGAACGTTGCTGTTCCGCATACGCTGGTCACGGTTACTAATAACGACGTCGTTCTACCACTTATGAATTTCAGCCTGTGCGCTCAAGTCATTCTGGCTGCATGTTCTTGACCAGCGTTTCTAGCGGTTCCAAATTTGACATGAAGAGTCTGAATGCCGAGAGTGGTTTATTATCGCCAATTTCAGCTCCCAGCTCTGGGTTCTTAACGGACGACCTCCCCGAAATTATTGCACCTCTCCGCACCTCGGCACAGGCCACGGACATACGTTTCCTGCTTGAGTTGTACAGTGACACCTTTGATTTCGGCGACAGCCTTTAGGCCAAACATCTGTTGTTCCCCCCCGTGTAAACACCAATCCTATTCATCGGCGTCCCTATCGTGTCTATGCTGAACGTCGAGTCACCCAATCAGAAGTGGACAAAGTTCTTCGCAAAGGGGTCCTTGAGCCAATGGCTAGCCCTTGGGTTTCGCCTGTCGTCCTTGTGAAAGAAAAAGATAGTACCTGGCGTTTTTGCGTCGACTATCGCCACTTAAACAGGATCACGCGAAAAGATGTCTACCCACTACCACGCATCGACGACGCCTCGGACTGCTTGCACGGAACTAAGTACTTCTCGCCCATCGATCTTCGATCCGGCTACTGGCAGGTTTCAGTAGATGAAATGGACCGCGATAAGACGGCCTTCATTGCACCGGATGGCTTATATCAGTTCAAAATCATGCACTTCGGCCTATGCAATGCTTCTGCGACATTTGAATGTCTGATGGACTGCCTTCTGCGAGGCTACAAACGGACCACCTTTCTTTGTTACCTTAACGACGTTACTGTTCTTTCTCCCAAGTTCGGCAGCCACCCTACCCGACTCGCTGCCATTCTTGTGGTCTTCCGAAATGCCGGCCTCTAACTTAACTCCACGAAGTGTCAATTCGGGTGCCGTCAGATAACCCTGTTGGGGCACTTCGCTGACGCATCCGGTGTTCAACCAGTTCCGGAAGAAGTTCGCGCCGTACGCAATTTCCCTGTGCCACGTTCTGCTTCTGACATGCGCTGCTTCGTCGGCATGGGTTCTTACTTTCGCCGTTTCGTCAAAAACTTCCCCGACATTGCTCGGCCTTTGATAGACCTAAAAAAGAACACGCCATTTGTATGGGGCCCGGACCAGGCTCACGCGTTCGCCACTCTCATCGGTTTTCTGACCGCCTCTCCCATACTTGCCCACTTTGATCCATCTGCACTGACTGAAGTCCACACTGACGCAAGCGGCCAAGGCATCGGCGCTGTTCTCGCCCAGCAACAGAATGGTACCGAGTACGTGATAGCTTACGCCAGCCGCCTGCTTTTACTTGCCGAGCAAAGTTACTCAATCTCCGAGCGTGAGTGCGTGGCTTTAGTTTGGGGGGTCGCCAAGTTCCGGCCATAATTGTCCGGCCGCACGTTTTCGGTCGTTACAGACCACCACGCGCTCTGCTGGCTTCTTCCCTCCGGGACCCGACAGGACGGCTTGGTCGCTGGGCTTTGCGGTTCCCGGAATTTTTTATTTATTCTAAATTACAAGACTGGGCGCCTCCACAATGACGCTGACTGCCTCTCTCGTCAACCCGTGAATCCCCTTGTTCCTGCTGCGCATGATCCGTTGACCTGCATGATCACTTTTACTGACATGACCGACATGCGCGCTGAACAATAACGCGACGAATCCTTACAGCCCATCACCGCCGGAGTGCAATCTGGCAGCACTGAGGGCTCGTGGCACATGTTCGTGCTGCACGACGGCATCCTCTACCACCGCAATATCAACCTTTACGGCCCTGAGTTGCTCCTTGTCATTCCTCATCATCTGCAATCCGTCGCTCTCGAGCAACTTCACGATGCACCGACGGCGGGACACCTTGGGGTTTTGCGTGCATACGACTGCATATGATGCCGGTTCTTCTGGCCGGATCTCTACTATTCTTTGCGTGATTATGTCGCAACTTGTGAACGCTGTCAGCGCCGGAAGAAACTTCCCCTTCCACCTGTCGGACGATTCCATCCTATTGAAGTTTCCTCTGAACCGTTCTTTCACGTAGGCTTTGATCTGCTTGGCCGTTTTCCGACGACGACTAGAGGGAATAAGTAGATCGCCGTCGCTACTGATTACGTGACATGCCACGCGATAACAAAGGCGTTGCCGACTAGTTGCGCAACAGACGTCGCCGATTTTCTCCTCCACGACGTCGTTCTCCACCACGGTGCACCTCCACAGCTACAGACTGCAGTCGCTCGTTCTTGTGTCGAGTTGTCCACGACCTCCTCCACTCTTGTGCCACTGAGTACAATCTGTCCGCCGCCTACGACCCACAAACTAATGCTCTTACGGAACGTCTCAACCGAACAATCACAGCGATGCTTTCGATGTATGTCTCCAACGATCACCGCGACTGGTACGCCGTGCTGGCCTATGTGACGTTCGCGTATAAGTCGTCCCGACAAGAGACCGCAGGATATTCACCCTTTTATCTTTTGGAGGGTCGCGACCCCACTGTAATGTCTGACACCATCCTCCCTTCTGTGCCAGGTGTTGCAACTGAGTACGCTCGTGAAGTCGTCGATCGCGCTCACATGGCACGTCAAGTCGCCCGATCTCGTTTATTAGCCTCGCAGCAACTACAAAAATAGCGTTATGACCGGTGCGATCGCGATGCTAAGTTCGCGCCAGCTGCTTGGGTGCTTCGTTGGTCACGGTGTCATCGGATTGGCCTCTCCCAGAAGCTTCTCTCTCGCTACGCGGGGCCTTATGAAGTCCTACATCGAGCTAACGACGTAAATTAGGAGATTACACAGCTACAGTTGGATGCATCCTCAAGTGCGACGCCTGTTGACGTCGTGCACATATCGCGGCTTAAGCCATACTTCGCTGGGAATTCTTGGCCTACCATGCGCGACACGGCGCTTTACCACCCGGGGGTCCTCTTACGGAAGGATAAAAGGAGACAGAGGAAGAAGAACATAGCGAAACGCTGGCTACTGCGTATTGTTGGTGGTCAGCCATCTTAACTACTCTAACTCATCTTGTACATATATTGTAAATATAGTATTTCCATACTTCCAACATCCCAGTAACAATATTGTCTGGCTGCCGGAGAAGTCCAGGACAAGCCACAGGCTTCCACGAGTAGTACTTTGTCGTAGATGTAGATTGCGACGTCCTCGCTTTTGGTGAGAGGGCGCGACAGCATTTCCAAGAAACGAGCGTCATAAGCACTCGGGATAGCTGCAAATGCCGATGCTAGCTCTGCACCCCAGGTTAGCCATGTACGATACGGGATCTCTTGGAAGCGATGCTAGGCATGAGCCTCAGAGCCTCAAGATGAACCTCGTAGTCATCTACCCATACTACTCTACAGCCACACTCTTTCAAACCCATGTCCTCACTCCCCAAGCCTCACTCATGTCTGCCCTCACATGTGCTCATGCCAGCAGGCACTCACTAACATTCGCACTCACGTATATCTGACTCCCACGTGAGCGCATTTCCCGCGTTTTGCATGTCGCGCTATGGGCCTACAGTCAAAACGTCGTAGTGATACCATTTCGTACTTAACATTTGCCACTGAAAGGGGGTTTATTGCAGCTCGTACGAGGGATTGCAAGTCGCTCTTGATCGCGAGTCCTAGCCGTTCGCATCAGCAGCCCGAGCTCGGGTCTCGCGCCGCAGCGGTGGCAGTTCGC
This sequence comes from Dermacentor variabilis, assembly GCF_050947875.1. Lineage (NCBI taxonomy): Eukaryota > Metazoa > Arthropoda > Arachnida > Ixodida > Ixodidae > Dermacentor > Dermacentor variabilis. The sequence continues at coordinate 152,764,597 of NC_134574.1, forward strand.
ACATAGCCACATGCATGTTACCCACTACAATTGCCCCCACGGCGAAGAGGAGCCATCCTAGCGACCTAAGGTGATGACACGATAAGGGGGTCGTGGTACGGCTTCAGGCGACTGACGTGAACCGTCTCGCGGCCACGGCGGCGTTTGTCCGAAGATGGCGTCACCGGTTCGACCACATAATTCACCGGCGATGTACACGCGACGATCCGGTACGGACCCTGATATTTCGGAGCAAGCTTTGGGCTAAGGCCAGGGGATTGGAAGGGCAGCTGAAGCCAGACGTGAGAGTCCACGGCGAAGGACTGTGTGGGCTGCCCGTTGTCGCGTCGATCTTTGTGGATACCTTGGGTATCCGACGTAAACGAGCGAGCCTGTTGGCGGCACTCTTCAGCATGGCGAGCAACTTCGGAAAGAGGGGTGAATTCAGAGGCATCCGGATGATATGGTAGCACGGTGTCGAGGGTAGTGGATGGTTCACGTCCATAAAGAAGGAAAAATGGGGAGAAGCCTGTGGTAGCCTGAACGGCGGTGTTATACGCGTACGTCACAAAAGGGAGGACATCGTCCCAATTGGAATGATCAGACGCAACATACATGGTGAGCATGTCACGCAGAGTGCGGTTGAACCGTTCCGTGAGACCGTTAGTCTGTGGGTGACACGCCGTAGAGGTGCGGTGAATAGTGCGGCAAGCGGCGAGTAGCTCATTAATAACTTCGGATAAGAAGACACGGCCTCGGTCGCTGAGCAGTTCTCGCGGTGCGCCATGCCGTAAGATGAAATGCCGTAACATGAATGCGGCGACGTCGCGAGCAGCAGCCGAAGCAAGTGCAGCAGTTTCGGCATATCTTGTGAGGTGGTCTACTGCAACAATTATCCAACGATTTCCTTTAGCAGTGGATGGAAGAGGCCCATAGAGGTCAATGCCAATCCGATCAAAAGGACGTGCAGGACACGGCAAAGGTTGCAGAGGGCCAGTCGTATGAGGAGATGTCTTGCGTCGCTGACAGGCTACACATGACCGAATGTATTTGCGGACATAAGAATACATGCCGCGCCAGTAGTAGCGCTGACGGAGCCGCTCGTAGGTTTTCAGGACGCCAGCATGAGCTTGTTGGGGGTCGGCGTGGAAATACTGCATATGTCGGAGCGCAAATGGCGAGGGATGACTAACAGCCATTTGCGACCATCCGGCTGATAGTTTCGGCGGTACAAGATGGCATCCCGTAGCACGAAATGGGTGGCTTGGCGACGAAGGGCTCGAGGGCATGTAGCCGTCGAAGAACTGTGAAGAATGTCAATGAGAGACACAATCCACGGATCTTTCCTCTGTTCAGACGGCATGTCAGTAACAGCAAGTGTAGCAACCGGGCACTCTACGGGGGAGGGTGGAGTTTCGTCGGATCTCAAGGGCGATCGGGAGAGTGCATCGGCATCAGAATGTTGGCGCCCGGATCGATAGATGACGCGAATGTCAAATTCTTGGAGCCGAAGAGCCCAACGTCCAAGACGGCCTGACGGGTCCTTCAGTGACGCAAGCCAGCAGAGCGCGTGGTGGTCTGTCACAACATCGAACGGATGGCCATACAAGTAAGGGCGAAATTTGTGTAACGCCCAAACTATAGCCAAACATTCTTTTTCTGTGACAGAATAATTGGTTTCTGCCTTCGTGAGGGCCCGACTCGCATATGCAACCACATATTCCGGAAAGCCAGGCTTGCGTTGCGCAAGGACGGCTCCAAGACCAACGCCACTGGCGTCCGTATGAACTTCGGTCGGTGCAGTCGGGTCATAGTGGCGTAGAACAGGTGGTGAGGTAAGCAGACGACGCAAAGTGGTGAAGGCTTGGTCACATGCCGGAGTCCAATCGCGAAGGTCACATGGGCCAGCCAGGAGCTTCGTCAGAGGAGCGATGATGCAGGCAAAATTGCGTACAAAGCGTCGAAAATACGAGCAAAGGCCGATAAAACTTCGGAGCTCTTTCAGTGTAGTCGGCCGCGGAAATTCTGCGACAGCACGAAGTTTGTCAGGGTCGGGAAGGACGCCGTCTTTGGAAACGACATGGCCAAGTATGGTCAGCTGGCGGGTGCCGAAGCGGCACTTTTTCAAGTTAAGTTGAAGGCCGGCGGTGGCAAGACAAGTAAGGACGTCGCGTAGACGAGAGAGGTGAGAGGTGAAATCAGGGGAGAAAACTACCACGTCGTCTAAATAACACAGGCACGTCTTCCATTTGAGGCCTCGCAGAATATTGTCCATCATTCTTTCGAATGTCGCTGGCGCATTGCAGAGGCCGAATGGCATTACCGTAAACTCATACAGGTCATCAGGCGTAATGAAAGCTGTTTTCGAGCGGTCGGATTCATCCACTGGCACTTGCCAATAGCCCGATCGCAAGTCCAAAGAAGAAAAGAATTCAGCACCATGTAGACAATCCAGGGCGTCATCCATGCGCGGTAGAGGATAGACATCCTTTCGTGTAATCTTGTTGAGGCGACGATAATCCACACAGAAACGAATCGAGCCATCTTTTTTCTTAACGAGTACTACGGGCGATGACCAAGGGCTGCAGGATGGCTTGATAACACCACGGTCAAGCATGTCTTCAACGTGCTCGGTGATGACACGACGCTCGGTGGATGACACGCGGTGCGGACGCTGGCGTAATGGTGCGTGGTGTCCCGTATCAATGTGGTGAGAGTGAGCGCCGACGAGGGGAAGGCGAGCGACGAGTGCCGTAGAGCTGTGACTGCGGTGCCGGTATGTCATTAGCAGCGTAGACTTCCGGTGGTGGTCGTGAAGGCATACGGAAAGGTCGGAAGTCGGAGCTGGGTCGTCGCGGGGTGCCCACGAAGGCCGGCAAGCGCCGGCGGCAGAAGCGCACTACATGACCCGGGGTACCGCAGGCATAGCATATTGGGCGGTTGTCAGCAGTGCGCCAAGGATTTGGACCCTGCTGCTGTGCACTGAAAAAGGAATCCGCCGGCTGGCGAGGCGAAGGCGGAGGAGAGAACACCGGCGGGCGAGGCGCTGAAGGCGGAGGAGAGAACCCCTGTAGACGAGGCGCCCGTGCAAAGGCTTCAGCATACGTCAGAGGCGCGGCCACGGGAGCCGGCTGACACGCAGGTGGAAGAGCTTCGGTCACTTGCTCTTGAATTATCTGTCGGAGCGCTGGAGCCAAACATTGAGAAGGCTTCTCCGTGGTCGGCAAAATCGAGAGCTGTCGTGCGACCTCCTCGCGCACAAATTCTTTTATTTGCGTCAGCAAAGTTGTGTGGTTGTCGCCAATAATTAATGCTGCTAACGAATCTTCCGTAGGCGGTGGGCGCCGAGCTAAGATGCGTTGTTTCCGTAGCTCGTCAAAACTTTGGCACAAATTGATAACTTCGGCCACGGTACGCGGATCCTTCGCTAACAACATCTGAAAGGCGTCCTCATCAATGCCTTTCATAATGTGTTTGATCTTGTCCTGTTCTGACATTGACGGATTCACGCGCTTACACAGGTCAATGACATCTTCGATGTAACTTGTGAAAGTTTCACCGTGATGTTGCGCACGCCCCCGTAAGCGTTGCTCTGCGCGAAGCTTGCGCACAGCGGGGCGCCCGAACACTTCAGCGAAACTTGTTTTGAATGTGTTCCATGTTCCGAAATCGTGTTCGTGGTTTCGGAACCAGAGGTTCGCGACGCCGGTTAAGTAAAACAACACGTTGTGCAACTTCGTGACGTCGTCCCACTTGTTATGCTGGCTCACCCGTTCGTAAGATGACAACCAATCCTCCACGTCATGATCATCGGTGCCGCTAAAGATGGCAGGATCACGCTGGCGCAACACACCGGAAACGATGACCGCCGGAGGCTGTGGTGCATCTTCCTGGGTGGTTTCGTCAGGCATGGTCGTAGCAGTCGGTAGCGTCCGGCTTCGGAGTTGCAGTTTCCGAGGTCTACCCCGCAGCTCCACCAAATGAAAGGGGGTTTATTGCAGCTCGTACGAGGGATCGCAAGTCGCTCTTGATCGCGAGTCCTAGCCGTTCGCATCAGCAGCCCGAGCTCGGGTCTCGCGCCGCAGCGGTGGCAATTCGCACAGCGCCACATGCATGTTACCCACTACAGCCACAATCACAGATCACGCGCTTGATATCATGATCTCATGATCAGGCGATAGACCGGGAGTGACGGGAAGGACGGCAGTTCATTGTCACGGCCTGGCTCTGGTTTCTGCTGCACTCGGTCATCGCTTGGGCACTCGCCCACGTGGTGCCATCGGTGAGCGCTTTCGGTAGATTGAACTATTTGGTATCGCTTTCATTTTCCTTATTTGCCTTGTTATGCATAAATCTGGAGAATTAAACTACCTGCTTTAAAATACAATACCTTTCCTTCTTTGGGTGGGTGATGCATAATGTGTTACTATAATACCGGTTCTACCCATTATTAATAGCTCGGTTCATCTGTCTCTGTTCGATAGTTATACATTTTTATGCGTCGCATATCTCTTTTGCCTCTACGGCATTTTAAAAGCAACCTAGGTTTCATATTGCTCAAGAGCTTAGAATAAGAGCAAAGCTTGAAGGAAACACTAATAGGTGACTGCAGATCACAGTTCTTGATAGTTGCCATCGGGAGTATACAGTGATAAAGGACCGATTGGCTGCGATAGCAGTAGGCGCGCCGGCGCAAGCCAATCTGCGAGCCCGTTTGCTTTCACCGTACCCCATATGTCATGCATAGAATGGAGGCGTTAGAGTTGGGGCCAGAAATGCTTAAGCCTATACTAAAATGAGGATGTAAAGAAATTATGAAGTTTTACGTGCCAAGACAATGATTTGATTATGAGGCACACCGTAGTGAGCGACTCCGGATTAATTTTGACCACATAGTGGTCTTTAAGATGCACCCTGTGCACGGTACACGTGCGTTCTAGCATTTAACCCTCATCGAAATGACGTCATCGAAGCCGGGATTCGATCCGTCTCCCTCCTCGGGCTTAGGAAAGTGGTGATAGCAAGCAGTATGAGGCGTCCTGGAAAACACACGCCCTGTGAAGGTTAACAGTGCATCAAGGGAACCCAAAACAAGAGGGTGCGCCGCTCGTGCCATGATTACGCGTGCACGCGCAGCCGGCCTTCTATATGCAGCGCCGGGTATCGCGCGAAAAAATTAAGTGGAATCTCCCGGAAGGAAACTGTCGAAGATATGCGCAGCAATATATGGTGATCGGCGTTGTGCGGAATGTATATGTCCGTCAATGTAAGTATATGCATCGCTCGGTTCGTCCTGCGGACGCAAATATAAATAAACGATGCATATACTACATCAGCATAACCCTCCCACAAAACATTACCATGCAAAAGAGATTCCGCACAATACCGTCCACCATATAGTTCCACGCATACCTAGGACAATTCTCATTCAGGGAAGTTCCGGTTAACTATATTATCTGTGCGACGTCAGTTTTGGTCTCCTGTGTAAATGCATGCACGCATTCCAGAACCGTATTTGCCTTGCCCCCACCTGACATTCTGATGGGCCTTGTGAAGATGCGTTTGGGCAGATGACATTTGACGTCAAACAAAATGCTGACGTCGCTCGTCAACCGCAACAAGTGGTTTATGCGAAGGCATTTATGTTCTACCATTGGATCTGGAATGTCTGCAAACGTGTCTTGGTTAACCTATGCATTGTATATGGATTTGTGGGCTTGAACCTTAAAACTGAAACTACCCTTTCCTACTCTCTCTAAATATCTCTCACGTTCTCCGAATATTTCTGATGCAAGTTGTCTTCAATTTTCATGTGACGTAAACCATTGCTAACGAACAAATAATGTTGTCAATTTAAATCGTTTACCTACACTATAAATTACCTGAACTTTCAATTCTGTTCACTTCGAAAGCTTGGCGCCTGTTCTTGGTGAAGTTCTGTATCCTTTACTGTAAGCAATATATAGTCTATAGACACGACGTGTTGCAATTATGTTCAACTTCGGCGATTTGCGGACAAGGATCTGAAAATCAGACGCTACGAAATAAACAAAATTAATCTCAGGAACATAGTCGCCACAATATCAGGTGCTTGGTCTTTCTTACCTAATTCATACCTTAACAAATCTCCTGTGGTAGACTGAGTAATAATGTCACGTCATTTGGACGGCTTGGAGAAGCTGACATATCGTGGACGAGTCGCAGTGTTACGTTAGCTAACAACAAAGGTCCAGTAATTACTTTTCTAATGATTCCTTTCAGGGCATATATCTCAACTGCACAATTAAAGCCGAGCAGCAAGGAATATCCATTAATCAGTCAAGTTTATTTTCTAGTTTGTAAAAGAATTCAGGATCGAAAGAAAACAGCAGCGTCGTAGCAGAAGCAGGGGAAAGGCAGAAACACGCATTTAATCTGAAACAGAGCATTGAAACACAGCATAAACACTCTGCTTAGCATTAGTTTCTCGGAATGCATTCTCCATTTCTGTGGTGAAATGCATTCTTCTTTCATGTACTGATTATCACTACTATGGGTGACTGAAGTGCTGATAACTAAATGGGAAACTAAAGTTAGAAGTGGTTTTATCTTTTTTTTCCTGTCTTCCTTATCTGTGTACGCAAGGTTAAGTGAAAACTTAATTAAACAATTGTGGCTCTGCTTAGTAACAAGGGAGATTCGAGAGAGGATTCAAGAATATCTAAGCTATGAGGGTGCCATACAGACAGTTTATAGGCTGGATTATGGAGGATCTGTTCGCTGAGCCATTACTGCAGTTTCTACAGACGTGGATCTCTACGCTTTTATTTTCAATAAATATCTGTGCACCAGGGCGTGCTGATCCAGAAGAAATGTGAACCAACCTATGTTTTTCTAATGGCTGCATTTCCGAGTTCGGCCTCAGCTTCAATTAGCGTTCGGAAATGCGCCAAATTGCTGTGTATTTCTCTAGAATAATCCGATGTCCCATCTGGCATTACTCGCCTCTTTTCTCGGCCTCCTCTTCGTCCATGTTCGAGGAAGAAAAATGAAAAAGCGATTCTCGTTCCCGTATTCGCGTGAGTGTACTTTCTCTCATTTCTGCCTTCATTGGTCATATTATCGTATTGTTTATCTACATCTTTATCTGATTGTTTGTCTCATCATTTCTCTAATCCTTTAGCGTACATCAAGTCAGCTCATTTACGCACATTATTAAATGACTATTTTATTTCAGATCTCAATCACTCACCGCGCCACGCTACCTCTGCGAGTTAGCACCATGCCAGCAGCTGTACCGGTTACGTCATCCGCAGCGCTGTTCGCCTATTCTTATCGAGGTCGTACATCATCCGCCGTGCTGGCTGCGCCACTGACCTCATTGTAGGCGCTGTGTCAAAATTTCGAGCTTTATACACCCACATCGCGAATTTCCGAAGTGGGGGCATATACGCTGAAGCGTAATTAAGTTCAGCCTGTGGTAATGTTCTTTGTTAACACATACTTTTACGTCTACGCTCTTGTGACGTATACGTATGGCTTACTCGACATAAAACCCGTTCCATATGAGGCGAAATTCACAGCTGGTCCGCTACTACCATGCTGCCTACTCGTTCTCTTCGTGACCATTAAGCTGGGTTGAGTGAGCGCCGCCATATTTTCCGCCAAGCATGAGGTATTCTTCAGGCTGGCCTGTCTGGGAATGCCCGCCTTCTGCTGCTCGCCGTGACACACTACAAGATCTTCCAGTGTAACATCTTTGACGTGAGCTGGGAACGAGTGTTGTGTAGGACAACGAGAATAACACCATTTTCTTTCGATTATTTCAAATGAAACACTGATAAAGAAACTACCGCAAGAGCACCAGCGAAGCCTCAAGCAACTATCTTCCTACGTTACGCACATTTTGTTCAGATGAACCACAGTGACGGCGGTCCTTCCATCTAGTCTTATGCAGCTTTTGTCATCTAGATTGTGGAAGTCCAGCCCAGTTGTCTGTGGCTGCAGCGGTTTCCTAATAATCACACGTACCACTAAGGGGGGATGGGTTGAAGAGCGGGACGCGCCTAAGGCTGATAAATTGAGGAACTAAGATGTCATATACTCACGCATGAAGCAAATGTTTGCTTTCTTTACTCGCGCTATGTTGAGCGAACCTGGAACCCCTGGTCGTCACTTGCTCGTCTGTATGTACAATGTACATCTACCCGGTTTGACAGGATATCCGGAATTTCATTTGCGATTACTGTTCACGAACCAATAAGCTTTTTTGAAGTCAGGTAAACCGCAACGTGTGACATTCATACATCTACAACACATTGAAACACTCGTCCCTGCAGAGTAATTTATTTAACATCTTTATTTTGGAGTTGCTAGAGCTATAAAAGGAAAGAATGTACCTAAGTGCCTGGAAGAGTTTGAAACAAAGAGTTATGTGTGCCGCAATGTAACGTACGACAGCATTTTGCGAGGTTCTTCGCTATGTTAAGGGTCAGATACAAACGTTCTCGCTCGCCTAGAGGGCGTGTATCAATGGCACGGCAGACCCACGTGCTTGATCACCGCGGTGGCCTTGTACTGGATGGTGGTGCAGTGCCTCGGCTTCTGTATGGACTTCCTCTGGCGAAGCGAAGAGGCCGATTCAGAAAGACGGAAAAGCAGCGCCGCCTGCCCGACTAATGGTAGACACTAGCATACACCCTGTACCTGCCTCCACTGCTGACGGGACTTTTGCAGAACAACGATGACTTCGGTGCATCGGCATGCGTCTTGTCCTTTGTTTCCATTATAGCATAGCGATGACTGACTAGCGCAGACGTTCATCGGAACATATGTGGGAACACGTGTAGGCGCTGGTGGCGACTTCTTGAAGAGCCGAGATCAACTATGACGCGCGACTGCCCTTTTGTTTGGCTCGGCTGTTTTCTAAGAAAAAAAACCCTAATATATTCACGGTGATTATACGCCGCCGTGAAAGTATGCATCAGACAGGTGGAATACATTCAACATAGACGAGACAACTTCAACAATCCCAGCCGCCAGCAGTGACACTTCCCGCGTCTAAGTCATACCAGGCTAAATGAGACCGTGTTCTCTTTTGTAAATAATTTTCTATTTTTACTGTTTGGCTGTGAGGCGGACCTCGTAAAGCCTCCGTTGTTTAGCGAAGGAATGTAAGGTGAACCTGGGTTATAGTAAGCTGCACTTCTGAAATAATAATTTTCGTTACGTTTAAGTTGAGTGTGCCGGAAACGACGCGAGACATAGCTACCTTCGCATTCAAGGAAGTATGTATGTTTGTCGAAATACATTGGTGCTTATAAAAAGGATCGGTTTACTTCGGCTGGAGCTCACGCGTTGCAAGGCGATGTTTTCTCTCTATTACCCTAAAGCATAGATACAGCGTCGACGCGATTGTCGACACAGTTGTCTCAATCGAAGGCCATCAGAAGACGTGCTCACGAAACGCGGCTTCCTTCCTGCCATCTCAGACGACACGTGTGAAGGCAACGCAAACAATTGACGTAGAAATGACCTTTACATGAAATCGCCGAACTCTTGATTTCAAATGAAGTTAACATTTAATCTCATAGGAACCCTAGCGCCATCTTAAGCATAACAGTCAAAGGCCTAATATCAAAGGGCGCGTAGAATCTTTTTCCAATCGATCATTATAATCCTCTTAGGCTAGTCAAATGCTTGGCACAGTACAGTATCTGAACTGTATAGCCCTGGCACAATAACGCTCCCGATGCTTACCAAATCACAAAATTTTAACGACAGTGCCATCAATGGTTAAATATTGTGCAGTTTTCAGGAAAAGAAATTCATCTCAGCCTATTTAACACTTATTATTAGAAGTAGCCTATGCTACTTCTCTCAGCATCCATTAGCGCTGATATTAGAAGTACATTTCCCACCTCGAACACATTGAAGTTGTAACTCCTATAGCAATAGCATAGCAAGTCGAGTGAGTTGGTGGTAGCTCATATTTGGCAAGCATCAGAGTTGAGAGCGCTTGTGGTACAATCCTCCTTTCTTCTTCCTCGTGTAGGTAGCGCTGGTGTTTGATCAATCTGAACCTTCCAGCTGCATCCAGGTGGTTTGAAAGATATTTGCTCTATCATAAACACAAGAATAAATAATGGTAACGAGACCCGTAGTGGTTGCTCAGTGGCTATGGTGTTGGGCTGCTGAGCACGAGGTCGCGGGATCGAATCCCGGCCACGGCGACCGCATTTCGATGGGGGCGAAATGCGAAAACACCCGTGTACTTAGATTTAGGCGCATGTTAAAGAATCCCAGGTGGTCGAAATTAGACAGCTTCGCGAAGACAGCATCGATGTCAAAAACCATGCAGGCTACATTCCTGTCCAAACAAGATGGCGGCTGGGCAGGGCCCCATATGCGGCCAATACGAAACTCGATGGTAAAGTCGTCTGCGAACAAGAAAACGTAGACACACTTTCGTACGTCCTTAATGTAAGCCACATCGTGCTTTTCGTGGGTTTGCATGCAAAACACTTAAAATACAGAACTAATGTGTGCTTCTCTAAACTTTTCTTTGTCGCCGCGAGATGACGTCACGTGGCAGAAGTCTTCCAGACGGCATCGAAGCTGTCTCGGCTGTCTCCTTCGCTGACCACGTAGACTGTATCCGATGCTGGTCACAACTGGAACACACCCCTAGTTTTCTGTCCTTCCGCTCTCCCGTTGAGGCGGTGCCGTCTAAACGTCACGCGTGTCTGGCTTCCTCCGGGTCCTTGGGGCGGCAGTCACGTTGTGTACGCGAAGGTACATAAAAAAGCGCAAAGTCAAGCTGCCGTTCTCCGTCCTGAATTTCACTTCGCTTGTGTCGTCGTAAAAGGGAGGCCGCGTATAGTCCCGACACCCGAGAAGGAACGCGCCAACGAGCTAAGCCACTTCGCTGGTCATCCACCTTCACAAAATAAAACGGGTCATGTTTTTTTTTTCTTTTTTTGTAGAAAGGCTTGCAAGGCCAGAAAACAAGCAAAAACGAAAGATAGGTGATGACGCCACCTTGGAATTCTCTCACGAGCTCGTGCGGATGTCACAGATTTTGACGCCTTCTCGGCTGGGGCTTATTTAATATCTTACTGGTAAAAATGCACTCTATTGAATTCTAAAAGAGCGAGCGACAGAATTTAGGAAGTAACAAGAAGCTTTACTTAACCACGATAGCCAGATACAAAAAGAAATTATACTTTATCATCTATGACGCCTCACTGACGTGCCGGCCTCGAGTTTATGGCGCGAAATTAAAAAGTGAAACTTTGATTATAATTATGTCTGCTAATCAGCAACATTTTACTGCGAAATCACCGAAAGTAGAGTTCTTTAAGAATATTTTATCAGTGTGAACTCGTTCAGTGCACTTGAGCGTTCCTTTAAGAAACAAGGAGCTGCTTGTGATCTTGACATTAGTTCTCTTGCATCAAATATGGTAATATGGTAACCAACCAGCTCAAGTTAGCATGTTATGTAAAAAATTTATTGCCAGACTTTTGTATAACCCCTTTATGCATTACATTTCTGAAAATATGCCATCGAGCCAAAGTCAAATAAGCTCCCGGCTTGTTCTCTCCATTTGGTCAGCGCATGTATAAACGGAAAATCGCATTGAACTTTATTCGCTCAGTAAAGAATTTGATGCATTAGAGGCTTCTGAAACACTGATTTTGTGATAGCTCCAATTACTCACAATTGTTGGACATCCTACAGACGCCTGACTTTCCTAGGTTTATAACTGCATAAATTTCTGAATTTTCATAAAACCAGGAGTCCACTTGCTTTCAAAACGGTTCTTCGACGGCCAAGTACACGCAGACAAGAGGAGTGCCCCAAGGATTTCAATGTGAAATGCACATTGAAGGGATTCTCCAAATTCACTCCGCGGTTGCCAACATTTGTGACGTGATCAGGTGGTATAAGGGGAAGCGTGAAAGACAGTAAGTCGCAAGTCGGTGGTTGCAATCATCCTATTGCAATCATACTTACCCGACGACTGGAAAATGCGAAAATCATCCCAATACACAAAAGAGGAGATGCCTGATTGCCCTCTAATTATGGACCAACACCTCTCACTAGGACCGCTTGCAAGATGCTCGAGCATATTGTTACGAATGATGTTTATTTACAGGATGAAACGGTGAAATGAGGTCCGAGAGGGAAGCTATACAGGCCAGGCCCAGCCGACGCTGAGTATCGCGAGATCACGCGCGCACACTCTACTTCTTCTTTCTCTGCCTCAGCCGCGCAGTGCTGCGACTTTTTCCCCGGGGGCAGACGAAGCTCGCTGAGCGAGTTAAAGAGACCTGTGATGGCACTGCTTGAGTCTGGCCACGTGAACAACTTGCGTCGCCCGTGAACGCCGATTACTTGCCGTCACTTTGGCGACGACATAGTTCACATCACTCAAGCGGCTCAGTATAACGAATGGTCCGGTGTAAGTGGCGAGAAACTTGCGGTACAATCCCTTTTTGCGAACAGGTGTCCACAACCAAACAATCACCGGGAGTAAAGCTGACGGGGATATGCCGCGCATCATAGCGAATCTTGCTGTTGCCTTGTGAGGACAACGTCTTAAGATGCGCCAGTCGACGTGCTTCCTCAGCACGACACAGAGTTTGGGTGATGGAAGGATCTTCTTGGCACGATAAAGGTAGAATAGTGTCCAGAAAGCTCTAAGGTGCGCGGGCGTACAGCAAAAAGAACGGTGCGTATCCAGTAACTTCGGAACTTCTGAATGGCGAAGGCGACTGCTAAGCACTCGAGTTCAGTAACGGTGTAGTTTGTCTCCGCTTTTGTAAGTGTCCGACTAGCGTACGCAATGACATGCTCACGGCCATCGCAGAGTTGAACAAGCACAGCGCCAACACCCGCACCGCTGGCGTCAGTGTGCAGCTCAGTTGACGCCTCCGGATCAAAATGCCGCAGTACCGGTCCAGAAGTCAACAAAAATTTCAGCTGTTGAAACGCCGACACGCAGTCAGCAGTCCACAAGTATGGGGTGTCTTTGTGAAGGAGAGACGTGAGGGGAGAGGCAAGCTGTGCGAAATTCTTGATAAAGCGTCGGAAATATGATCAAAGGCCCAAAAAGCTTCGCTGATCTTTCACCGTTTGTGGCTGTTGGAAGTCGCGAACCGCTGTAATCTTTTCAGGGTATCGTCGTATGCCGTCTTTGTCGACCAGAAAGCCTAGTACGAGGGCTTGACGCTCACCGAAATGACATTTCTTCGAGGTTAAAATAAGGCCAGCTTGCTGGATACAATCGAGAACGATCGACAGGCGCTGATTGTGCTCGTGAAATGTCCGGCCGTAGATAATGACGTCGTCTAAATAGCACATGCAAATTTCCCATTTGAGTCCGCGGAGCACGGTATCCATAAATCGCTCGAATGTCGCTGGAGCGTTGCATAAGCCAAAGGGCATAACGTTGAACTCAAAGAGACCGTCAGGTGTCACGAAGGCTGTCTTCTCCTTGTCTGAGGGGTGCATGGGAATTTGCCAATATCTTGACCGCAAATCAACAGAAGAGAAACACGACGCGGAGTGGAGGCAGTCGACGGCGTCATCTATTCGTGGTAGGGGGTACACGTCTTTCTTTGTGACGGTGTTTAGGCGGTGATAGTCCACACAAAATCTCCATGAGTTGTCTTTTTTCTTGACTAGGATTACAGGAGCAGCCCAAGGGCTACATGATTCCTGGATCACTCCTTTCTGTAACATTTCTTCGACATGCTCGGCGATGACTTTTCTCTCTGAAGGTGAAACGCAGTAGGGCTTCTGACGAATTGGCGTTGCTTGCCCTGTATGGATGCGGTGTTGCATACGAGACGCCGGTAGTGTATGGGACGCTCGTTGGCCTTGAGCAAAATCAAACACTATGGCGTAGCGAGCGAGCACAGCTTCCAGCAGACACTGCTCACTAGAAGACAGCGACTTGTTAATCATGCGCTTAAAGTCAGCAGGATTATGATGGTTGGAATCGGGGTTGGATTTTTTTTCCGCAGTTGAGATTTCGACCGTTCTGACGCTGACAATGGCTTGTTCATCAAAACTTGCCAGTTTAAGTCCTAGCGGCAATGTTATGGATTGGGTTGAAACGTTCACTGTCCACAAACGAGTACAACCATCAGTGGTGACAACGAGGGAGTGAGGGACTATCGCATTTTTCTTGAGCGCATTGTTATAATCGGGCTCGGCTAAACCACAACAAGAACCTGTACGAGGGCGAGAAGTATTGACAGGTACAAACATTGCAGTCTTAGGGGGCAAACACACATCTTGTGACACGGAGAGAACGTCGGCGGCATCACTGGTGCTATCTGTCATTGAAGTTCGCGCGTCGCGGCGAAGAGAAATCGCGCCGCTTCCACAATGCAAAGTTGCCCCCCACTCACGCAAGAAATCAATTCCTGAAATAATGTCATGCGTTGTACGTGCAAGCACAGTAAATTCACTTCTAAATGTCTGCTCCCCTATCGTAACTGAAACAGAACAGACCCCAAGTGGGCGTAACATTTCCCCGCCAACTCCACGAAAGGTAGCGTTCCGATCCCAAGAAAACATAACTTTTGGTCCAAGACAATTTTTGAAGGACAGGCTCATAACAGAAGCTGCCGCCCCAGTGTCAACTAAAGCAAAAGCACTCACATTGTCAACTGAAACACACACTTTGTTTTTAAACAATTTTACACAAGGGGGTCTTGATGAAGATGAACATATTGCGGCCTCACCCCCGTCGGTCGCACCAGCTAGTTTCCCAGCGGCGGCGGTGATAACGAGCGACGACGAGGTGATGGAGAGCGTCGTTGTCGTGTCGGTTGTGGTGTGAGGCTGCTATCGGAAACGGTGGAGTCACTGCGGTTCGCGCGTCCCTGCTGCAGCCGCTGGAAGGAACTGGGATATGGCCAGGGCTCGTCAGCGGGCACGCGGGGTGTGTAGGAATTAAACCGTGGAGCACGCTGCTGGCGGCGGTGGCAATACCTAGCAATGTGTCCAGCCACACCGCAGCTGTAGCAAATGCGGGAGTCACGGCTTGCAGCGGGTGACACCGGTGACATGGGTGTCATGGGTAGAAACGTACTCTCAGGCTGGTTGTAGGAGGGAAGAGCCCGCGGAACAAATCGTTGTGGTGCATCTTTTCGGCGTCCCAGACTTGTCGGTTGCGATGGCAAGTTGCTGCTCTCCGTACGATCAGCATAGGTCCTGCGAGGTTCTCGGAAACTCTGAGGTGCCCAGGTGGACGGTGGCACACGAGAACGATGATCAAATGCACACTGATGGCACGTATGAGCATCGTCAACAACTTTAAGGCGTTCTAGCTCTTCTTTAACCACTTGCCGAATCACCGAGGAGATGTCGTCGTGGGTTGGGACGGACACACTTGCAATAGTAGTAACATTGTCCAATCGTCAAAACTTTGGCCCGATCCTTCTCATTTTCAGCGCTTCAAATGCCCGGCAGTGTTTCTTCAGATCAGACGGAGTACGAAGATCTTCCTTCGTTATAAAAAAATTATAAACATCTTCAGCGATTCCTTTAAGCAGATGGCCTACTTTATCTTCGTCTGTCATGGTAGCGCTGACGATTCCACATAATTTCAGAACAGCCTCTATGTACGTTGTACACGTTTCGCCAGGTAATTGAGCTCGTCGGGAAAGCGTCTGCTCAGCCTTCTTTTTCTTAGAGATTGGGTCCCCGAAGCACTTGGTGAATTCTTCTACAAAATTATCCCAGCTCGTTAGAACGCTCTCGTGGTTTTCAAACCAGAGGAGCGCGGTTCCAGCGAGAAAAAAAAACACGTTATCGAGCTGCTTCGTAGTGCTCCAGTGGTTGTGGCGACTCACTCTGTTGTAGTGTTTGAGCCAGTCGTCGACGTCTTCGTTGGCCTTCCCCGAAAAGGTGGGCGGCTCTCGCAGCGGTGTCCAGTAGCCAGCCTGACCTGCTTGATTGCTGTCTCGTCCGCCGCAGGTGGGGTTGTCATTGCCTTCTCCGGAATCGGCCATGTCCGCTGCTTGTGGTCGTAAACCGGCCAAGCGTCTACTCCGTCGGACAGTTGGTAGAGCTGGGTCGTCCAGGATCGTCCAAGATTTACCCCGCACGTCCACCGAAGATGTTACGAATGATGTTTATTTACAGGGTGAAACGGTGAAACGAGGTCCGAGAGGGAAGCTACAGGCCAGGCCTAGCCGGCGCAGAGTACCGCGAGATCACGCGCGCACACTCTACTTCTTCTTTCTCTGCCTCAGCCGCGCAGTGCTGCGACAATATCATCCTTACGCACCTAACAAACTTTCTTCACACAACTTCTTCACGCCACACCAGCACGGATTCCGCCATGGATTGTCAACCGTTACACAGCTTACGGAAGTTGTGCATGACCTCGCATTTGACATCAACAACTGTAGCCAGACTGATACAACATTAATAGACCTTCCGAAAACACTTCATCGTGTGTGCCACAGTAAATTATTAACAACATTACCAGGTTTTATTGCGAATGGGCAAATTTTAAACTGGGTAACAGATTTCTTAATTAACAAACCGGACACAATTAGTACTATTTCAGCATACGGAATTTGCGACAGTGCCTGTCACATCAGGCGTCCCCCAAGGGGTCCGTGTTGGGGCCACTGTTACTTGTAATTTTCATTGAAGACATAACCAGCAATATTTACTGTAACATCAAACTGTTTGCTGATGACTGCATCATCTATCAAGCAATTAAGACCTACGAAGATCATGTTTCACTTAGCAATTCGTTAGACCAGCTAAATGAATAATGCAAAGAAATGGCAAATGACGGTAAACACAAATATATCAGTTTCCATCGCAGTATCAAGAAAAAAACGACCTTATGATTTTCCGTACTTTATTAGCGGCACAATGCTTACAAAAGTTCAGCAGAATAAATACTTAGGGGTCACTCTAACTTCTTACCTGACATGGGACGCGCACATTGCCAACGTGACCTCGAAGGCATTACGCAAGCCATTTTATCTGCGAAGATCTCTCCGCCTCGCACCCACGTCGACTAAGCTTCTCGCGTATACTACTTTCGTTAGACCGGTTTTGGAGTACGCTAACACACTTTGGTTTCCCCACTTAGTAACTAATATAACGAAACTAGGAAGAAGTACAGCGAAAAGAGCTGCGTTTTATTTACAAGTATAAGTGCACAGATTCACCCGTTAACGTTGCGGCTATATCGGGTTCAGCAATACTCATCAACTGAAGCAGGCTGTGAGACCGGGCTAGTTGAGTGTCGCCTTTTTAGTGTCCCGTGTCCACTCGTGCGCTAGTCACTTCAGCATGGAATGTGATCATGAGGGAAACAAGCACTGCTCAAATTTTTATTTAACTTGATTCAGAACTATTATTACATAGACCTAAGAAAATATGGGTTTCGCAGCCACAATCATCGACACATAAACATGTACACACTATAACAGAATATTCATTCCATAATGACACATTCATGTACTCTTATTTCACCCTCCGTGATAAGGGAAAAGAATCACCTCGATCCTTGAGTCATTTCTGCAGACTCAATATCTCAGTTCACATCACGGTTAGAATCCATATCAAGCAATCAGTAACGCAGTCATATTCACATAATATGTTTTGCAGCTCTTGTGAGCCATGCTGGTTATCGTTAAGGTGTTTACTTCTATTTCTATTCCCATTTGCTGTGCTTTTCATGGTGTATTTGTATTGCTGCGCATGTCTCCTAGACACATTATCTATATTTGGTTTTTCTATGTATTCTTTCCTAGCCCCTTTTCGTTTTTTGTTTGGCTTATTGACACACAATATGTACGTGCACGTTTATTACCATGTTTTTCATTTTTGTATGCCCACATGCTATGGTCCCTGATGGCACTGACAATATTGAAAACAGATAAATAAATAAAGACATGATCAATTGCACCTTCTAACTGAGGCATTGGTATATGTCCTGTGGGGTCACACTGAACTATATGAACACCATTAGCGGGCGTACAAAGCAGCGCTACTAAGCAAGTGCTTCTTCTCCAAACTCTTTCTCGTTATCATTAAAGCTGTTCTTCGTGCTTTCCATCTACCCGCATAATATGTGTGTTACACCAGGGCCCTATAACGTAAAACTATTTCAATGTGTTTTTATTCCAATTTCCTGACGTCAAATTTGCATAACCGCCGACGCAAGCATCGGGCGGTCACCCGCTGGGTTGTCTGAACAGACCAAGCAAACGCTCTCCTCGTTCACAGGAGGCCACTTTTGTTTGCTTGAAAAACGAATAGCATTGCCTACACTGAGCAGCTTGTCTTATCTAATTTTTTCACAAGAGGCGAAGAGCACGCTCAAGTGGAGAGGGATTCGATGGGGCCAAGCCACAGCACTGAAAATCGATAACCGGATGCAGAGAGTGGTGCCGGCGTCTGCGATTGCTCCACTTTCCCTTACTTAGCCTGCGGTGGCTGATCAAAAATCGTGGCGGCATGTAACGGAAGCTTAAGAATGACGCTAAAACGGATCCTCAGAAGAGTTGGCAGAACGAGGTCGTAAACATGCCGAAAGTGCTCGAAAACGTTACACGGTTATTACACAGTTTTATTATACACAAATAAACTGATGCTCTCCGGCAAGTGCGAGTAGCCAGTGTCTGAGCGATCGGCAGCAGCCATCTCCCATTCCTTTCGGAACGGGCTAGCCTGCAGCTGTTCAGAAGAAAATTCAGTTTTGTTCGGCATATTAATGCATCTTTAACGCGTGCATGTCACTTTGAGGCGGTGAGTTCTTGCGGTTTTGTGACGTCGAGTGACAGACAGATGAAGTGGGTGCAGCCCGAAAAATTTTGACCAATAGCCGAGGGCTAATTGCGAAAAGGCGTCGAATCAGAAAGAACTATTTTCTTTTGTTCGGTCAAATCATGCGTAATCAGTGTGTACACGTCATATCAGATGGGGAGCTATCGCGATTTTCGTGACGTCGCGTGACAGACAGGTGAAGTGGGGGTGGTCCAAAAAAGCTTTCACGCAAGCGCGGAGGGCTGATTACAGAATTGGAATAGAAAATTTTGTAATAGTTTTACGTTATAACGCCCCAGCTATGTCTACTCGGCGGACCACCGGTGCCAAACCAGGAGGTAAAGTTCGTGGGGCCGCAACATTCATATAGGGAAGGATTACCAGCGAAACTGTTTAGGATGTATACATGGGCTGCATACATTTTTTCATATGGCGCCACACCTACACAAGCGCCGCCATGATCACCGCACCTCCCATGCATTTGCCGCAACCGCTGCTGCAGCCTCGCCTGCACCAACGACGCGCTTCACGTTATAACCACAAAAGCGCAGGCCAGGTGCGCAGGCCCCTTCGCCAAGATAGTTCCCCCTCTCCCCCTACCCGCCTCCATTACTGCAGCGCTCTCGCCACATTCTTTCTCCTCTACCCGTCTCCGTTCCTGTCCACGTGCCGCGTCCCCGATACAGACGTAAGCCGCCCAGGGTACACCTCTACCCCCCCCCCCCCCACTGAGAACGGAGGGGGGGGTGCATGCGGGGGCTACGGGTAAACAGCTTCGCTGTAAAAAGACAAAAGGCTAGCTTCATACCCTACGCCCAAGAGACTGTAATGCGATAGCATTACCAGGCTCGGCCCACCTACGCCTTTGAATGTGCTGCCTCCATGATAGTCTCCCGTTACAAACCGCATTGAACCATTTTCAAGCTCGGTGCATATTGTGCACTAGTTTTGTGACCAGCGGACCAAGTCACAACTTTTGATTACACCTTAATTATATTGAATTGGCCCGGTTTACTCAGTGAGTCAGATGACCCGCCAATACTAGGTCACAAAAAGAAAATTGTGCAGAGACCATCGACGATCAATATCAATGTAAGCGAATAGCCTGAACAAACGAACGAACAAATTAATGTATCCTTCGCCGTGTCCGACATCGGCCACTAACACACCACGAAAATGGGCGAAAGTGGCAAAGAAACCCATTCGGTTTGAAAACTTATACAATTTCTTGTATACACACCAAGTTTTTTTTAAAAAATTTCCAACATCGTCGCAGCTAACCCGGAAGGACAGAAGTCATGCCGAATTGGCAAATCGTAGGCGAATGAAGTTTCGCTTTGAAACCGCAAATGTCATTGAAGTGCTATCTAGTGAAAGAATGGCCATAGAATGAGAGAGATGGACACCAATTTAACACAAATACTATTTAATTGCTTCCCACTGAAACAATAACCACAGAATCACAGCAGTGGAAACCAATGTGAAGAAAGAAACATCAAGCACCAGAAGCTGTAGCTCCCTAAATCGTCTGGTTGGTTTTGTTCCCGTGAATGTTCGATGCGTTGAAACCACTGCAACAGAAAAAGAAAAGATACCTCAACATCCAGTTTTCCTGATTAATAATAGAAATATCAAAATAAACGCGAAAGTAAACATAAACACTTCATATAAGGACTGGCGTGAATTGACTTCCAGTCAAGCTACATTTGCAAGAGTGGCTGAGACGTCTAATTTAGCGTTCTTTAGATAAACGCAAGAACACATGAACACCATGTATTGTATCGCTTGCATAATAAAGTAACGTGTTCTCGCCCTCGATAAATAACACTTAGCTCAACACAAAAGTACGCACCAGAAAGCCTGTAGTTGGACGCAAAAATGAGGCCTAGCTTTCAGAAGTCTACACTGTAAGGCAGGTTGGTTGATAATAAGTGCAAAATGTTGATTAGAAATACACACATGTATATGTACGTGAGCAGAGGACAGCGTAATAAATATAAATAAAATTGAACGCATGCAAATTATAAAACCTGGCCATTCTTTAATACACTCTCTCAAATTAAAGAGTAATGCAACACCACTCCCTTCATTACAACACCCCTTCGTTACAAAGACGAAAACTTCAAGAATGTTCATACTTCTACGTGAAGCTACCTGAAAATTACTGGTATACTTGCCAGCACAAATTGATTTGATATAACCGCCTTTTCGGAGCGATCCTGCTCAATAGGATATGCGCTTTCTGTGGATGTAGTTTGTTTCCTGTTTTATTGTCATATTGAACATACACACTCGGTGCGGTGCTCTTTCAAAGTGCAGCCGGCGTGTCACTCGATAACTTCCTATTCATCTTCGAGTTGTATACCAATTTAACTTAGGTGAAATTTGAAGTGCAAGCTTCATGTCTCATTGGCGTGAAGAAATTAACTAGAGTATAATTTAAAGATCATACACTAATTTAGAAACACAGCACAAATGGTGTATAGGTAATCGCAACTTGAGTTAATTTGATCTAGTTCAATCAATTATCAAAAGAAAAGAATCAAAGGAAAAAAAGCATCTGCCCGCTGTCTTCTGCTCACGTACATATACATGTGTGTATTTCTAATCAACATTTTGCACTTATTATCAACCAACCTGCCTTACAGTGTAGACTTCTGAAAGCTAGGCCTCATTTTTGCGTCCAACTAAATGAGATAGCCTCAGCATCGTTGCGCATGTGTTCTGGGTCTTGGTCTGTGCTCTTTGCGACCTTCTACGACTTAACTAACGGGGTACCCGCCCACCTTCGCTCACTCTAGCCAATCATATCGCGCTGAGCTTGACCTCACAGTTGCATAGCGGGCGCATCTGAAGGGCAGCTGACCGGCACTAGGAACGCACCTCGCCTCGCGCCTCGTCATCTGCTACCATTGATTTCTGCAACTAACACTTCTTTTTACTGCGATAGAAATTATACGACACCCAAGGCGCTTCACACAGTCCTCCTGTCACGGCATCGAGGTCAGCCACACGACAGCAACATGCCACGTGTTTCGCTGCAAAAACGACGAAGCAGTCGCGCCAGGCAAACACAATCGGCTGGGCAGCCGAGCCATTGCAGCGTTCTACCTTCCCGTACTGTTGTAAGCATCGCGCGCACGTGTACTAGCATTTCTGAGCAGCTTTATTCATACGATGCTAAGGATAGCAAGTGGAAGGTACAAATGTAAACATAAATAGCAAAGAGAGAGAGCTCAAACAAATGGACGCGTCGTTCACGATTGTCGCACAGTTTATATCGCAGCATAGAATTGCGTGCTGCGCAAGCAAGAACACTTCAGACAGCTTGTCCGTTGTTTTTAAAAACTGTAAGAGTGCTTTCGTTGCCGTCCGCTGCGATGGCTTCTGAACCTAGAATTCGAAAATCGTTCGTTGTGATCACGGTCTCTCAATGTCTCACGAACACGCGCAGGCGCAGTGGCGAGTGATTGGCTGTGTGCACTGTAGCGACGGCAGTCACACACAACGTGCTCAGAGGACTCCTAACGACCACATTCATCACGCTTCACCTTCACGGCATCCCCAATGTTAAAAGCAAAATACTTTATGAAGGGCCAACTTAGAGCTATCACTGCCATTTATTTATTTAATGTCATATATATATATATATATATATATATATATATATATATATATATATTCTTTGTGTGTGTAGCGGCTGCGTTGGATGCAAGAATGCAGGCGAAGAAGTGGGCTAGGGGGATCGGAGGAGGAAGAAGAAGAAAATGGCGGTCGACACCCGCCTCACTGAGTATACGTCTTTTCTATCGCCGTTGCATTTAGGAACGCTACATTTTGGCGCAGCCGACAGTTTTGGAAGACCAGACATGCGGGTGACGTTTTTAGTCACCAAGCGTCATCGGAGTTTATTCTTTTCACCAGATGCCATTGCACGGTGAGCCAGCTACGGACCTTCCTATCGATGTTAGTTCTACCGCGCTGATCACTGTAGTACTGCAACAAGCTGCAATCAGCCGTCAAGCCCTGGTGCAAACAAGAACGGTGACAGTGAATCTACAGCCCAGACACTGAGTGCACTCGTTCTGCAACCCACCTGGCACCCTTAAAGAGGAAACGCCTGTCGGGCAGGTGAGCCTAGACTTGACTGTTATAGACCAACTGCAAAGGCACATTATGCAACAGAATGAAATAATGAGAAATTCGGTCCAAGCTCCTAACCGATAAAAATCAGCATGACGTATTGTTGAACCGGATGTTTTTGAAGGAAGCTCGCAAAGTGCGCACTACTGGCGGTGGTTTTTCGAGTACGACTATGACAAAAATATGTGGCAGTCTGACGACACAAAAATATTTAATATGCCCGTCTATTTGGGTGCTGTAGCCAGAAAATGGTATGATGTGCAGCTCGTGGATCATGGACCAGCATGTTTGCAACTGTGGAAAAGGAACATTTTAGCGGCTTTTGAAGACAATGCAGTAGAAAGATAGGATGCTGAACTGCGGTTCAGATATACATATGGCTCTCTGCTTGAGTACTGTCTTGAAAAGCGTCGCCTATTGTATTCTGCAGAACCCAAGTTGTCTTCTCCTGCTGTCGTAGCTTTGATGACGCAAGGTTTGTGTATCGAGATCCGTAGTCACGTCCAGCTCAAAGTCCGAAAACATTTGACGAACTTAATTTTTTAGACCTCAGTTCCAAGAATTACATTGAGAAGACAGCGAGGGGGTAGAACAGAGCAACTTGATCCCCGTAAGCTGAGTTAACATCTTGTGTCATTGCCGTCATCCTAATGAGAAGATAGCTTCATAAACAAACCTCTGAGAAGCGTTAATCATGACTGTGAGCATGGTGAAAAACCAATTACCGCAGTTCACGACAAACTGCTTCCACATAATCTGACTACCGTGGATCACTAGCCCCAGAAAAACAGCTTCAGGGAGACAGTGTATTTGGTGTAGTCAAATTTGCTGTATGCCCCCGCTAAGGTAGATGGCATTGAAGTGAAGGCTCTCGTTGAAAGTGAGGCTTCGGTATCAATTATTAACAAGACTCGTGTGGAAGCCGGTCATCTGCACGCTGGTAAAACATTGTGTGTTCAAGCGTACGATGGGTCAGTGACCATGCATAGCGAATGAGTAACCCTGGCTATTTAACTTCAAGGACAGTCTATTACCAATGACATACTGGCAATTCCCAATGTCGCCTAGCATTTTCTTTTGTCCCGCCCAGACGTGATAAACTTAAGATAAACGTCTATTGGGACGACAAAGTAATGGCCGAAGACAGCATAAGAACAGAAGATCCTGGTGAAGAAACTAGTGTATCAAGGGTGAGTTTTCACCAGGAAGGCATCAAGACAAAGTACCCAGAGCTTACATGCATGGGGAGCTATCCTTCAGCGATGAAATCACATGTCGTTCCTCTCCAGCTCGCAGACAAAACATTAGTTAATGAGCCCCCTGTAGTATGTCCAGAGATAAAAAGCTGTGGCTTAAAAGAAGAGTTGCAAGAAAGCTTGGACGCAGGTATTATCTGGCCTTCTGTATCCCCATTTGCTTCTCCTATAACTATTGCACCAAAAGAAGACGGGACGTTTCGCCTCTGCACAGATTACCGGGCTCTCAATCGTCAAACTGAATTGATACCTTATCCAATGCCGAGAATCGACGACATCATTGACGAAACTGGTAGTTGCCGTTGTTTTTCACAAATACATATCTGAAAAGGCTTTTGGCAGATTTCACTAAGTGAAGAAACAAAAAAGTACACCGCGTGCGTGATGGGCGGACGTGATGGCTTCTGGCGCAGTTATAAGAAATTGCTCATGATAGTCACATGGCCCGGCATGAAAAACGACATCAGCCATTGCATCCGCATATGCCACCACTGCCAGGAGAAAAAAGTTAAATTCTAGCAATCGACAGACGTTATAACAAACCCTGAATATTCAAGCGTCCCATTCGAAGTAATTCATTTGGAGTTCGCGGATCTGAAAACAAAGGGGGAAGGAGTCAAGCGAACGCAAATTTTCTTGCGCTCCATACATAAGTGCACAAGGACGATTGCGGCTAAAGCTGGCAAAGAAGACGCAAACAGGGTAATATATCTCCTCAAGGCTGAACGTTTTAAACACACAAAGACGCTAGTCTGCGACAACCGGCCGGCTTTCCGGTGGGCCAAGTTATCAAAGTGGACACAGGAGTACGCGATAATGTTCAAGTATTCTTCTACATACCACCAGGCAGCAAATGGCCTAGCGGAATGTGCCATACGAGACGTCAAACAGTATCTGAAGATGTATGCAGACTTTGCCGGTGCCTGGAAGTGCTGTCTCGAGGCCGCTGTGAAACATCACAACAGACCGTACACCCCTGGTTTAGGCTGCAGTCCTCACTTTGCCACTTCAGGTACAGCGCCCATACATCCTGCAGACCATGAGCTACGCCCCCTAGAGGACCTCGAACTGGCTGAAGTAAGAAAAAGTGCCGAAAAACAGGAGGTCTACAAGCACCGCATGAAGGGAACCTTTGATAAAAGGCACAGTAGCGAGATACCGGACCTACAACTTGGAGACTATTTCCTTGCAAGGAAAGGAGCTGTACCTTTAGATTCTAAATTTTACGGACCACATCAACTGATTAAGACTGCATCCCAGCATGGAATATTGAAGAACGTCTGGTACACCAGAGCCTTGGGTGAAGCGGTGTACGCCTCTGTTGGGAACATATTCAAGTATTACCCCAGGAGGTGTAATCAAAATAAGTACGAAGAGTGAAGTGGTCTGCGCTGGCTGCATGAAAGAAGACGAAGCGGGGTAGGGGCGAAATGAGGAGGACGAAATTAGAATGAAATGGTGGATGACACCCGTCTCGCCGAGAGAAGGTCTTATATATATATATATATATATATACATATATATATATATATATATATATACATATATATATATATATATATATATAGGCACGACGACGGTGCCAATTAGATGGGTTCGCCCATACAATTGCTCTCGTAATAAAATTGTCGTTTCAAGCCATAGGAGGCGGCTTTGGTAGACAGGTTTCACCGATTCTTCGTCGTAATTCCTTTTTCATCACTGTCTATTTATTGCGGACATCAAGAAATGACAAACAATGTTCGTCAATTCTGCTGCACATCGATCTTATGATGCTCGCGTTGCTTAGAACGCATGTCCGCTTCACTAGTGGTTGCTGCACTTGATGACGGAGCCTTCGCTCGCTTTGATTAATCGCTTTCTTTAGTTATTTCATACAGTGCTCAGCAGCCTTAGCAAGAGAACATAACAAGCTTGATGCTTTACAAAACACTACAAACTGGAACTTACTCACCCGCACTCTTCTTCACACACCTGCTCCACCATGAAAAAATTCGTTACAATGCTCCTGTTTGGATATGTGGTAGCAATGTAGTCTTGGCATTGCCCTGAAGTCAGATTGTAAAAGAACGCTTGAAATGGATCGTCGAGCCCAGCAAGAGGATCTTCAGTAATAGGTTCTCTGTCCGGGTATCTAAGATCGGAATTATTGAAGACGTTTACCGCAGGTCCGACACAGTACTTATTACCTTGCCCTAAAATAGCAAAAAAGAAAGGTTACCAGTGCGACTTTACACAAAAATACCGCAAGCAACGCCAACGTTTTTGCAGCCTGAGCACGGCAGTACTAATCTATGACTAAGGTGTCAATCGACGCGCCATCGTGCACATCATGAGCAACAACGCGTGAGCGTGTGGCAAAGCGATCGCACATTGCTCATGCATACTGAGCATGGCGGTAGATATAGAACACAGACATAGCTGGGCAAATGCCAGTTTCACGCATATGAACTCCATCCATATCAGCATTCTTAATTGAAATTCATTGCTTCTACTGTTGGAAATGCGATCATTTTCGACGGTTTTATGATTTACAGTTTCATTTGAATGCCGATTAGCCGCAGCATATACTGTGATGCATGAAGCAATAGCCTATGCGGTAATATGATTGCAGGGCAAAGAAGTATTAGTCACAAGATATTTTTGAGAATTTGTGTCGACAAGTTAAAAAAAACGGCCCGAAGAACGTTGGGGGAAAGAACCATTTTGGATTTTGCTCCAAAAGATATATATATAGAAGAAAAGAATTCTGAAATATGCAAGACATGTGCCTTTTCCAAGGTTATCCACGTCTTTAAATTGGACAGAGTTAGAAATTGTCACAGAGATTTCTCGCACAATAAGGTTAGCTCGTAAAATGCCCTTGCTTTGGGAGAAAATCATCGCGTCGTAAACATGAAGAAAAAGTAAATGTTCGTCACTTATCCTGCAAATAGTGTTTAAATCGTCGTAGCAAACTTCCATCTTCTTCCTTTCCGTATTTCTTTATCATTTTTAAACTACTGCTGTGAGGACAAAGCACATCTACTATGTTCGTCATACTCGATAAAACTTTTCTTTAATGCAATTTCGTCTATTCATTCTCATTGCTCTGCTAAGCACGAGATCGTGGAATCAAATACCGGCCGCGGTGGCCGCATTTCAATGGGGGCGAAATGCAAGAACGCACGTGTCCCGCGCATTGGCGGCACGTTAAAGATCCCAGGTGACATGCACATACCTAGGGGGGGGCGGAGGGGGGGATGAGCATATGGGTATGTGCTACTGCCTTTTGGATGGCGCTAGTTATCGGCATCTCCTGAGGCGTGAAGGGCAACTTTCTCATCGATTCGGTGCCCGCGCGATTAACTCTAGATGCGTTCAGTTATCATCTATTGCAATGGTCCCGCGCATCGCTGTTGCTTCGTTAGTTGAACCTTCTTTGTGTAGACTGATCCAGGGACCAGAAAAGGGATTCAGTTGGCAGTGAACTGGTCTTTACGCACGTGTAGCGAGTTGCAGCCGGAGACAACGCCAGTTGCGTTTAACTTTTTCTTTAGCTTCATTAATTGTTTGAGTGACCGCTCGCCGCGACGCTCGAATATCCTCGGAACCATATACCCGTGATATAGGTTAGATGGGGTGAGTGTGAGTGAGTGAAAAACTTTATCAGCTCTAGATTCACTGGTCTTCTGCGGTCTTCAGATGGAATCGTCCATCTTCTAGCACAACGGTCGGTTGCCCTTAGTCCAGGGCTCCGCTGGATGCTGCTGCCAGTTGTGCTCGCCGAATCAGACCTTCTTGGTCGACCTGGCGATCGCTGGAGAGCACTCCCTCCCATTGCTCCGCACTCGGGTTTGGTATAACGGGTACCACGTCTATCTTCTGGCATGCCCACGTTATGTGATACAGCGTGGGTGTTTCGTGGCACCAGGGGCATTTGTCATTGTATTGTGTGGGATAAATTTTGCTGAGTACGTTTAGGTTCGGGTACGAGCCTGTTTGTAGCTGCCTCCACGCGACAGAGTCCTCTCTGCTAAGGGAGTTGTGCGGTGGTGGATACCGCTTTCTGCAGCCCTTGTAGTAATTAAGTATCGCCGAATAGTCTTGGGGTACAGGTTCGGTCTCCTCGAGGTCGCCTATGTTGGATGCTCGGTAATAAGTGTACCCTCGAGCTATCCTGTCCGCCTCTTGGTTCCCTGCCACTCCCGTGTGTCCCGGCGTCCATACTATCGTATGCCTAATTGGTTCTTCTTTTGTTTGTCGTTCTGTTATGGAGTCTCCGGAGCGGAGTATGCGGAGCGCTCCGTGCCCTATTCTGCCGCGTAGGTAGTTGCGGCACGCTGTTTGCGAGTCTGTAAGGATTGTTAGAGACCGTTTAGACCGATATCCCTCCGCTGCCGCTAGAGCAACGGCCGCTTCTTCAGCCTCGACTATCGTACAGCCTTGTAGTGATGCGCTGGTGATCTCGCGTAGGTTCGAATCAATCACCGTTGCTACCGCGTTGCTGTTGCTCTGCCCCGCTGCTCTGGCGTACGTGGATGCGTCCACGTATACTGTCGTTTCTTGGGGTGCTAGTGTCTTTTGTAGGTATTCAGCCCTCGCTTCTCTGCGTGCTTTGTGTAGGTTGGGATCCATGTTCCGGGGTATGGGTGCTACTTTCAATGTGTTGCGATACTCGTCCGGAATTGTTTCGGGCCTCTGTATGTCTTGAAGTTGATCGGCGCAGCCTAGTTTCTTCAGGAGCTCCCTGCCAGATGGGGTCTGCTGTAGTCTGCGTTGTTGGGAGACTAGTTGCGCCTCTTTCAATTCGTCGAAGGTGTTGTGTAGTCCTAAGGCTAGGAGCTTTTCGGTGTGAAAAATAATATCACGCGAAACATCGTCCATAATCAAACCCTACAATGACCGTTAAACCCATAAGTAAGAATGTCAGCCGTTACCTCTTCTGGCTTTTCCCTCATTGTGCAGCACTTTTCATCCGTAATTGGCTACTGGAAACAAGAGTCACAAGGAGTCGAGAAATTGAGCGATCTAATTAGGGAGAAAGCCGAGGCAACAGCCAAACAGCAATGAAGAACTAAAGTTAGCAAATTTGAACGTTGCTTGTGAAGCTGTTTATTGATCAACATCCTTTTTATTTAAAGAGGAAGTTGAGAAAACACCATCGGAAGTAGAGAAGGATGCCGTGTGTTTTGAATGACGCTTCTACCGTTATCAGTCTAACCGCCTGACGTAGCCGCTTCTATGCTATGCTCTGAGTGTGTTTTTCTTACCTTCCGCGGTGGGGACGGTACGTCTAGAACTGCAACGTCCTGCGCTCAGCGCGGTTGTACGGGACTGGCAGCCATGCATCATTACGCAACTTGCCAAATAGCAACATGAGTCGGTTGTGCCACTTGGTAGAGCAGTAAACGAGAGATTCAAAACAAGTGTGATTGTTGCGCAAACATAATATATTCTTGTGCATTTCTTCCAGAGCTAATTCAGAAAAACGCTACTAGATATCTTTATTTTACACTTTCGCTTGTTTACTTGTTCTTGGAAGTGTTCTTCCTGCGCTTCTTTCCTGCGCGAGTCCATTTGATGTGACTCCTTGTTTCTCAAGCAAAGGAGATGTCTATCTCACAGGCGTATACCTGTGAGTTACACCGTATTTCATTTCTCTTTTGCGGGTTTACGCGGTTTCATGGCGAATGGTTGGCATTATTCGCATTTAGACGAGTAAAGGTACTCCCCCCCCCGCCCCACATTTGCACAGAAATCTTACCCTGGGTTGCCCGTCCCCGTCCTGCCCAAAAAAGAATCCTGAGTACGTGCCGGGCAGATGGTCCAAATTGATCCGGACTCCTTCACTACGGCGTGCCTCATAATCAGGTAGTGGTTCTTACACTTAAAACTTCAGACCTTAATTTAATTTTTTTATCATTCTGATTTAACTAGCGCCTTCTCCACCGACGAATAAGACCATTTGAACAAACTGTGTAAAAGCAGTAAGAGATCAAGCCGCTGGCCAAGTTTCGCAGAAGGGCGGCATAAAATCAACTGCGTTTTTTTTTTTTGTATACGGGAAAGCTCCACATATGAAGCATTGTTTGTAATACGTTGCACATAAGCTTTCGAAGCACCGAGGAATAAAACGGCGCACTTAGGAGAAAATTGAAATTGCAGCTTATTTAATAATAGACTTTAATCGAAACAATGCGTGCTCCAAGACGTACATCAAAGTTTCATGAATGGCAACCAAAGCCTTCCAGCGTCACGCGATCCGAGGGGTGGATATATAAGCAGCACTTGTCAGCTGAGCGCCCGGGGCACGACACTGCTCTGGCTATGTTCTCACACCCGTTCTACGCACAGGTCTTGGCGCTGTCCCTCCTGAAAGCTTCCTTCGGGGGCTTCGCTACGCCGGGCATTCCCTTGCCACTGGTGCGGCCTTCGACGAGCTTCATCGATGACGATGTTCCGGCTGAGTTTCACCGCTCCCAGCCAATTCCGTGCCAGCATCCAAGATTGACTGCGACATCTGCTCTCACCTGGCAACCAAAGCCTTCCAGCGTCACGCGATCCGAGGGGTGGATATATAAGCAGCACTTGTCAGCTGAGCGCCCGGGGCACGACACTGCTCTGGCTATGTTCTCACACCCGTTCTACGCACAGGTCTTGGCGCTGTCCCTCCTGAAAGCTTCCTTCGGGGGCTTCGCTACGCCGGGCATTCCCTTGCCACTGGTGCGGCCTTCGACGAGCTTCATCGATGACGATGTTCCGGCTGAGTTTCACCGCTCCCAGCCAATTCCGTGCCAGCATCCAAGATTGACTGCGACATCTGCTCTCACCTGGCAACCAAAGCCTTCCAGCGTCACGCGATCCGAGGGGTGGATATATAAGCAGCACTTGTCAGCTGAGCGCCCGGGGCACGACACTGCTCTGGCTATGTTCTCACACCCGTTCTACGCACAGGTCTTGGCGCTGTCCCTCCTGAAAGCTTCCTTCGGGGGCTTCGCTACGCCGGGCATTCCCTTGCCACTGGTGCGGCCTTCGACGAGCTTCATCGATGACGATGTTCCGGCTGAGTTTCACCGCTCCCAGCCAATTCCGTGCCAGCATCCAAGATTGACTGCGACATCTGCTCTCACCTGGCAACCAAAGCCTTCCAGCGTCACGCGATCCGAGGGGTGGATATATAAGCAGCACTTGTCAGCTGAGCGCCCGGGGCACGACACTGCTCTGGCTATGTTCTCACACCCGTTCTACGCACAGGTCAGTTACTTACAACCTGCTAAATGTTATCGTAGTTCTAATCGTTGTACAGTAGCGGTGTCGTGCCCCACCAACTTTCTATATGTTTTGCGAAAGTGCCTTGTAGGGTTGGTTTCTGCTATTGATGCTGTATCGAGTGTTCTGTTAATGCTCTCGGAAGATATCGAGAGTAACCCTGGCCCTAGAACCAATGCTGCACCTACAGGTTCTGACAGTGCCAAAATCACGGAAATTTTTGAAGTTGTTAAAGGCTTGGAAACGAATCAGGCGAGGTTTCTTCAAGAAATACAAGTTGTTAAAGAACAACAAAATGTGCTGAATACGTCAGTCCAGGCCCTTCTTAGCAGGGTGAATCTTCTGGAAACTGAAATGCGTTCTCTCAAACAGATTGATACGCTCAATGCTGCTTCAGCTCCGTGCGCTCTCGACGCCCTTCGTCATGATATGATGAAGCTTAGGGCGTCACTTGATAGCGAGAGCAACAGATCCAGAAGAAACAACCTCATTATTTTTGGCCTGGATGATTCAACCGATGAGACATGGTCTGTATCGGAGGAAAAAGTACTGTCTTTCTTCGAAACGCAACTGGATGAACAGGTTACCCCAGAAAGTGTAGAGCGTGCTCATCGGCTTGGTAAATCCCAAGGAAGCAAAAACAGACCTACCATTATAAGGTTTGTTAACTTCAAGGATAAGGAACGTATCCTATCTCGTGGTATCAGGCTCAAGGGTACTAACTTTGCGATCCGTAAGGATCTCAGCCCTGACGTCAGTCTTGCGCGATCTAAACTTGTAAGTTATGCAAAAACATTGAATTGCTCTTTCAAACTTCGATACGATAAGCTACTCATTGATAAGAAGTGCTATGTTTATGATGGAACTCAGGATATTGTTGTTGAATTGAAAAAGTAGCAGAAGGGGCGGTACCCGAACAATAAGTCCTCAAAGCAATGTGTGCGCACGGGACATTCCGCTCATCCAATTTCAGAGCTTACCATTTTAGTCGTGAACTGCAGAAGTGTAAAAAACAAAACTGATGAATTCGCTACTCTGACCTCTTCAGTAAAACCCCACGTGATTATAGGTACGGAGTCTTGGCTCGACGAAGCTGTTGGTAGTTCCGAAGTATTTCCGCCTGGTTTTCACGTCTACCGTTCCGATCGCAATGCGCATGGCGGTGGTGTCTTTGTACTTGTTGACTCGTGCTTGCAATCATCTCCCGTGTTAATCCGAACTGATTGTCCCGAGTCAGTTTGGTGCAATATCCGATTTGAAACTGGGCAATTACTGACAGTAGGCTCCTTTTACCGTTCCCCCGCTTCCACATCGCCTGAGACCTTCACAACCCTATCCGAGTTTCTTTCTACAATAAATAATGACTATATTGTTGGCGGTGATTTCAACATGCCTGACGTGAGGTGGGTTCACTATAAGCCTGTCCTTGCTAATTCTTCCGCTCTGTCTATAGCATTCCGCGGGCAATAGTTACCAATGACATTTATCAGTTTGTTACTGAACCTACTAGGTATGGTCCGAATAGCTCTTCTATCTTAGATCTGCTTTTTTCAAACCAGCCATTGCTTGTGTCTGATAACGCCGTAATTCCCGGTATTAGTGACCATGACTGCATTGTGGCGCATGTGCAGATTGTCCCCTTCTCATGTGCACATGATCACCCAAGGAAGGTATACTTTTTTGAGAAAGGCAATTATGTTTCATTGTCTAATGATCTTGCTATATTCCTGCAGGAATTCAGTCATTTAGCTCAGTCCGCAGATTGCAATACCCTTTGGGATACATTTTCCTCCACACTAAAGCACCTGGTTGACACACATGTTCCATGGAAACATTTGTCTGCAAAAAATCGTAGTGATAAGCCTTGGGTAACTCGGGAAGTCAAGCAATTGATTAAAAAGAGACATCGCCTTCTAAATGCTTATAGAAAGCAGCGTAACCCTTCTGTATTTGTATTGCTAAAAACCCTTGGAAAAAATATAAAAGTAAAAAACAAGGTTGGTAAGGAAGACTACTTTTTAGCCTTGGGCCCAAAGTTACAAAATAACCCGAAAGAAATGTGGAAGTGTTTAAAAACGATTAGCAAAGAATCAGTTGGAATCCCGAACTTAAAAAACGGTAGTGTACTTCTTACTAATGATGTCGATAAAGCTTCTTGCTTCAATCTTTATTTCCAATCATCTTTCACAACTCCCTGCCAGAATGAATTACCGCCTATTCCCGACAATGTGTTTGAACCTATGCCGGAACTGGTCGTGACACATGGTGGTATACTTAAGTTACTTGGCAATATAAATGTCTCTTCTGCAAGTGGTCCTGATGGTATACCTTCTTATGTGTTAAAGACTTGTTCTGAGACAATCGCCCACTACCTGGTTATTGTTTTTGAGAAATCGTTAAGTACTTCTTGTTTACCTAAGG
Organism: Dermacentor variabilis; assembly: GCF_050947875.1. Classification (NCBI taxonomy): domain Eukaryota; kingdom Metazoa; phylum Arthropoda; class Arachnida; order Ixodida; family Ixodidae; genus Dermacentor; species Dermacentor variabilis. Next base: position 152,798,442 of record NC_134574.1, read on the forward strand.
AGTGGAAAGTTGCAAACGTGGTACCAATCCATAAAAGTGGCCCAAAAAATATTGTCTCCAACTACAGGCCAATTTCTCTAACTAGTGTGTGTAGTAAAACACTGGAGCACATCGTATACAGCTCCCTAATAAAACATCTAGAAAACAACAATTTTTTTAGCAAATATCAGCATGGTTTTAGGTCTGGTCGTTCTTGTTCCACCCAGCTGCTAGAATTCAGCCACGATCTTTTTCATTCATTCGATCTCGGTATACAGACTGACTGTATATTCCTAGATTTTAAAAAGGCATTTGATTCTGTTCCCCATGTTTTACTGTTGTATAAGCTATCATCCCTCGGTATCTCTCCTTCATTGCTTGATTGGATTATATGTTATCTACAAGAACGCATGCAACGTGTTGTAGTTAATGGCTCACAATCTGATTATGTTGATGTTACATCGGGAGTTCCCCAGGGATCTGTTTTAGGACCATTGTTGTTTTTGGCCTACATCAATGACATTGCACAGGTTGTGTCATGCAAAGTGCGTCTGTATGCGGATGATTGTGTGATTCATCACTGCATTAGGTCTGCCACTGACCACGAGTGTTTGCAACGCGATTTGGACTGTATAACTCGCTGGTGTGTTAGGTGGCAAATGTCTTTAAACCCCTGTAAGTGTCAGTACGTGTCCTTTACACGTAAACAAAATCCACATCTATTTCATTATACAGTAGACAATGTTCAGCTATTGCGAGTAACTCAGTATAAGTATCTTGGCGTTTATTTCTCATCGAATTTAACTTGGACTAAGCACGCTGAATATGTTACAGCGAAAGCCTGTAAAATGCTAAATTTTGTTAAACGCAACTTCCGGCTAGCTCCTCCCAAAATTAAAGAACTACTTTATTTTTCGAACGTAAGACCCATATTAGAGTATGCCTGTATGGCCTGGGACCCGCAAACCACAACTCTGTCTAATATGCTCGAGCATGTACAAAACCGCGCAGCCCGTTTTGTCTGCAATAACTATGACTTTACTTCTAGTATTACAGCACTTAAGGATAGCTTGGGCTGGGAATTATTAAGCACACGCAGAAAAAACATGAGGTTGGAAATGCTTTTTAAAATTTATTTCGGCCTGGTTAAAATAGATAGAGAAACTTACCTTTTACCTCCTCATTTCTTATCTCACAGAAGTGACCACTATTTAAAAATAAGAGAACTCATTTGTAGAACAAACGTCTTCAAGCATTCATTTTTTCCACACACAATATCACAGTGGAATCAGCTACCGCGGGAAATTGCTGATTGTCACACTGAAGCATCGTTCAGAGCATTTCTGCTGAGCATTTAGTGGCGTGAATTTTTATATTGTTGTGTTATTTTTTGGTTGACCAGTTCTGTATTTTGTCGAGCTTATGTACACTGTACATTCCCCCTGGAATAATGCCTTCGGGCGCTGCAGGTACTTGAAATAAATAAATAAATAAATGGCTGCAGCCATATTGCTGTCGGAATCAAATATCGCTAACCTGGTAAAATTAGTTGAATATTCGTGTACTAGTGCGCACATGATACTTTGCTTGATTTGGGCTGTCCCATATGCATTGGAGTCTAACTTCAACGATACCTACTCTCGACGATTTCATTTTCAAAGTTCTTCATTGTGCCACATAATGTTTACAAAAATCAGATTCGGTTTTCATTTCGTATATAGTGCATTAGGTGTTCATAGAATTCTGAAGTTAACCTATGAAAATGTTAACAAACTTTGAATAGGACTTATCGATTATTTATGAGACGCATTACATAAGAAGCAGACATTCAGAAGAAGGACACTACAAGGATAACTGCATGCTCTTTCGGCTCGGGCATGTCTAAAAAAATTGGAGGCTTATCAAGGTTAAGCCCAGTGGATGCTTCGCATCCACTGGGCTTAACCTTAGCGTATCCTTAGCGTTTGGAGGCATCTTGACCGCATACACGCCCGGCGCAAAGACGCTGGCGCGGTTGTGGGCACAGAGACTGACGCGACGGCGGGCGCGCGCCGCTTCATCCCTGGCGTGACGTCACATATCACGTGATGCAGCGATGGTGGCGCCGCCGCCGCGTCGCGCGCGACGGCGCGAACCGAAGCGTGGAGGCCTCCGCCGGGCGACGTCCGACGGCGCGATATGAGGCCCCATCTGCAGCCGGTGTGACGTCATCACGTGACGTCACATCATGTGATCTCACTTCAGGGTCTATGGTGGCCACCGCCGGGAGGCGACCGACGGCGCGATATGAGGCCCCATCTGCAGCCTGTGTGACGTCATCACGTGACGTCATGTCACGTGACCTACTTGAAGGTCACTTGAAGTTCAATGGTGGCCACCGCCGGGCGTCGCGCGAAAGCCCGAAACCTACGTTAATATGCTTCGCATAAAAATGGAAAAGACTGGTAACGGCCATTAGCCCCTTGCGTAGAATTTGCCACGATATGCCGACGTCCTTGGTGACTCCGAAGAGCACAAACCGTCTAATGGCACGCTGCTTAATTTTGCTGGAATCTATTCGTAAAAGTTCTTGATCTCTAGTGGTCGTCCACAAACTCAGTCGTTCGGGACAGGGTAAGTTTTCATGAAGGACAGATGCGAACATGGGCGCGTGAGCGTCCAAGCGAAAACACTTCAGCCCACCACAAGAAACAAATCTTGGAAATATTTTCCGCGTCGGCGCCGGCAGGCGTCAGCAGGCGTCTGTAGATGGCCTCGCGAACAATACGACGACGATTGACGATCGCTAGGTGCCTAAGTCTGACCACGAGACTCCAACGCCAACGGTGGAAGTGGTGGTCGAAGCAAGTGGTAAAGACAAATTACACAAACTGTCCATGACCTGTGCGAACGCGCGAAGAGCCATGTATATGAGCTCCGACGACATCCACAGACCACGCTTCCGATGCTGCCCTCCACAAAACACTCGGCCTTGCTAGCCTGGCTATACCGTAGCAGCCGAGTCCTTCGTGCACAACTTCTATAGGGCAGCGTGGTAAATAGTGCAGCGCTGTACAGTATAATCGACAAAGATGCGCATATTTACTTGTTCGAGGCACTGATGCCGAAAATCCGTCGGGAACTTGTTTCTTATCATTAGGCCTAGGCAGTCTAGTGGCGGCGCGCGTCGAAACCAGCTTGACTTGTGTGCTGACTCTGATTATAGCGAAGGCTTTTGTCGCCTAAGCGAGCGAGAGATGCTTTTTGCACGTTGAGTGAATATCGAGCGCGTCCTTCATGTCTTGAGGTGCATAGGTTTGTAAATAGCGTTGCAAGTATATTGCTCCAAAAAGAACAGCGACGATAGTCCTGCGGTAAGGCAAGGCCAGCTCCTTGCGAGCACCAATCAGCAGACAGGCAGAGCTCACCGTCTCCAGACGAGTTAGACATGGGTGTAAGAACCACTGTGTGTATTCACTATCGTGCAACATGACATATATGTCCCAAATGCCACATAATGAGATACTTGCGCAGCTATTCCCTAAGTTTAACTATATAGCTTTGTTTTCACAATCTTGATTTATTGCAAAAGCAGTACCACCGCTTATTTGCTTGCATTTCAGCAGCAGCAGTGTTCAAGGCACGAATTCAAGTTCTCAAGTAAAATTTGGTGTAATACCTTATAGCGTGGACCTAAAGGAAAACGGTGCCTCAATGCTGCCCTAAGGAGAAAACTGCCTGTTTAATGTTGTTTAATGAGACTATTGAAATTTGTATTTCCTAAGACAAATTTTACGCAATTCGCGCCAGAATGGTGATTGAAAGTGCGCGTTTCAATTTAAACTAGGTGCGTACGCACAAAAGTACTGCCAAGTAGAATAAAATCTAATTTCTTTTAATTTCTATGTTCTCTGCCAAATTTCATGCTATTTGCACCAAAACCATTATGCAATTACCAGCTTGGATTTCAATTACGTGAGTAGAAACTAAAGTAGAACCAAGTAAAAGGGGGTTATATTTTTGAAGCTTGTATGTTATTTACCGAATATCGCATGCTTCGTACTACAATGGTTAATGCAATTACGTGCTTGGATTTAAATTAGATCCGTACTGACGAAAGGAGAGTCAAATAGGGCGGAATAATATTTTTCACAGTTCGAAGTTCTCTGCCATATTTCACACTCTCATCACCCCAATGTTAAATACAAGTACACGCTTGGATTTAAATTAGGTGGGTCAGACGAAAGTAGAACAAAGTAGAAGGAAATGAGATTTTTGAAATTAGTGTTCTTTGCCAAATTTAACGTTTTTGCAACGCAATGATTAACGCATTCAAGCGCTAGGATTTAAATTATGCGCCTGAGACTAAACTAAAACCAAGTAAAAGGAAATTAGGTTTTTGATACTTGTATGTTCTCAGGCAAATTTCCCACTCTTTGTACCACAACGGTTAATGCAATCACGCGCTTGGGTTTAAATTAGAGGTGTACAGACGAAAGTAGAGTGAAATGGAAGGGAATTAGCTTTCGGACGTTTCGAAGTTCTCTGTCAAATTTTACATTCTCAGCACCCCAATGCTAAATACAATTACATGCCTGGATTTAAATTAGGTTGCAGAGACGAAAGTACAACCATGTAAAAGGGAACGAAATTTTTCAAACTTCTATGTTCTCTGCCAAATCTCAAGCTATTTCTACCACAGTGATTAATGCAATCACGCGTTTTGATTTAAATTATGTGCGTAGAGACTACAGTAGAACCAAGTAAACGGGCATAAATTTTTAAAAATTCCATGTTCTCTGTCAAATTTCGCGCTCTTTGTACCCCAATCGTTAATGAAGTTACACGGTTAGATTTAAATTAGATGCGTACCGAAGAAAGTAGAGTAAAATAGAAGGGAACAAGATTTTTGGCATTTCGAAGTTATCTGCCAAATCTTACACTCTCAGCACCCTAATGGTAAATACAAGTATACGCTTGGATTTAAATGAGGTCTTAGAGAGGAAAGTAGAACCAAGTAGAAGAGAATTACAATTTTCAAACTTCTATGTTCTCTGCCAAATTTCATGCTATTTCTACCACAGTGATTACTGCAATCACGTGTTTTGATTTAAAATATGTGTGTAGAGACTATAGTAGAACCAAGTAAAAGGGAAAGGATTTTTGAAAATTTTATGTTCTCTGCCAAATTTCGCGCTCTTTGTACCACAATGGTTAATGCAGTGACACGGTTAGGTTTAATTACATGCGTTCCGACGAAAGTAGAGTAAAATAGAGAGGAACGAGATTTTTGACATTTCGAAGTTATCTGCTAATCTTACACTCTCGGCACCCCAGTGGTAAATACAAGTACACGCTTGGATTTAAATTAGGTCGTAGAGAGGAAAGTAGAACCAAGTAGAAGAGAATTACTATTTTGAAATTTCTACGTTCTCTATCATATTTTTTACTATTCGCACCAAATTGGTTAACACAAGTACGCGCTTGGATTCGAATTAGATGCGCACTGGCGAAAGCAAAGCTAAATAGAAAATAACTTGATTTTTCGAAATTTCTATGTTCTCTGCCAAATTTCATGCTATTTACACCACAGTTAACACCGTAATCACGCGCTTGGATTTAAATTATGTGAGTGCAGACTAAAGTGGAACCAAGTAAAATTAAATTAGATTTTTGAAAATTCTATATGCTCTGACAAATGTCGGACTCTTTTTACCACAATGGTTAAACCAATCACGCGTTTGGATTTAAATTATATGCCTACAGACGAGAGTAATATAAAATAGGGGGTAATAAGTTTTTTGACATATCGAATTTATCTGCCAAATTTCGTACTCTCAGCACCCCAATGGTATATACAAGTACACGCTTGGTGTTAAATTAGGTCGTACAGACAAAACTAGAATGAAAAAGAAGAAAATGGAATTGTGAAATAGCTATGTTCTCTTTGAATATCACGCTATTTGCACCAAATTCGTTAATGCAACTACGTGCTTGGATTTAAATTACATGCGCACGGGCGAATGTGTAGCCAAGCGGATGGGAATTAGATTTTTGAAATTTCCATATTCTCTGCCATATTTGGTACTATTTGCACCACATTGGCTATTGAATATACGCGCTTGGATTTAAATTAGATGCATATGGACGAAAGTAGAGCTAAGTAGATAAGAACGCGATTTTCAAAATTTCTACGTTCGCTGCAAATTAGATGCTATTTGCACCACTATTATTAATGTTATCACGTGTTTGTATGTAAGTTTCGTGCGTAAAGACTGAAGTAGGACCAAGTAAAAGGGCAATATATTGGTGAAAATTCCATAGTGTGTGCCAAATGTAGTGCTCTTTGTATCAGAATGCTTAATGCAATCACATGCTTTCCTCTAAATTAGATGTGTATAGACGAAATTCGAGTCAAATAAAGAGGAATGAGATTTCTGACATTTCTAAGTTCTCTGCCAAATTTCACACCCAACATACCATTGGTAAACACAAATTCACGCTTGGATTTAAATTAGGTTGTAGAGACGAAAGTACACCCAAGCATAAGGGAACAAGATTTTCAAATTCCTATGTTCTCTGCGAAATTTAATACTATTGGCACAAAATTGGCTATTGCGAATACGTGCTTAGATTAAAATTAGATGGGCAGGGGCAAAAGTAGAAACAAGTCTAAGGAAATGAAACACTGTATTGGAAATTAGTCAACAGACAGCATGCCTTTCTGCGAAACCTTAGGTGACAATCATTTACTCATATTGATTTGTATTCAATGCGCAAAATACAGAAACATTTAATTATTGGAAAAAAACTGGTACATATACAAATTAGACAAAGGAGAGATAGTGAACACAACGAAAATACGAGATAATGCATATCTTGAGGTTAAGTAAACCTAAACATCAATAACGTGAACGTATTTCATAGGTATATTTAGAACATCCTTCTGAGAAGCATATCTTGAAGGTTTACTGTTAATAGTATAATGTATGTGTTAAGATAACTGTTTAGCTTGTTCAGTAAAGTACAAACGAGATAATCGAATGACCGACAAGAATAATTAGTACGATGAGGTAGGATGAGCTATTTTTTTGGCATCCGAGTATGTGTGTTGAGAAGACGTTCTGCTAACTGTGTGAAACTTAAAAAATGCTTAGTAAAAACATTGAGGTGTATAAGTCCTTTTTTACAGTTCTGTAAAATAAAACCAAAATAGCAAAAATCTATGGACTCTTCATGTTATCACTTGAGAGAAATAATCTGAGAGGATTTCGGGGTTTCTCTGAAATAATTATCCTACAAGTGTAGTTCATGTTGAGTGACCTCAAATTTTCCCCGTAGAGCCATATATGTCAAACATCTGCGAGAGTTACAGGAAGATTTGTATTTCTTTACTCATTCAGTCTTTTAAAGGCCATCAGTGAAAGGTAATGCATAGGAAGAGGGTGGGAGGGGCAGTTAAAGCGATCCGCTCGTATATGCCCAGCTAGGGTGCTCAATGCACAAATCGAGTGCAATTGCATTCTACGAGCTATACATACTTCTATCACTTCACCTTGGTGAAGACCGGACGTGTAAGCGGGGAACATTTGCTCAGATCATCCATGTTAGCATCCTGAGTTGTTAATACCTACAGCTTTGAAAACCAGAATTAACAATTTTTGTGAGCGTTTCTCATTTCTACCAAGATGTAACCCTTAAATTGTGTTTGTTAGGGCTAAAATGAGGAATCATTAAAGAAACTGCTTCTTCATGATGTCGCAACAATAAGAAATTTAGGAAGAGTGTCTGGTGTATGGTTGCAGGCAGTTTAAACTAAGCTGTGGGCAAAATGCACATTGCACTAGGCATTCAAATGTTCAGGTGTGATGCACTAATAGTGAATAAACCCTAAATATTGTATTGTGCAACACTTTGGGTATATCTATGGTGGACTTTCATTTCTTGTCGAATGTCTGCCAAATTTTCCTGGATAGATAGTACAGGAAAAATAAAGAGGTCAGAGGAGGGAAGGGGAAGGCTGCTCTCCCTAACGATAGCCCGCCCATGTCCTTAGTTACGTTGCCAATGTCGAGCCGTCGTTGTGACACTATCGCGATATTGTTCCTGTCATCCTGTCTTCGTCAAGCTGCCGTCATCGTCGTGCCGTTATAATCCCAATCGCCATTACACCGTTGTCGTCACACTGTCATGTTGTCCATCAAACCACGTCCATTATAGTTCTTGCTGGCGCATCAAACGCCATTATGAGCGTCAGCAACCTATTTCCAAAATGTTGTTAATGAGTTCATTTGATTTTTGCACTCTGCATAAGCTTTTGTCTTACTTTGACAAGCATCTTGGTTGATTTCTGCAACAACTTTTAGAGTACACGTTTATGAGAAACAATTGATTTTGTGAGAGCCACGTACAGTTTGTTACATAAATTGGACGCTTGGCCGAGGTGGTTTTCCACAAAACTACAAATGAATTTATTTGTAGCAGACAACGAAACTGTGAACGAGCATTGCTTGTTATTTGATATCGATGCCTCCTCGCATCCCATAATGCTCCAAGTATAGCTTTTCAGCGCTCCGCGGACTCGCGATCACGTCGCTCACTCTCGTTCTCTGCTTTCACGTTGAAGAGCTTCGGGTTATTTAGCAGTCTCTAATTCAACGAAGCTCCCAATTGATGGTCTCCGAGAGCCCAACATGGTTATTAAACAAAGTTCGCTCTCGCTCTCTCAAACGACTCATCCTCGATGCTGGCGACTTCCAAGTCAGCGGCACGTTGCTCGAGCATTTCGGCGCCAGACTTTTCCGTGATGCTTCGTGATGCCTGCAGGCATCTTCTCTTTCACAGCAGCGACTATTTCCCCTTTGAGCATGACAGTCTTTTTGCGAAGGTAATGTATTTTGAAATACAATAGAACCCAGCGGGCGCACAGGCTGCCAGCGCACTCTCACATGACACTCAAGTATTCGTTGTCACCCACCTCGACCTTAGACCTACTTTTCCACTTTCTCGCAGTCATATTGGATGATTATTCCGAAGAATAAACGTCTTTAAGTTTCTTCATTCACTCGTACTGGGCTCCTCAAGAAAATGTCGGAGACGCTGAGTTTGCCGACGCTGAGTGACTGGAACCGATGCCTCGGCCAATTCACTGTAGTCCGGGACAACACATCAAAGAGACCCCTTGAATCATCAGTGTAATGTTATAACACTTGTGCCAAAGGCATCGACAATGAAGTCAATGTAAGCGGACATTCGAGTTCTTCTAGCAAGCTATTCGCTTTAATAATAATACAGGAGTGATGCGCTTGAAAACATATATTTCTTGCAGTGAGCAAACTATGGGAGAGCCTAAGCAGGCGTCTAACGATTCTCGAGAGCCAAAAGTTGGGATTGCATGAAAAGGAGATGCGTCTGAGACGGAACGAATAGAGAGAAAATAAAAGAATGGCGAGTAACCTCGTCAAAGTGAAAAATAAAATCACAAGTGAGCGCTGTGTGCATAGCATTCGCAAAAGAGACAAAGGAGCACCAAAAATGTTCTGGATCTGTGTAACAGCAATCTGACCTCCAAATAAAAATTTGCAAATGGCTATAAGGGATGAAGACGGTAACGTCTTCGAAGGAGACGATCTGCTGCGGTATATCAGGACGTTATTAACCTTCATTACAGCACAAAATAAAGCGTAATAGACACCCAAACAAATCAAGCAACAGCAGAGAAGCCTGAGCGATCAAAATTTAGCATAGAAAAATTTTACTGGAAGAAAGCAGAAGAAATTGTACTTGATAACACCGCCACAGGCCTCGATGAAATTCCAATACAGCTAATCAAAAATATCGGTCCAAAGTGCTAGGCACCGCTGAATAATGCCATTGAGCAAGTGATTAAAGCGAAGATAATTCAGGATGGATGACGTGAAAGAAAGATGAACCTCATTTACATAGGCGAAGGTGGTCAGAATATGGCGAATTACAGGTCAGTTACAGTAGCGTTGGTGATAGATTGAATGGAAATGCTATCCATAAGATTATAACTGTCGTAGCGGGTGTAAAAAATATGTGTTGGGGGAACTAGAGGATGGCCTATGAACAGATAGATGCTTAGACGATAAGATGTTTTTACTGACTCAGTGCATAGAGATTTTAGTAGCTCAGGCTAGGTCTTTATGGATAGCATTTCTGGATATTAAGGGGGCCTACGACAACGTAGACAGAGAATTGTTATGGTTTATTTTGAAGCGCGAAGGCATAGATGACGATGTCGTGGAGCTGAGAAGGGACATATATAGAGACAACCGGGTACAAATTGTATGTGAAGGGTGGAAATGCAATTAAGTGGTGGAAATTCATCAAGGACTGAAGCAAGGATGTCATCTGTCTCCATTGTTGTACACGCCTTATGTTAAGGGCATAGAAAGGCGACTGGGAAACAGGGAATTAGGGTTTGATTTGTCATATATGCGTAATGGAAAAATGGTGCAACAGAAGATCCCCGGATTGATGTAGTTGGACGACATAGTGGTACTAGCGGACAATGCAATAAGCTTACCAACACTTGCGAATATATGTGGAAACACAGCGATAAATCTAGGTTTTAAGTTTAGGACAGGGAAATCGGCAAATGTGATCTTCAATAAAGAGACGAGTAATTGCATGGTACAAATTTTTAAAAATCAAGTCATACCTATAGTCAAGCAATATCAATATGTGGGGTGACACATAAACGAAGAAAAGACCTACTGAAGCACCCACCAAGATATTCTGAATATAAAGGGCAAGCAGAATGCAGCAATAATGAAGGATAGAGCACCCGGGGCCACAATAAATATCACGTAGTGCGTGGAATCTGGACAGGAGTAATGGTGACAACGCTAACATTCGCAAATGCCGTTCTGTGCACAAAGTCAAATATCTTGACGGGACTGGAAGAGCGATGATCAGTAGGCCGGTGGGCTTTGAGAGCCCACGCCAAAACCACAAATGAGGTAGTGCAGGGCGGCATGGGTTGCGCCTCCTTTGAAGTCAGTGAATCGCAGAGCACAATTAGTTTCGCAGGCAACAAGGATCCAAATAAATGAGTGGCTAAAGTGCACAAGTATCTGTACATGAAAAGGGTGGACACAATCGAGGATAGAGGCCAAGAAAATTGGCAACCAAGTACAAGGTAATTGAAAGCGTAATCAGACAGCTATTGACTACTTATCATTATTTTATGATTTCAGAATACCGCATCAGTACTACTACCTATGCTAATTAGTTTTTCGTTCGTTCCATTTAGCAAATGAAATCACCTATCAAGTCAGCAAGCGTGCTGTGTCAATGAGGATGTGTTTTTTTTTCGTCATTCTATAAACCGCCTTCTGTAGCGACATCGGATTGAGCGGGCTAATCATTGACTAAAGAATAAAGAGAAAACAAGGAGTCATCAGAAAGAAATTTAAAGAAACCGAGACAGAGAATTGGATGCAAAGTATATAAACAAAAAAGAACAGGTATATTTACAAGAATGAGAAGAAAGGAGCCAGAAGGGAAAGTCTGTACGATAACAGGAAGGGAAGTGTCTTACTATCTCAGGCTTGAGCTGGTTGCCTAAGGATAAAAGGTTACCGGAGCAAATATTCGCAGCTAGATGACACACGTGTATGCTGCAGCTAAAATCCAGAGCCCTCAGCACATACTAATGGAATGCGAAGGTAGTCACCCAGTGAGACGGGTAGGTAGCGTACACCTTCCAAAAGCTCTTGGATTTAAACTGGACGGAAGCATCAGCTGCTCAGCAATCGAGATAAGTAAGATACGTTTGGAGTATTGGTGGAAAAAAATCAGGGAGGAGATTCATAAGGCCGGATTCGTTGCAGGCATAGGTAGCGGTACAGGGTAGCTAGAGAAGCTTAGAGTAAGTGAAAAAATATTGGAGTTGTACACAAAAATAGATGAATGAAAAGCATGTATGGCATACCTGAGTAACTCAAGCAGGCTAAGCGATTATTTTTCAACACCCCGTTTCAAAGAGTCAAAGAGTTTATTCAGACAACGTATGGTACAGTTGCCTAGGGCGAGACCAAAAGGCAAGTGGATGCCTTACAAGGAGTCTGCGCCCTTCAGGTGAAGCCAATGTGTGGTCATTATCGTCTCGATGGTGCTTGAGATAGGACCGCCAGAAAATGATCGGCACTTGTTGGCGCCCAATTAAATGATCAAAGGGCTTTAGCGTGATGTTTTCTGTCCGTTCCGCTCAAAACAGCGTATCAACCACGGTGTGGTGTGCACACAGCAGGAGCACTATCGCACGCACAAACAAAACTCACGGCAGCAGCGGAAGAAGAACGCTGCCTTGTCTCTCTTGCAGAGCTGATTGGGCAGAGCGTGACGGTCCATCTGCCAGCCTATAACTTGCAGCCAAAGGCACTGCGCGTCACTCGCATTTCTGGAGTCCTAACTCTCCACGCGTAGGCGCCAGCACGGCGGCGTCGATGACGTGCGTGAAATGGCGCCCCGCGTGTCCATGTCATTGCTATAGGAATAAATAATGTGGCACTGTGAACCGTTTAAAATTCGGCAGGGAAAGTTGAGACCGCTTACGTGTGGAAATGCAAAAGCGTTAGAGGCCCTGTGGTTATATGTTTTCGATTGATGTTTTCTGCATGCATTAAGAGTCCATCGTGCTATACACAGCACCGATGAAATCCGAAGAACAAGTAACGCGCGGTAGGCATGCAGCGCGCTCATTTTATATACTCAAGACATGGCGCCACTTCCTCCTCATCGGCTGCGCCGTCACGTGCCCAAAGACGCACGCACCAGGCCGCGCATTTATCAGGCAGAACCGTGCAGCCACCATGGCCATGAGTAGCGTGATCGTCTCGTAACCCGGAGGTCAGGGTTCGATTCCCACCTAGACCATAATATACCAAATTTTATTTTTAAAACCAATTATTCACTTTGTTTACAGGAATCTCCCTGAAAAAAGCGACGTCAATCAATCCGAGCATTTTTGACGTGCTTTTTATGCTTTTCTCCGTCGGCCATTTTTGGCACCATCGATCTGTCACACTGACGGATTTTCGCGTAATGGTACATATAATGATTTCGCATTAAAATGTGCAGCCTTGCTTCGCGATGCATCTTCCACTCTCTTCACATAGCATTTCTTTCTCACAGTGCGTGTTAGCTCTGCGATTTCCTAGCATCTTTTTATGCGTCGCAGTGCGTGTATGGTGGCGGCTTTGGGTGTACGGTCTTTTATAATATTCCTTGTATTATCTTTGTCAGTGAGTACTGTTGGCTGCACCCTGCGCAGTTGAGTTCATTGCCGTTGTAGGCGAAATCCATGACTTCGTCTTTGCTGGCAGTTATACATTGGATGCTCTGAGAATGAGGATTCGCAGCCGATTGTTCTAATTTTAAGTTGTTCTTATGGTATGCATAGGTGTAATGAAACTTCGTAGGACGTCTATTCTGCCCAATGCCCCCTACGTCACCCCTTAAATATTAAAAAAATGTCCCACTAAGTAATATTTGGCAGACATTGTCGTTACCAGGAGATTTTATGCACCGGGCGTGTTTGTTTGTTTGTTTGTTTGTTCCTTTCTTTCTTTCTTTCTTTCTTTCTTTCTTTCTTTCCTTCTAACGCCCAAACCTGGAGAGGTGCCCTTCAAAAGGGCTGCTCATAGTACAGAGTCGAAGAAAATATTTTCAGCCTTGATACATACCAGTTTTGCACAAAGACACACAATCAAAAAAGCGGTTGAACGTATTGTTACAGCCCTTCCGAATGAGGACATCGTCGCACAAGCCACTGGTTTCGTTATATATATACAGTATATCGAGATCTTCGTTGTAATTTTCGAAGAAGGGCCCTGTTGGGGTCTTGCAAGCTGGATCAAGGTCCTTGTTCCTCCAGCCGGTTGCAGCTTCTATTCAGAAAGTAAAAGTCATGAAATGATTGGTATGGATCACCCTCGCGTTATTAGATGTTTATATTCATAAAAAAAGTACTCGAACAACTGATTCAGTTCTCAATCTAAAGTGGCTGATTGAGGCGGCAGTATAGTGCAAGCTTTCGGCAACTGCAGCTTATGTAACCCTAATGTTCTCCTGGAAACGCTGACGGCGAATGCTATGCACGAAGGCGAGCTTTCCGGATCTTTTTGGCGCCCCCCCATGGCGGGTGCCGCTGCTGCCGCGGATTCGTAGGGGCGAGCGCCGTCTCAGTGATATTACGAGGAACCGAGCGGGCCGTGGCGCTCCTATTAAGAACTCAAACGGCAGCTTGTCCATGTTTCTATGTTGTCTTTATTCGCTTGCGTCACTCTTTTTGGAGCAGAAAACGGGGTTTGGTGTATGAGTTTCCACGTGACGGAAACGCATATTGGCATTGTCTCGCGTATTCAAATTAGAATCCGACACCATGATGTCTGTAGTTTGTGTGTAAGTCGTACTTTGCAAATTTTCTGACCTGTTTTACTTTGAGAAACTAATTATTCAATGACGCCCATGCGCCACGCGGAGGAACGGCGTATTTTGGGATGTGTGGCTCCGGATGATTTTTCTCATACGGACAAAGCCGCCGACGCCGGATTTTCTGCGACACGGAGCACTTAATGCTATCGCATTCAAATATGCCCAAAACCCACGACACCACAGCTACATGAAAACAAGGCAACAGGAATGCCGAACAGGCGAACGCTCACATGCGAGGTCTGTCTCACTCGCTTCGGTGGCGTCTCTGGCTGATGGCACCTGTATCTGCCGCGTCTGGCGTGTGCTTGCCCTATATAACGCAAGCCTACTTACGTGGGAGAATGCGAAAGCATCATAGTGGCTTTGTTGAAATGATTTTTCCCGCGCATTTCTTGTCCGCGCAAGCTCTCGCCTGTGTTATAACTGCGCCTCGATAAGGTCACATGAAAATGAGCCAAGTTATTAACACACTGGTTTGCCCGCGAGGAGTTCATACCTCCAAGGACTGTTCAGTAGCGTCCAATTGGACATCAATACTTTTTAACGCGATTGCCTTAAAAGCCCCATGTCGCAGAAAATCCGGCATCGGCGTTCAGCGTAGACCGTCGTTTCAGCGAAAATCATTCCGATCCATGCAAACCAACCACGCATACCTAACCACGCAGACACTATATGTAGCGCAAAGAACTTACTGAACTCATTGAATTTCTCAAGGTAAAATACGTCATAAATATCGTAAAGTACAACTTATACACAACCTACAGACATGAGAGCGTCGGATTGCAATGTGTATATACAAGAAAACATAATTCCGTTACGGGGATACTCAAACAAATCCCTTTTCTAGCGTTTGTACCATACATACATCAACCACAGCGTCTGAGAGTTGCGCGCGCCAGCGCGCGCAATTCTCAGAGGTTACAGAACGGCACGACCGGTTCCTTGCTACATCTCGAGATGGCGCTTGCCTCCACTGCATCGCAGCCCACGCAAAAGGCCGCGTCTCTACCAGAAAGCTCGCCTTCGTCCAATGCTTTCGCCGCCACTGTTTCCCCGGTAAGCATTACCATTACATAAGCTGCAATTCCAGGAAAACGTGAGAAGCAGTCAGCAATCGTTGAATGCTATCGCATTCCACTCTTAAGGCGAAGCTTAAGCGCCCTCCGTATTTTTATTTTATTACGCTCATCTTAAAGCGAAAGCTTTACTGGCTGCGAACTTACGATTTCGCCGTGGCCGTGCTTCGAGGAGGCACATGACGTCACACCGCGTTCCTCGTCGTTGCGTTCGCCTCCTCGCGCTTTGCCAGCTGCGTCGCATGCCCGATAACATGTCGGAGGAATGAAAAGGAGAGCTCGCGTGCGCCGCAACCACAGTTGAGGCGGCAGTATGGACGGTGGCAATTCTGATAAGCAGGAGGAGGCCTGGTATCGACGTCGGAACGAGATGAAGAGGAAGCGAATCGCCCAGGAAACAGACGAACAGCGCGCCGAACTACTGGCTAAACGCCACAACATAGCTAGACAACCAGACTAACCTGGACTGGCAATCAAAATTAACCAAGGCTAACTATACTATGCCTTAGCTTTCGCTACATATATCCTGGTATTGCCGAGCTAAGCCACTGTCAATTTTTGTACAATCACGCCCAGGCGCTCCCTCCTCCCCATTGACTACGCCGTCTCGTGCCCAATGGTTCACACACTAGAGCACATGTTTAGTGAGCCAGATCGATGCAACGTGACGTCTGCAATGACCAACGCACAACGAACACCTTTACCCAACTAGAACCGGGCGCCACCGTGGCCTCGGATGAGTTGGTGTCCTTGAAGAGTTTTTAGCTCCAACGTTCCAGCTGAGAGTTAGTGGCGTGTCCTTTTTTAGCATTATCTATGTTACAGTTTCTTAGGATGTACATGTGTCGTGCCTTTCTTGTTTACAAAAACCGGCAATAAAGAAAATAAAAGCTGCCGTGGCGCGGGGGAAGTGTGTTCGTCCCGCTGGTCTCGCACCCCAGAGGTACGGGTTCGATTCCCATCAAGACAGAAATTTACCAAATTTGACTTTCAAGGGAATTAATTTACTTTGATTGCCCTGAGAAATTTGAAGTCAATCGGAGGATTTTTTTATGTGTTGACTTTTTGCGTCGTTGGCCATTTTTAGTACCTTTGCGGATACGCCGCCAACTGCGACGAATTTTCGCATAATGGGACCATGTAATGCTTTAACATTAAAATAAGTCGCAAAGTATAACTTCATTTGTACGCAAATCTTTTTTAATCTCAGCGGGAAAGAATAAAATAGTTCACGCGGAAACTCCTCTGGGAGTTGTCTAAGTATGCGTAAACATTGTGCCAGTTGCTCAACTCCATGCAGCCATATGTCATTGTCAGTGTTGTGGAATTTGATCCGACCAGTATTAACCCTTATCAATCCTGATCGCTCGTTCGCGTTTGTTCGAAAGCGAACATGATAAGGCAGGTTTAGATAAGATAGAGTTCATTACGGCACTCGAGCCCACTACCATTGGTGTTAAGGAACCGAGCGCGCCACAGTGCTCCTACTAAGACAGCCCTCAAACGATATGTCGAAAAGGGGTTTGTGTTTGAGTTTTCACGTAAAAGAATTATCTTTTCTCGTATATTCAAATTGCAATCCGACACCATCATGTGTGTAGGTTTTGTTTACGTCGTACTTTGCGAATTTTCCTGAGAAGTTTTCTTGAGAAGTAATTGAATTAGTTTGAGAAATTCAATTGGTTCAATAACGCCTACGAGGCACGTGGAGGCCTGCGTGGTTCGAGATGCATGGTTCGGGGCGATTTTTCTCATACGGACAACGCCGCCAACGCGAGATTTCCTGCAACACAGGGTCCTTAACGCTATCGCATTAAAGTATGCCGAGAGCCCAGGAAACCAGGGGCGGCTTGCACAAACATTTAATAACGAAAATAACGAATTTAAGAACGCGTTCTTCTGCGGACTAGGCGTTGTCTATGGAACATTCAAGAATGCATTCTTAAATTCGTTATTATTTTCGTTATTAAATGTTTGTGCAAGCCGCCCTAGACGGACATAAAGAATGACTAACCCCTCCCCTACCTGCAAAAGAGAGCAAGCGAAGCCCGTACTCCGTGCACCTGACCTTCGTCATGGCTAAGTAATCCACAGGTAACGGTGGCGGATCGCTTCGCCCTCCCGCTCCTCCTGCTCGGGGTCTTCTTCTCGTTGCTGTCGGATTGCCTAATCTCGGGCGGCTCTAACCGTTGGATCGGCGCGCCGACGGCGACCCCTTTCACGGGAGAGTTCTCGCCGCCGCTCGTCGAAGGCTACCCGTTCCTCGGGGGAAAGCACAACGCGTGGCCATCTCATGCGTTTTCCGAGACAGAACTGGAAGGAAACGAAGCCGGCGCAGCGCACGCGAGGCGCTCTCCTGCCCTGTTCCTCCCAGGCGCAAGCGCAACGTGTCTGATCGGTTACGCGCGTTGCGTGAGCGCGCGACCTTGCAGCTGGAATCCTCGCTAATGACTCGCGTTCCGGTGCTGGCGCAGCTGTCAGCTCATCAAACTGCCCTTTCCGGCAGCTGCTCAGCTCTGGGAGAAGCAGCTTTTTTTTCGGGACCACGACAGCGCCACTTCTGAGCCAATCCCAGCTTTCCTTGACAAAGCCCATGCACGAGCTAGACGCATTTATTTCTGAACACATGAAGAATATGTGCCTACAGTATACTATGCGACAAAATATTTCCTTTTTCTTGGCTAACCTTACGGTCAAAATGCAGGTCCGAAAGCTTTCTGAGGTCATAAATGCACTGCTGCCAATGCGTGGTCAAAAAGGGGCTATAAGAGCGACGTGCTTCCTGTTGTCAGTTCTCCGCTCATGTTGAATGTCTTTTTCTATGGATAGGCCACATTCGACAGGGGCTGTGCAAGAGGAGGTTGACTTGCCGAGGCTGACTGAAAAATGTCATGCGCCGTCCGATTTGTACGCGAAAGCGTAATTGACCAGCTCTTCAAATCGGCAGTGCTTGTCCAAGGCCGCCAAGCATTCCATGTGGCACTAAAGTTGCTTATATAGTGTCTAAAATTCTTTACAAAGTTATTCCTCGGAATTTCGAGACTGAAAGCCGACAAACAAATGTCATGAAACAAAACACCGACAGCGCATGTCTTTTATGTTAAATCTAATAAGACTGAAATATTAAAAGCACGCTGCAATAACAAAAAAGATGGGCCCACGCAAGGTGCCGCGTTTCTACTACAAGCCTCGCCTTCGTGCATAACGTTTTGCTTAGACGACCCGATGCTCGTTGTGCGTATTAGTGGCGTCTCTTCTTTGTATGTGTAGCAATGGCGCTTTCCCTGTGGCACATCAGGCGTTGCACCGTCGAGATCAATGCAGCGTCCGCAACCGTGTTCGCACCATTTCAGTTGGTGCTTCGACGCCGTAGTGCTCGCTGTGCATGTTCGCGGCGTCCATACGCTTGCGCGTAACCCGCTTTCACAAAGTGAAACGTCACAGATTTTTTAAAGCGAAAGATTTTCTAATCGCGTCGAGCTGAGTTTCGCCGTCTCCAGCGATTTGGCCTTCATTTGACCCCAGCTGCGTCGTAGCCTTGGCGACGCATCACGTGACTCGCCGCGCCGAGCTCCACCGCCGCCGCCGGCTTAGCGCATGCGCACTCCGCAGTGGTGTCGCCGCCAGACCACGTGACTTGCCGTGGGCCTGGCTAGGCCGCACTCGCATAGTCAGTTCTACACTCTATCAGTGCGAGCTTAGCCATGGATGAACGTTGCGTGGGAGCGGGAGGCTTTGAGCCCTCGTCGACATGCGGCGTGTGATCGCCCCGCGGATATCGCCGGGCAAGCTGCTTCATGGAAGAGGGTCCTGTTGCGTTTCGCCTGCGACACGTGGTTTTGCCGGCGCGACTGCGGCGGGGCGGCAGACATTTTGGCCCGATCGTCGTCGCCGCAACACTCATCGCCAGGTGTTTCCAGGCGCGTCTGCGGCGATGCGACCGCCTAGGGATCCTCCTCGCATTCCAGTCATTGTGCCCGAAACAGGCGATGCCAAAGCAGGGATCTCATTCCAGTTATTGGGCCCGAAACAGGCGATGCCAAAGCAGGGATCTCGTTCCAGTCATTGTGCCCGAAACAGGCGATGCCAAAGCAGGGACCATCTTCTCGTTACAGTCATTGTGTCCGACCGGCAGCGCCACGACAGGGTGCTACGAGATCGTGCGCAGCGCCACGACGGGGTGCTACGAGATCGTGCGCAGCGCCACGACAGGGTGCTACGAGATCGTGCGCAGCGCCACGACAGTGTGCGTCACCATTAGCCCATTGTACATTCACGTGCTCGTCTTTTGAGGGGTTCCTTCTTGCCCTCAACTGCGAGAGTATAAAAACAGCTGCCCCCGGACGCCAAAGGGAGGGCTCCGATTTCTTCTGCTGAGTGAAGTGCTCTCCCGTCTCTCTACTTCGGTCAAACCTGACCACCAACTCTTTGCGATGTTAAAATAAACAAGTTGTTTCGTTGTTACCAGTCGACTCACGCTTTGCCGGGACCTTCGGATGCTTCCAGTTGTACCCCAGGCCGCCAGGCCAACGCTACCCTTGGGGCTTGCGACCCAGGTACAACCACGGGCGTCAGCGCCGAGTTCCCAACAGATCGTACCAGCAGTCAGATCCCAAACATCTGGTTGGCAGCGGTGAGATCGCCTACGACTTCAAACAACGGTCTGCCAGCGGCGAGATCGCGACAACGGAGGCCAGCAGCGAAGAGATGCAGTTGACTGTATGCTGAGCAGCTCAACGACGATCCGGGAGCAGTGCAACGAGCCCTGTGTGACGACTGGTTGCCTGCAGCGGAACGACTGCGCGGAATTCCTGCCTGCGAGGTTTGGTGAGTGCGGGACTTTCTTCTTCTGAGCTTTGCCAGGCTTTTGTTAGTGTCAGAAACAGAGCTGGTAATTGTGGTTGTCGTTGCTGCCGGGTTAGTTTGCGGCAAGACAATAGTAAGCAGTAGAGAAAGCAGCATTCAGAGCAGCCATGGATTTGAAGTCGTTGCGCAAACCGAAATTGTTGGAGCTTGCAAGAGAGTTGGGTCTGGATGTCTCAGACAAACTAAGAAAACCTGAACTGCTAAAGGCTATTCTTGAGTTAGAGGCTGAGGATGACGAGCTGTCGGAATGCCTTGAGACTATTGAGGAGAGGTCAAAAAGACAGGAGCGCGAACTTAAAGAGCAAAAAGAGAAATATGAGCGCGAACTTAAAGAGCAAAAAGAGAAACAGGAGCGCGAACTTAAAGAGCAGAAAGAAAAAGAAGAGCGTCAACACGCTTTGGAAATGAAGCGTCTTGAGGTAGAGATGGAACGCGCTCGTAATGGAAGTCAGGCACACGGTGCAGGAGAACGAGTAGTGTTCAAAATGACTGACCTGATGCGGCCGTTTAAGCTTGGAGAGGACATTGGTTTGTTCCTGGTTAACTTTGAGCGAACGTGCGAGAAGCAGGGGTTCTCTCGGGAAACGTGGCCACAGCGCTTGCTCACTTTGTTACCCGGCGAGGCGGCCGACGTAGTCGCTCGCTTGGATAGAGAGGAGGCAGAGGATTTCGACACAGTGAAATCGAGTCTTCTAAAAAAGTACCGGCTGTCTGCGGAGGCGTTCCGTCGGAAGTTTCGGGAAAATGAGAAAGGCAAAAGTGAGTCTTATACAGAGTTTGCGTATAGGCTTATGTCGAACATGCAGGAGTGGCTCAAAGAAGAGAAAGCGTTTGGTGACCACGATAAAGTTCTGCAGTGTTTCGGGCTAGAACAGTTTTATAGTCGGTTACCGGAGAACGTGCGATACTGGGTCTTGGATAGGCCAGACGTGAGTACGGTGGCTAGAGCCGCTGAGCTAGCCGAGGAGTTTGTGACGCGTCGAGCTCGCGGAGCTAAGGACGGTCAAAAGGGTGAATTTGGCTCGAAGTTTGAGAGGCCGAAGTTCACACCCATGAGAGCAAAGGGGAACACGCGTAGTGCGGATGCGAGTGGAAGCAGTGCGACCGAACCTAAGGAGACGGCGGCAGCCGAAGCCGAACGCAGAAAGCGGTTCGAGATGAGGCGAGCGGGCGTTTGTTATACGTGCCAGAAGCCGGGTCACTTTTCGGCGCAGTGTCCGGAAACAACACCAAAAGTTGTGTTTTTTTCAATAGGCAGCACGGACGAGAACATGAAGCTTCTCGAGCCTTACATGCGAGACCTCCTCGTGAACGGGAAAGAGTGCCGAGTGCTTCGCGATTCCGCAGCTACGATGGATGTAGTTCACCCGTCTTACGTAGAACCCCATATGTTCACGGGCGAGTGCGCGTGGATCAAGCAAGCCGTGGAAGCTCATAGCGTGTGTCTGCCGGTAGCAAAAGTGCTTATTGAAGGACCTTTCGGAGCGCTTGAGACGGAGGCGGCAGTGTCATCTATGCTGCCACCCCAGTACCCGTACCTATTTTCAAACAGGTCCGATCACCTCCTGCGCGAGAAGGGGCTTTTGTTTGGTGAAGCTAGTGTTCAGGCCTTAACCAGATCGAAGGTTCGGGAGCTCGCTGCAAAGGCGGGAGTTGCGGGGCCGACGTTATCAAACAACGAAAAAGGGTCAGAGGCGCAGCAAGCTGATATTCCGAGCACGCCCGAACTGAATAAAATTGAGTCTGTAGCGTTGAAGGCGCCAGATACTGGAGAGGAACCGCCCGACACGGGAAAGTTAGAAGAGCTATCTACAGATTTGCTCATCGCGCCTACGTCAGACGGACTTGATAGGTTGCTAAGAGTCAGCCGGTCGGCTTTGATAGCCGAGCAAAAAAAGGATGGCAGCCTGGAAAACGTGCGCTGCAATGTCAAAGAAGGTATCGCCAGGAAAACTGCGCGTTTTGTGGAAAGAGGTGGAGTCCTGTACCGGAAGTATCTAGACCGCCGAGGAGTGGAGTTCGATCAGCTGGTCGTGCCTCAATGCTATCGTCAGGATCTGTTGCGCTTGTCGCATGGGGGTTCGTGGTCCGGACACCTAGGAGTTAAGAAAACTAAGGACCGTCTCTTGCAAGAGTACTATTGGCCAGGGTGTTTTCGGGACGCAGACCATTTCGTGAGGACATGTGACACTTGTCAGCGGGTGGGCAAACCAGGGGACAAATCGAGGGCGCCGTTGAAATTGGTACCTATCATTACGGAGCCTTTTAGACGGCTCGTTATTGATACTGTGGGACCTCTGCCGGTAACAGCCACGGGGTACAGACACATTTTGACTGTGATCTGCCCAGCGACAAAGTTCCCTGAAGCAGTGCCGCTTAAAGAACTCAGCTCAGTTGAGATAGTTAATGCACTACTGTCCATATTTGCGCGAGTTGGTTTCCCTGCGGAAATCCAATCAGACCAGGGCACAGTGTTTACTAGCGCTTTGACGACAACTTTTCTCGAAAGGTGTGGGGTAAAGCTGTTACACAGCTCAGTGTACCACCCACAGTCGAATTCCGTTGAGAAGCTCCACTCCGTCATGAAGCGCGTGTTGAGAGCGTTGTGTTTTGAACATCGAACTGACTGGGAGCTGTGTCTGCCTGGGGTGATGTTTGCGTTAAGAACCACGCCGCATGCGGCTACGGGGTTTTCGCCAGCTGAACTGGTGTACGGTCGCTCGCTTCGATCTCCGCTTCGCATGCTTCGAGAATCGTGGGAAGGTAGGGGCGACGACCCAGTCGTGGTGGAGTACGTGCTTAAGCTCCTCGAACGCTTAAGAAGGGCACAGGAGTTGTCAGGTGAAGCAATGGCAAAGGCCCAGCAGAGGGCCAAGGTTTATTATGATCGGACAGCCAGGGCCCGTCGTTTTGAGGTTGGCGATGAGGTCATGATATTGCGCACATCGCTAAACAACAAACTAGACGTGCAGTGGGAGGGCCCAGCACGAATTGTTCAGAAACTGTCGGACGTTAACTACGTGGTAAGTCTGCCAGGAAAGCGGAAAGCACAGCAAGTTTACCACTGTAATCTGCTCAAACCTTATAGACAAAGGGAAGCAGTGGTGTGCATGATGGTAAACGTTCCTGAAGAGCTTCCGGTCGAGCTTCCGGGACTAGGCTCAGTGACGAACAGGGAAGACACCGGTCAAGTCATTAGTGACCTTATCAGTAAAGCACCGCTGTCGCCTGAGCAGAAAACCGAACTACACCAGCTATTACAAGAGTTTCAAGGTCTGTTCTCTGAGAGGCCTGGTAGGACTTCGGTACTTACTCATGATATAGAACTTACCTCCCCAGAGCCAGTACGATCCAAGGCGTATCGGGTGTCACCCCGCCAGAGCGATATTATGGAGGCTGAGGTAAAGAAAATGCTACAGCTCGGTGTTATTGAGGCAGGTGAGAGTGATTATACCTCCCCTTTGATTTTAGTTGAGGTACCGGGCAAGGAACCTCGTCCTTGCGTCGACTACCGCAGGCTTAATTCCATCACTAAGGATCAAATTTATCCGATCCCTAACATCGAGGAGCGCCTTGAGAAAGTTAGTAGCGCTCAGTTTATTTCCACCCTAGATCTTGTCAGGGGTTATTGGCAGGTTCCACTTACAGAAGAGGCTAGTAGGTATGCGGCGTTCATTTCACCAATGGGAACATTCCGTCCTAAAGTGTTGAGTTTTGGTTTGAAGAACGCGCCATACTGTTTTTCAAGCCTCATGGATAAAGTGTTGCGGGGACAGCAAGAATTCGCTTTACCGTATCTAGACGACGTAGCGATATTCTCCGCATCCTGGTCTGAGCATATGACACACTTGCGGGCAGTGCTAACCCGCCTGCGCGAAGCGGGCTTGACAGTAAAGGCTCCTAAGTGCCAGTTAGCACAGGCCGAGGTTGTCTACCTCGGTCACGTGATTGGTCAGGGTCGTCGCCGCCCCTCTGAAATAAAAGTGGCCGCTGTGCGAGACTTTCCGCAACCGCGCACCAAGACCGATGTTCGGTCGTTCTTGGGTGTCGCCGGCTACTATCAGAGGTACATCCCTAGGTACTCTGATATCGCGGCTCCCCTGACGGATGCTCTAAGAAAAACAGAGCCTCAAACAGTCGTCTGGGACGAGACAAAGGAAAGAGCTTTTAGCGCCCTAAAGAGTGCCCTAACAAGCCAGCCTGTGCTACGATCGCCAGACTATACAAAAGGGTTCATTGTTCAGTGCGATGCTAGTGAGCGAGGCATGGGCGTTGTACTGTGCCAACGGGAAAATGGAGAAGTAGAACACCCCGTCCTGTATGCTAGTCGTAAGCTGACCAGTCGTGAGCAGGCGTATAGCGCCACCGAGAAAGAGTGTGCGTGTCTCGTGTGGGCCGTTCAGAAATTGTCATGCTATCTAGCCGGCTCGAGGTTTATCATTGAGACGGATCACTGCCCTCTCCAATGGCTGCAGACCATCTCTCCCAAAAATGGCCGCCTCCTGCGCTGGAGCCTCGCTTTACAACAATATTCCTTTGAGGTGCGTTACAAAAAGGGGAGTCTCAACGGTAACGCCGATGGCTTAAGTCGAAGCCCCTAACGTAGGAATCAGCCTCAAAATTGTTTGTTACTGATGTTTT
The DNA here is from genome assembly GCF_050947875.1 of Dermacentor variabilis. Taxonomy (NCBI): domain Eukaryota; kingdom Metazoa; phylum Arthropoda; class Arachnida; order Ixodida; family Ixodidae; genus Dermacentor; species Dermacentor variabilis. The sequence goes on from NC_134574.1 coordinate 152,823,446, forward strand.
TCTTCCTGAGGCAGGATTTTTTTTAACATATTGCTTTTGTTTAGTGTTTCAAAGTGATGATATGCTTTCTAGTGCAATTTTTCAATTTGTGGACGCGTTCTGAGTGATGCTAGACTACTGTAAGGAACTAGGCAGTGGTATAAAAAGGGGAAAGAGCCTGGCAGGGCTTAGTGAGGGTTGTGCCGTGCTTGCTGACTGAGCGGTTGAGTCTTCAGCGTAGTTCTAACGCTTGCCGGGAACGAGAACAAAAATGTGAACTCTCCCGAAGTCACTTTGCAGTGTCCCGTGCGAACCTGAACGAGAGAACGAGGCCTTCTCTGTGCGCTGCGCTCAAGAAACGTCAAGGGACGCCCGACTTCGGTTATGAGCATCATCGAGCGACATCCCTCCGGACAGCGGATGCAGTCCCCTGTCCATCGGGATCTCCTTCCCCCGGCGGGGCGGTCTGTTGCGTTTCGCCTGCGACACGTGGTTTTGCCGGCGCGACTGCGGCGGGGCGGCAGACATTTTGGCCCGATCGTCGTCGCCGCAACACTCATCGCCAGGTGTTTCCAGGCGCGTCTGCGGCGATGCGACCGCCTAGGGATCCTCCTCGCATTCCAGTCATTGTGCCCGAAACAAGCGATGCCAAAGCAGGGATCTCATTCCAGTTATTGGGCCCGAAACAGGCGATGCCAAAGCAGGGATCTCGTTCCAGTCATTGTGCCCGAAACAGGCGATGCCAAAGCAGGGACCATCTTCTCGTTACAGTCATTGTGTCCGACCGGCAGCGCCACGACAGGGTGCTACGAGATCGTGCGCAGCGCCACGACGGGGTGCTACGAGATCGTGCGCAGCGCCACGACAGGGTGCTACGAGATCGTGCGCAGCGCCACGACAGTGTGCGTCACCATTAGCCCATTGTACATTCACGTGCTCGTCTTTTGAGGGGTTCCTTCTTGCCCTCAACTGCGAGAGTATAAAAACAGCTGCCCCCGGACGCCAAAGGGAGGGCTCCGATTTCTTCTGCTGAGTGAAGTGCTCTCCCGTCTCTCTACTTCGGTCAAACCTGACCACCAACTCTTTGCGATGTTAAAATAAACAAGTTGTTTCGTTGTTACCAGTCGACTCATGCTTTGCCGGGACCTTCGGATGCTTCCAGTTGTACCCCAGGCCGCCAGGCCAACGCTACCCTTGGGGCTTGCGACCCAGGTACAACCACGGGCGTCAGCGCCGAGTTCCCAACAGATCGTACCAGCAGTCAGATCCCAAACAGTCCGGAATGCAACAGGCGTCACACAGTCGAGATCAATGTAGCGACCGCGTTCGTGCCCTGTCCGTTTCTGCTTCGACGCTGCCCATGTTCACGCCGTCCCTTTGCATGTCTAGCACTTGCGCTTTCCCTGCGGCACAACAGGCGTCGCACCGTCGAACGATGCGTGTCTACCCAAGGCTAATCACAGTCATGTCTAGCCGCCGACCTAGGCAGATGATTGTATTCCTAATTATAATATTGCGAGCTGACTCGAAGGTCAACCAAGTGAAACCAAGACTTAACCAGGCTAACCCAAGCTTTCGATTTGCATTGTGAGAGTTAGCTGAGCTAAGCTGCAGTCAATTTTTGTTTCCTTTCTCCATGGTATCACACAGCTCTTCAGCAGACACGTCAGAGTTTGTGCGCTAAACACTTATGCTAGCAGTGGAAGCGAGAACACTGACCTGGGTTCGGCAGAGCCGATTGAGTAGAGCGTGACGGTTTAGTAGAGCGTGACGGCAGCCAAACGTACAGCGGGTCTCTGGAGGGAGGCCTCATAACCCTCCGCGCACGGTTTGAGCAGCACCGACGAAACAAGTGCGGTATTCTCGTGCGATCACTTTCGAAGGCAGTTTCGTTTCGTCCACGGGCGATGCAGCGTTCGCGATCGGCATTGTGCTAGAAACGCTATCGTCCGTAGACGTTTACGCGTTCGGTGCTAGTCGCCCAAAATCTCGCGAAAATGCAACTATTGCCCGAGAATAGCATCCCATGACAGCACGACGGCACTTACCTCACGGACAGTGCGAACGCTTCTCGAGTGTCCTTAGAATTTTTATCGCAATAAAATCGAACGAAACGCGAAAAACCAACCTGGCCGTCGGTAACGCGTAATTCATGGCACTCCTACACACACACTGCACATTACAAGCGTGTACTGTGGGTTCTCCGAGTTTCCTTAAATAGTCACTTAATGCATTTAAAGCTTCCTGCAGACGATGCTTGGCAATCTAGAATCTTATGCGATGTCCATATGCAAATGTCATCAGCATACATAGATAAGTTTACGCCTGCCGGAAGTACTGTGGTTAAGCCTGCTATTGCTGCATTAAAAAGAAGTGCACGTAATACACTTCCTTGCGGTACTCCTTTATTTATGGAGTATACATTGCTTTATCCGTCATTTGAATTTATATATATTCTTCGGTCTTTCAAGCAGTTAGCGATCCATTTGAGAACTCGGCCGCGCACTCCGAGCGTTTCAAATCTTGCTGAAAAGGAGTCCAAACAACAACTTCCTGTATTCGAAACTTTTTGAGGAGTTATAGTCGATTTCTCTATAAAATGTCAACTGCAAGCCGTCGCAACTGCAGCAAAATGAAGTCGTAAAAGCTGCACCGTTCAGAGGCCGCGCCTATTGTGACGTGCTGCCCACACCTCTCTTTCGGGAGAATATGGTGAACTCCAGTGAACGTCCAGTGAACTTTAATGAAGGAAATTATTGGATACATCAGTCAATAAATATTGCACTGAATGCCGAATTATTTCGAGCAACTAGATCTCCTGAGCCACATATTCAAAAGCAACAATCTTTAAAATGTGCCGTCAATAAAGAAGAAACAATATACCAGTGAGCAGCAAAGCCATAAGAACAGGTGATGCAGCAAGGACGATCAGGTAACGCATCCTGGCTTCTGAAAGAAGACCAATTAAAATATCTTCTTTACAACCAGCGCTCCCGACCAATGTGCGCGTTAGCCTATATGTCATCGTACGGGGCTGGCAAATATACATTTATGCAAGGGTTTGGCCTACAACTTTTGTTTTGTAAATTGAATGTTAAATGTAGATTCGCGATAACTTCTAAAAGCATTACTTGAGACATGGACACATATAAATGACCGAACTGTACGTCGGGTACTGTAATCGGGACTGTATCGAAGTTCTATTTCCACACCATTTACCCGAAACCGTGGAACTCGTTGCATCTGTTGCATCTTCCATCACTCCTGCATGCGCACTGACGGTAAAGCAGCTGGAAATTAAAACAAAACACAATGAAGTTTCCCAATACGCGTTTACACTGTATCATAAGCTCGCTATTTGCGCTTGCGTTCCAGCTTAATTTCTACCGCTAGCTCCAGAATGATGGAAGTCCACCCATTAGCCGGCTTTGCCTAGACCTCTGTATACGGCATGCTACAGCGCCATGCCCATGTGTCTAGAGATCACGGGAGCAGTGTGCACCCGCTCGTACTTCCGCCGTCTACGGGAGGTTGCTGTATCAATGCAATTTCTTTTTCAGCAAGCCATGCTTTAAAGGGGCCCTGAACCACTTTTTATCCAAGTGGAAAACGGTATTTGAAGCGAAAATAGGCTATTTGAGAAATACTTCGCCGCAAAACGTACTTCAATGCGTTCAGCAGAAGCGGAGTTATTGGCAATCAAACAAAGTATTCGCTGTGCTCCCGTTCCTGCTTCAGTGCCTTGCACTGCTAAGGCTACGGCGCAGTTGGGCGTGCCCATAACACTCCGCCTTCTATATGACACCGTGGCGCGTAGTTCGAATTTCATTTTGGATGTTAACGTGCACGCCGCAACTTGTGCCCTTGGATCCTACGACGAGCTTATCATAAGCGAAATGCGGTTGTCCTCAACGAACCGCAGTGCACTTAGCCAGTGGACTTGTGGCGGCACCCCGCAGCGACCATGGCATCTACGCCATGTAGTCGACCGCAGCTTGGTGTCAGCTTTCGGCCAGTAGCAGCAGTCTAAGGGGATGAAGAAATAAAGCATCCGATGACGAGATAAAGCGCCCCGAAGAGAGTGAGTACAGGGCCTTCTGTTGAAAGGAGAGAGTTTGAGAAAAGGTGACTTCGCGTTCCGCTTGCAAGCTCCATGGACCGCGTACGGCAGCAAAACATGGCTGAGATGTTCACGGAAGCCTATGCCAACTGCGGGCTGTGTTCTTTCACCAAGCATGAGGGGTGGTTCAGGGCCCCTTGAATGCAGGTCACCACTGGTCACACTGCCCTCTTTGTCGTGAAGGCCTCCACCGTGCCTGGGATAAGTCCTGTCAGGCGCATATATGCTTTTCAATCAATTGCCAACTAGTCAGATACACAGAAGCCAACGTTACAGGAACAATCTCAACTCAACAGCTGTCTATCTCCTCCGACGGAGGAGTCTGCATGTGGAGCCTCCATGGAAGCCTGTCCTGATTGGCGGTCGCTGCAATTAGTAGCAGTGTAGCATGGTCTCTGGACCCAACCAGGCTAACCAAAGCTTTCTAAGTTTTTAATATAACACCTAAACGACATTAAAGCAACCTAAGTTCCTAGTAAAAGCACATATTTTTCTTTCTTCTTCTCTCTCGTCTATCTGCTGGACCCGCCGTCGTTACTCAGTGGCTATGGTGTTGGGCTGCTGAGCACGAGGTCGCGGGATCGAATGCCGGCCACGGCTGCCGCACTTCGATGGGGGCGAAATGCGAAAGCACCCGTGTACTTAGGTTTAGGTGCACGTTAAAAAATTCCAGGTGGTCAAAATTTCCGGAGTCCTCGAATGCGGCGTGCCTCATAACCATAACGTGGTTTTGGCACGTAAAACCGCATAATAACTTTTTTTTATCTGCGAGGGTTGCTCACCGGTTACGACGCTGCACTGCGGAACATGAGGTACTGGTTTCGATTTCCCGCCACTCTGGTGGCGTTCCGATGGCAGCGGAACGCAAAAACGCTCGTGTATCGTCCTTTGGGGGATCACCAGGTCGGTCAATAAGCCGGTCACCAACAGCATCAGGTAGTGAGAAATTATACGGAGCGCCTTTCCCCCCTCCCCCCCCCCTTTGTATGGCGTGCCTCCTAAGCCACTGCGCACTTCCGGGATGTTAAAACCCAATTTATTTTCTTCTCCCACGTGCTTATATTCTAGTGAGGCTAAGTAGGTCTGATATGCTCTAGTGACTGACTCATTTACCCGCGATTGTAATTCAAGCGTTCCCCTTCCCTTCACCCCCCTTTCCGAAGCTGCGAGTGCCAGGACGCCCCTCTCACTGAGGTGCGATATGCTCTGCCACCCTTGTTTGGAAGTAAATTTAGAGCGCTTATCTTCATGGCTAACTAACCGCGATTTATTCATTCATAATCGTTTCAGTCGGCCGAAAACAGCGTATTCTAACAGCGCGGTAAAAAGCCGCACTGTCGTACTGGCAGTAAGTATCCTGCAGTGTTACCGCATGGTGGCACGGTGGTAAGTGGAGCGTGCTCACATTGTTCCCTCGTGAGAGCTGGCGTTTTGAGATGCCGTTGCTGAGAAGCTGCGCCTCTGGCAAAAGACGCACACGCTGCCTTGTGACACACTACACAGGTTCCGAACTGGTCCTAGAAGACGTGCTCGCAGTACAGGTTGCCTCTCGCGAATGGGTAAAGTACGGCGGTAAGGGGATGCGCCAACAATTATACATAGTGCCACTTGGTGCCACGAATAGCCTCCTTCCAAAGCTAAACACATTCTCAAATAGCTACTGGGCTTGGATCTTCAGTTTTCCTTTTCAAAGGTTAATGAGTTCTCGTTGAAATATAACTGACACACCTGCGTGTGAATGTTCCCGACGGATACGGTGACACCATTTGGTTACTTCTATGTCTGTGTCATTTCTGTAGTGTCGAGCACCTCTCTCCGACTCCACTTAAACAACTTATAGGTTCGAATGTTATAAGAAGCAAAGATCCTTTGACCAGGGACCCAAGCTCCTTCATGACTGGCGCACGAAGCATTTCGCTCGCTATAACACTTCTCAACGTCCACAGGTGCGCAAGCGACCGTCTTGCTCCACTTCCCGTGCGTCCGCAGCATTCACCATTGTTAGTTTTCTCCCTTAATTTTTTATACGCAATTTCGCCTTAACAGTTGGCGAATAGGATGCCCACGTTATTCGCTTTGCCACCTGCAATACGTCCGGGATCTATTACCTTTTCTACGATATATTTAGTCCGTAGTTTTGTTTTACTATCGCGCTTCTCACGGCAGTGAATAAAGGGTGTTGCGCAAGGGCGTGCCTGATTCAAAAACGATGCGTTGCTGTATTTGGCTGGTCATCGTTTGCCTCTATGGCCTACTGCTCGGCAGCAAGCTAATTGGTCACTGAGGCGATCAGCAATGAACTTCAAGGCCTTCAAGGCGCCTTCCCCAAGTCGCCTTAACCTATCTGAGAAATGACATGCGTGTTTACTTACCTGTGTATGACCTGGTACTTCGTTGATTCGCAAACGAAACGAGACGTTCGCTTCGTCCCAACTTCTCGCGACTTTTTATTCCTTCATGCAGCGTGAGAGCGAGAATCGGGTGAAGCGACGGTCGATTTCAGTTTCTATGTGTATATTGTTTATAGGACGCTTGCCCTTTTGCCTGAAGGTCAAACTGGCACCTCCATACTCATGTGACCTGTAAAATACCGATGAACATTTCATTAGAAGCTCCTGCTAACCCGACCTTTTGAGACTAATTGACGTTTTTCTTCGCGCCTTGGCCCCAGCTAGTTTTTGTCGCACTCATTCGTTGGCAGATGCACTAGTTCCAGTAGTCACCACCCGCATGTTTAATTCAAGAGCGTATATAACCAATTGACAGCCATACATATATATATATATATATATATATATATATATATATATATATATATATATATAACCATAATTTCTAAATATATTGTGAATCACCTATGTCATGCAACACAATTTTACTTGAGCTAGATTACGCTCAGAGACAGGCAGTATTTGCAAAAAAATACAATTGAATAGCTGTCCATTTAAAGAATCTGTACTGATGAACATTTCAACTGATTCCATTACGCAACATGTTGCAATTTACGAATTGTAGTCGGGGACGTTTAAAGTCATGACCACTTCGAACGAATTCTGAGGATCGCAGCAGTTTCGAGATAGTTGCTCCTAAAGTTCACGACGACATGCATTGGTATTTCATTAACTTTAGAGATTCAATGCATAAAAATGCGTTTTGTTAAACGAGTAAGTGGAACAGCAGCGCATTTTTGCAGCAAGTTTGACTGCGCCTATGTTGAAACTGGTGCTTGTTTCAATATTATTTCCAAGTGAATGTGCCTTATGAAATCACCGGCTTCAATGCATGTATTGCAATATGTGCGCTAAGTAAATAGTTTAATCGTATTGAGTAAAACTTTGGCAGTTAGTGAGTTAAGCATATTCATTCCCAGTGCATGCATACCTCGTCGAGTATTTCACCTCAGTAATTAAATCTATGCGAAATGCCGCAGCTGGGGATTAAAAATGCAAAAGGATAGAAAGTTGGGAGGGTTGGTACTGTAACATGCTCTTGTTTTACAACGCGAAGTGACACACGCATGGACTAGAAGACAGGACGAGCGCTAACTCTCGACTGAATTTTTATTGAAACTGTCGACATTAATATAAGTGATTGCAAAACCGGAGCATAGGAACATGACAAGGTCTGAAGACTATCAGTTAACCATATCAAGAGGTAGGGAAGCCATAAAATCCAAACTACAAAAGGCACGACTTGGGATTGGCACACGTGGTGAGAAGATATTGAAATTCGCTTTCTAGCAGATATACTGATGATTGGCTAATACACGTCTCTCGTAATCATTTTATGTGAAATGCCTTAACTTTCTCAATGCCTTATAAGGCATTGCTAAAATGTACTCGCCATAGCTTATTTTCGCATGATTTACCATCCATGCTACAAAATAATACTCGTCGCTTTTGGCGTGTTGTGAAACCTGATTCGCGCTGACATCAGTTTTACTGATTCTTATGGTGTTCCTATTCCCGATTCAGATTGCGCTCAACTTCTTAATGATACGTTTGTAACAATTTTCGCTCATGAAAACGTCAACTCAATGGAAACTTTAAAGACATTAGTGGGCATCACAATGCATGAGGTAGTCATCAGTGAGGCTGGTCTTTTATCTCTACTAACCAATCTTAAAACATCATCTAGTGCCGACCATCTAGGTTTCAATAATAGAATTTTAAGGAATACATCGCATAGTAAATATTCTATGCTACCCAGTCTATTTTCCCAATCACTATCAACTGGTGGTATTCCTAATGACTGGCGCATTGCTAAAATAATACCATTTTTCAAATCAGGTGATCGTACTTCACCGCTTCATTATCCTTCCAATTCCTTAACCAGCACTATTTGTAAGTTACTCGAACATATCATATACAGTCAAGACATCAACTTCCTTGAAGACCATAACATTATATTTATTTATCAGCATGGTTTTCACAAGGGCTCCTCATGCGACACCCAACTTGCCGGATTTATTAACGACTTACACGCACTGATAGACGCTGGGTTCCAAGTTGATGCAATACTTTTACATTTTTCTAAGGCATTTGACCGTGTTCCGCACCATAGGCTGTTACTTAAACATTCACCAGCTTAACATTCACCCTAGTATAATTGCATGGATCACCGATTTTCTCTCATGTAGAATTCAGTTTACATCAATTAACAATCAAAACTCATGTTATGCTGATATTACGTCTGGAGTTCCACAAGGCAGCGTACTTGGACCTTTAGTATTTCTCATCTGTATGAATTATTTACCCAGTTGCGTGTTGTCCAAAATCAGACTATTTGCAGATGATTATGTACTTTATCGATGTGTAACAAGTAACACTGATAGCCACTTACTACATACTCACCTGGACGCAATAAGTGCATGGTGTCCTAATTGGTTATTACCATTAAATATTTTCAAAACTAAACTCATGTCTTTCACCAATAGGCCACGAAGTCCAACCGCCTACTACCTTTATAACAACGCTGTGGAACTCGCAACAACTTACAAGTATCTTGGCATCAATCTCCAGTCAAACTTATCATGGAATTATCATACTACCCTTGCCTCTTCAAACCGTACTATCGGACTTATTAAACATAACTTAAAAGAAGCCCCAATGCATCTTAAAAAGTAGCATACACAAAATTAATCCATCCTAAACTAGAATACGCATCTGCCATCTGCGATCCCGAACAAACTTATATGATCAGTAACATCGAAGCCTTGCAGAACCATGCTGCGCGATTTTTTTTAAGATTACGGATGTTACACCAATGTCACCTCGTTAAAGAATAAAGCCGAGTTGGACAACCTAGCACTTCGCCGTAAAATTTATGGCCTAGTACTTTTCCATGAGCTTTATCACCATCCATCACTTCATGATGATTTCTTTCACACACCACCAGTTATCTTTCCACGCCGTGACCATCCATAAAAAGCCACACGCATTAACTGACAGTCATCGCATTAGCATATTCATTCTTACCACGCATAATAACTGAATGGAACGCTTTACCACCAGTCAGTTTCAAGATTTAACGCTCACGACTTGTCACCTAATCTTATTATTATTATTTGGGAGGCACTTCTACATTGTTTTCGATGTTTGCCGGTTTATTTTATTGCAGTTGCCTTATGTTCTGCTAATATGTACTAATGTTTTCTCTGTAATAATTTCGACCTAATTACCTTGTGTATTACCTATGTTGACTGTATTAGCACTTTTGTTACATTCTCTTGTTTTTAGTATGATGTACAAACTATTACCAGTGCCTGTGATCGCCCCCCCCCCCGCCCCACCATGTGATACCCTTGTAATGAGGGCCTTTGGGGTATTTTTAAATAAATAAATAAATAATAATAATAATATTTGGGGTTTTACGTGCCAAAACCACTTTCTGATTATGAGGCACGCCGTAGTGGAGGACTCCGCAAATTTTGACCACCTGGGGTTCTTTAACGTGCACCTAAATCTAAGCATACGGGTGTTTTCGCATTTCGCCCCCATCGAAATGCGGCCGCCGTGGCCGGGATTCGATCCCGCGACCTCGTGCTCAGCAGCCCAACACCATAGCCACTGAGCAACCACGGCGGGTTAAATAAATAAATAAACCTGTGAAGAAATCTGTTATGTCCAAACTATCTTACATTACTGAGGTATCGTGAAAAGCAACACAACACTCAGGTGTACAATTTTTCTGTCACACCAGCCCTTTGTGCTGCAAGTTAAATATACAGGTACACTATTTGTTGCTGCAGACAGCACGCATATTAAATTCACGGCTTGAAATGCTCAGCGAAAAAAAGATGTTCTCATGTGTCCCATTTATATTGTTACTTGTCCAATGGTTACTGGCCCAACTCTCCACACATTGATGGCTATATTTTGTGCAACAGTAGCATATTCATAATGCAGTACTGGATGTAACATCCGTTTTGCACCTCTGCTTTGATACTCTGCCTTCCGACACTGAATGTAAAAGTCGAGACTCGAATATTTATTTACGTCAATATTGAAAAGGCATGCAGGTTTTCGGTTTCACACGTCTCCATTTTCCACACATTGTACTACTTGTATGTTCTTAACGTGCATCTAATTCCAGTATTTTATATTTTAATGTGGAGATACTTTGTTCGGTGTATCTTTACCATCATGTTTTCTAACTTTTCCATAAGTTCTCTCTGCTCTGCATGTACACATACCTCCTTCAGTGGAGGTATGTGTGCTGTACCTTTGTTACTGCAGTAAACCTTGTGAAAGCGTTGAATTCATAAAATGGAAAACCTATTAAATATATACTGGAAGTTTGCATACGACAGCATCATGACAAACCAGCTGAGATGGGAGCAGTGCTCTAAAGCTTAGTTCCCACATGTGCTGTCGTATGGTTGTGACTGATATGCTCACGAAGGTTTGTGTCATTCGCATTTCAAATTATGTGTGGTGGTTTCATAAGTGCAATATTTTCGTCTCCGCCTGTCAGTGGCCTAAGTACATGTAGTTGGTTGAGCTGCGTGATTTTTGGTGCAGCGGAAATTATGTATCATACACAGCTTCCGTGCACAATCTGACTGGCCAACAGCGTGGAGGAATTGGTTTCGAAATAGCTTTTGATTTGCTTTGGAGCTAACTATTGGTTTGGAGGCAAGTTTCCACTAAATTGACTGTTAACGAGGGAGGTTTAACGAACTCAATTGGTCGAAAAGCACAAGTGAAAACGAGCCTAGAACCAATGACACCAAATGCAATCGCGATGTATGAACTGGAGAGCAACACTTGACAGAATGATGAGCAGTGTAATTCATTTTTCTACTGCACAAAGTAATGTAGGTGCGTTCCGTATTTCAGTGTTGGTATACTAAACACAACACTGCGTAGTTTATATGACATAATCAACGAGACCACTTGTCCACTCTTATAAGTTGCTGTAACGTGTAAAGCTACTGTCTCAGGCTTTGTCACTGGCCTAAATTATGCTTTCTCACATGCAGTGGATGCAGTCCATCAGGCTTGCATGCGTTACAGAAAAAAGTAACTGACTATAATTACGCAAACTTCATTCAAAAATGTAATTGGTAACGGTTACCAATTACTGCCCCACAACAGTAATAGAATAATTACTAAAATGTAATCGATAACTTTAGCGGTACTTTCTCCCTTACTTTTATTAACAAGCACAAACACAGTAAATTGAGAGGGCTGGCCTGGCTCTTTCAATGCGTGCTCTGTAGTCCCTCACGTTTTTGGGTGCTAGCGTAGATTCACCGTCTGTGAAATCGGCGAGATGGTGTGGGTCGCTGCGAGGGAAGCGAGCAGCGACGCGCACCATCAGAAGGGCTGTGTTGTAACGTTCGAAGGCCTTGCTCAACAGATCGTGGTGACTCAATGCCGATATGCTCGGGTCCCTGCTGTCTACGAAGCGCAGCGTTTCATTGTCTAAGACCTAGAGAAAGACGCTTTTGGGAAAGCCAGTGAACAACTGAACATTAAGGCGGAAGCCTTAAATGACTCATTGTCAAGGTCATCTACCGTTAGCGGAAACTGTCACAGCGTTCCGGCCTCCTGATTGGTCTCCGCTGTGTCGTGACGTCACTGTCGCTAGGCACAGGAGTGTGCCTACGGATTGGCTCGCCTGCGTGACGTCACTGTCGACAAGCGCGGGTGTCGGGGCGATTCGGCGCCGCGCAGGATGACTCATCAAATCGGCACGCTGGCAGCTGTATGTTCGACGGTGCTCCCTGACGTCACTGTCGTGAGGCGCTTGAGGTGGCCTCCTGATTGGGCGCAGTGTGGCCGGACGTCACTGTCGCGAGGCGTGCGTGGCGACCGTCTGCTTGGGTCTGGTGTGGTGGCGGCGGTGGTGGCAGTTTACTTTGCGGTATCTTGTGAGAAGGATGCCTCGTCTCGCCAAACCAGTGTCTCCCAACACGTAGCGTGCGGCAGCCGCTGAACACAAGCGGTGCTCAACAGAGGCTGGGCGTATATGCCACGTGCATCACGGTGACGAGGCGCGTCCGAAACCACAGAGTACAGGGACGCGACGGGCCAACGCAAGAGAGGCAATGCGTTTGAAGCGACTCGTTGCATCTCCGGGTACCAAGGCAAATGAAGCTTGGAAGCGCCGTGACCGCCATCTTGCCGCGACAAGCCGAGCAAGTACAAGTCAATCGAATGAAGTGGATGATGAGTACGGCCAACTACACCCCGACACCACCATGGAAGATGCGTCTCCTCCTGATCCACAAACGGCGCTGCAACAGTTCCAGACGTCCACAATTTACTTAAACAGACACTTCGTCCAGAACGAGTTCGGCGCCACGTGCTCTGTGTGTGATCGGCTGTGGTTCGCCATGAACCTCCGCGTAGCACCCGCCTGCAGCTTACTGCGGCATTATTTCCACGGGCGGCACGTAGAAACGTTAGTCGTGTGCCGAAAGTGCGTGGAATTCCTTCGCGCCGGCAAGATCCCCCAACTCCTCGACTACCAACGGCTACGTTTACCCACAAAGTCGGCACACCTACCACCCCTGAACGTAGTAAGCGAGAGACTGAATCTCCCCCCGCATCCCGTTTATGCAGATACGGCGGTTGCTATACCAGACGTCGGGGCAACTGGCGATCTCTGGCCCCATTGTCAGCGTGCCCATTGACGTCGGCAACACAGTGGCCACGCTACCCAATCACCATGCCAATGACGTCGCTCTTCATGTGAACATCAAGCGCCGCATAGTATACAAGACGTCGTACGTCCATGGCATGGTAAAGAAGGCCGACTTGGTGCTGCGGTTCCACCATCTACTACAGACGGAACTGTATATAAGTTCTACAACATCACCGTTGATATGCAGCAAATCGATGCCATTTGTGACAACGACGTCCCGGTATCCGACGATACCACCGAACTCATCAACACCGACCTAGACGACCCAAACGATCCACTATGTGTGACAGCCGTGCTGACGCTGGGGGGTCAAGCGACAATGATCATCGACGACAGTGCGTCTCTGGTCATGGCTCCAGGCGAAGCCCAGAAACCCTTCAACATCATCTTCGACGAACACGCAGAAGAGCTGGCCTTTCCACAGATCTACCTAGGACAGGCACGCAAGATCTCCGTCGAAGCTCGGCCGACCCCAATGACCATGGCCATGAGCGAATGTCGTCGTCACGACAGACGCGAGACAGTCGCTCGCCATGTGCTCTACATAACGATGAAGGTAATGCGACTGCGCGTGTTGTTTTCCATGGCGACGATGTTCCGAAACAACAAGCTGACATCAAAGGATACTCGCGCCGATCTTCAAGACAAATGGTTTCTCGAGCGGGCCATCAACCACGAAATGGCCTTCATGGAAGGCATCCCGACCGCGGTTACGCACAGGCACAAGAAGAAGCAAGAAGTGTTCGCCATGATTTGGCAACTGGGCAAACCAACTGCATTCCTGACTCTGTCGGCACCCGAAGTGCATTGAAGTGGACTTATGCGGCTCCTGCAGCGTCTGCGAGTGGAGCCACATACGGCCGTGCCCGACATCGAAACGCTCACCGTCACCGAACACACATAGATGGTGACCGACGATCTGATCGCGTGTGCGCTGTACTTTGATCACAAGGTGCGGGTGCTGATGTCCATTCTGCGCAACAAACGGAACTCACCGTTTTTCTGCCACTATGCCGGACAGGCCGCCATTGGAATCTGAACCTGGTAACGTTTAACGCTAGAGCTTTATCTAGTGAGGCGAGTCTAGCAGTGCTATTGGAGGAATTAGAGGGCAGTAAATTCGATATACTAGGGCTCAGTGAAGTTAGGAGGACAAAAGAAGCATATACAATGCTAAAAAGCGGGCACGTCCTGTGCTACCGGGGCTTAGCGGAGAGACGAGATCTAGGAATCGGATTCCTCATTAATAAGGATATAGCTGGTAACATACAGGAATTCTATAGCATTAACGAGTAGTTGGCAGTTCTTGTTGTGGAAATTAATAAGAGGTGCAAACTGAAGGTCGTACAGGTCTAGGCCCCTACATCCATTCAGGATGACGAGGAAGTCGAAAGCTTCTATGAAGACGTGGAATCGGCGATTGGTATAGTCTGGACAAAATACACTATACTGATGGGCGAATTCAATGCCAGGGTAGGCAAGAAGCAGGCTGGAGACAAATCAGTGGAGGAATATGGCATAGTCTCTAGCAATAGGATGGGAGAGTTATTAGTAGAGTTTGCAGAACAGAATAATATGCGGATAATGAATGCTTTCTTCCGCAAGCGGAATAGCCGAAAGTGGATGTGAAGGAGCCCGAATGGCGAGACTAGAAATGAAATAGAATTCATACTCTACGCTAACCCTGGCATCATACAAGATGTGGACGTGCTCAGCAAGGTGCGCTGCAGTGACCATAGTATAGTAAGAACTCGAATTAGCCTAGACTTGAGAAAGGAACGGAAGATGGTACATAAGAAACGGATCAATGAGTTAGCGGTAAGAGGGAAAATAGAGGAATTCCGGATCATGCTACAGAACAGGTATTCGGCTTTAACTCAGGAAGAGGACCTTAGTGTTGGATATAAGAACGACAATCTTATGGGCATCATTAAAAAGTGTGCAATAGCAGTTGGTGGTAAATCCTTTAGACAGGATACCAGTAAGCTATCGCAGGAGACGAGAGATCTGATCAGGAAACGACAAGGTATGAAAGCCTCTAACCCTACAGCTGGAATAGAACGGGCAGAACTTTCGAAGTTAATCAACAAGCGTAAGGCAGCTGATATAAGGAAATATAATATCCATAGAATTGAACATGCTCTCAGGAGCGGAGGAAGCCTAAAAGCAGTGAAGAAGAAAATGGGAATAGGCAAGAATCATATGTATGCGTTAAGAGACAAAGTCGGCACTATCATTACTAATATGGATGAGATAGTTCAAGTGGCTGAGGAGTTCTATAGAGATTCGTACACTACCAGTGGAAGACGACAGAAGTGACGCGACGAAATTCGCAATTTTGCGGGTGCTAGTTCGAATCGACCGGCGCGGGACAAGGGTAATTGGAGATTGCTGGACAGGCCTTCGTCCTGCAGTGGACATAAAATGGGATGATGATGATGATAATGATAACGATTATGATGATGACGACGACGACGACGATGATGATGATTATGATGATGCTGCTGCTGCTGCTGCTGATGATGATGATGATGATGATGATGATGATGATGATGATGATGATGATGATGATGATGATGATGATGATGATGATGATGATGATGATGATGATGATGATGATGATGATGATGTACATGGGTCTTGTGACATGTGATGGAGTATGAGTACGCCTGCGTGAACTTGAATTAAGTGTGTTGTTGAAAGTTAGCGCTTTGTGTTTGTCTAATTGTCTTTCCATGTCTGTCTCAATCTGCGTGCGCTACATTATAGTGGAAGGCACACTATATATAAGCCCACGCAACTACCCTCGTCAATTGAAGTGTTAAAGTAATAAAAATGATTAAGTGAACCTAGATGTGTACTTTAATGGTATTCATAGACTTGCCACGACCGTTCTAACGTGCTCTTAACCACGAAGAACAACTGCCGATGTCTAGGCGACCGAAAAAGATAAAGAACAAGAACAAACAAGTAACAGAAAGTAACAACGCATTCGAATGATAATGTCAATATATATTAATTAATGTTGCGTGAGCCTGCAGGCTTTCACCTTCATCCTTTTCAGCTTACGATAAAGTGACTGTCGACTTTTCCTAGGTTATACATACAATTTCATTGTATCGAGGCGTTCTTTGTAGAGGCGCTCCACTGTATATCTGCAGCAAAGAAAGAAAATAATATGCTCTACTACACGCGCATGCAAAGTTCCCTTCATCATATTGCATTTTTGCGCAGTACAAGTTTACTTTCTAAGCCATTTCAAAGCGCGTTATGTTTTATTATTATTCCACAAGAGAGCATTTTCGCTTCTGGGACGCAAAGTTAAATAATCTGAAGACGAATAAAAATGACACTATTGCAGTTACAACGAAGTAAACAATTTGAAAGCCTACTAAAGATGAGGTGCCCCTAATTAAACTTAACTTTAAGCAATCGCACTCAAAAATTGAACTACCTATCGAACTATCTGTTAAGAAAAACAGGTAGTTCTGGACAATAGCGTTTAGGCCCCCAAGTGACATATTTGTGCCATCTTCAAGACGCCGCGATCTCGTATCTACACTTCAACGATATTTGCACAGACGGCCACTCTTGAGGCGCCACAATGCACGACGTTCTTCTACTTGTCCATCAATCTCTCGGTGCCTCGCATTCGTTCCTTTCCCTGTGCTCCCGTGCTGTTCCGCTTTTTGACCTATATGACAGCACAATTTCAGAAGCCTCTCTTCTGGTTAACCTCTGCCTTTCCCACCTAATTTCTCTCTTTTTCTCTGTTTCACTCCTACACTTTCTATCTAACCACTTTCTGCTTTACAAGGGCCACTAATAAAGTACGACGGATATTCGCTCCTATTTTCATATTGTTAGGTGTTCAAAGACAAACACGAAAGAGGCTATGTACAGGCTATTTACACTGGAGCCAGGCAGCCAGGCCGACACTCACTCGCGCCAAGCGCACCAACCAACTTCACCGTCGTTCTCGCGGCGGCTCGTCTCTTGAGCATCGCTCGATGATATCGTAATACTACACCCCCCCCCCCCCCCCCGGCGGCACGAGAACCGTCACGGTGCTGTTAAATATCCAAGGAGCGATGAGAGTTGTAGGGCTTGAGTCGGGTGACGTGGACAATGTCAGTGGTTGTCACAGCGGAGGATGTAGTGGGCGGGGCTAGAACGATTTCATAGGTGACATCGGTCACTTGGTGGCGCATGCGATATGGGCTTGTGTAGCAGGAAAGCAGTTTTTCACATAGGCCAAATTCACGCGATGGTGACCAAAGAAACACGAGGGTGCCAGGCACAAAATGGACATCACGGTGACGAAGGTCGTAGCGTTGCTTCTGTTTGTCTTGAGACACTTGTAGACGAACGCGCAAGTAGGCGAACATGGTCAGCATGGGCGATTACATCACGGGCATAATCGCTAATTGAAGCTGTGGCGGGCGGAAGCACAGTGCCCAGTGGTAGCGTCGGTTCGCTGCCATACAAGAGGTAAAACGGGGAAAAGCCAGCAGTTTCGAGACAGGAAGAGTTGTACGCAAAGGTAATGTAAGGTAGAGCCAGGTCCCAGTCACGGTGATCGTCTGAAACGTATTTGAATAACATGTTTCTAAGGGTGTGGTTCAAACGCTTATTGAGACCGTTCGTTTGGACGTGGTAGGAGTTGGTAAATTTATGCTGTATTGAGCAGGCACGCATGATGTCGTCGATTACTTTGATCAAAAACGTACGGCCACGGTCTGTTAGCAATTGACGCGGAGCACGATGCATCAAAATGACATCATGTAGGAGGACGTCCGCAACATCAGTTGCGCAACTGGTCGGAAGGGCACGGGTTACGGCGTAGCGGGTCGCGCAGTCCGCCGCGACTGCAACGCACTTGTTTCCCGATGTAGATTCCGGAAATGGGCCGAGAAGGCCTAAGCCGACACGATGAAAGGGCTTGGCAGGGATTTCGAGTGGCTGCACGTAACCAGCGGGGGGCTGGGAAGGCTTCTTGCGTCGTTGGCGAAGTTCACAAGCGGCGACGTAACGTCGTACGGAATATGCAAGGCCCAGCCAGAAAAAACGGTGACGTACACGGTCATAGGTTCGAGATACGCCGAAATGTCCTGCCATTGGTGCGTCGTGAAGCTCTTCTAGAACGGTGGAGCGGAGGTGTTTATGTATTACAAGTACGAACTCAAAGCGGTCCGGATGAAGGTTACGACGGTACAGATTACCGTCGTGGAGGATGAAGAGGCGTAGAGCAGCATCGGCCGGAGGGTGTTCAAAACGGTCGGTGAGCGCTCTAATGTAGGCGTCACGGCATTGCTCGACGGCGAAATGAAGCAGCTCTGATACAGAGAATCCGCAAGAAGCACTGGCAATATTGGAGTAGTCAGAGTCGTCAGCAGGGTAACGCGACAAGCTGTCAGCGTCTTGGTGCAGGCGGCCAGACTTGTACACCACGGAATATGAAAATTCTTGTAGCCTCAAAGCCCATCGACCAAGCCGGCCTGTAGGATCCTTTAGCGATGAGATCCAGCAGAGAGCGTGATGGTCAGTGACTACGGAAAAAGGGCAACAGTAAAGGTAAAGACGGAACTTCGCAACCGCCCAGACAATAGCAAGGCGTTCTCGTTCTGTAATGGAATAGTTGCGCTCCGATGGTGCTATAGGTGGCGGCTCGCATAAGCAATAACGCGATCCTAGCCACGCTGACGCTGGGCTAAGACGGCACCTGCGCCATAACTGCTGGCATCTTTACGCGATTCTGTAGGGGCATCAGGGTCGAAGTGAGTGAAAATGGGTGGTGAGGTTAGAATAGTGGCGAGACGAGAGAAGGTGGCGGCTTCTGCAGTACCCCACGAGAATTGTACGCCTTTCTTCAAAAGATTAGTGAGGGGTCTAGCAATTGTCGCAAAATCTGGAACAAAACGAAGAAAGTACGAGCATAGCCCCACAAAACTTCGAACATCTGCGGCTGTCTTCGGAACCGGAAACTCTCGGACATCGCGAGTTTTGTCGGGATCAGACTGGGCTCCGGAAGCATCAACGAGATGGCCTAGAAGAGTAATTTGTTGGTGGCCAAACCGACATTTGGACGAGTTACAGCTTCGTCTTTCGAAATACATCGAGTATAATTGTTAGACACTCAAGGTTGGTTTCGAACGTTAGCGAGAAGACGATGACGTCGTGGTAGCAGAGGCATGTGGACCATTCGAAACCTTCTAGCAAGGAGTCCATCATGCGCTAAAAGGTGGCAGGGGCGTTGCATAATCCAAACGGCATTACTTCCAATTGGTATAGGCCATCAGGTGAGATGAACGCGGTTTTTTCTCGGTCCATATCGTCAACATCAATCTGCCAGTATCCCGAACGAAGATCAATACACGAGAAATAGCTGCAACCGTGCAGGCAGTCAAGGACGTCGTCTATACGTGGGAGCGGCTAGACGTCCGTCTTAGTAATGTTGTTCAGATGACGGTAGTCTACACAGACGCACCACGTGCCGTCCTTTTTCTTAACCAACACCACAGGTGACGCCCAGGGACTCGAAAAAGGCTGAATGATGTTTTTATCTAGAATTTTGTTGATTTCATATTGAATTACTCGGCGTTCCAACGCAGAAACTCGGTGCGGTCGTCGGTGAACAGGCGTAGCATCGCCAGTAAAAATCCGATGCTTGACCGCGAGCGTCTGGCCCAAAGGGCGATCATTGAAGTCGAAAATATCTCGGTAGGAAGATAATACTTGGCAGAGGACTTCAGCCTGCGCAG
Organism: Dermacentor variabilis; assembly: GCF_050947875.1. Classification (NCBI taxonomy): domain Eukaryota; kingdom Metazoa; phylum Arthropoda; class Arachnida; order Ixodida; family Ixodidae; genus Dermacentor; species Dermacentor variabilis. The sequence goes on from NC_134574.1 coordinate 152,843,459, forward strand.
AGGACAGGTCCGTCGCAACCATTTTTTTTATGTTGGGATCGGCGCCCGAGGCTGGCACGAGGGGCATGCTAAGTTCACCAGAACCATCGGCCGCTGCCACGTATTAAAATACCTTGCGGTAGAATTTGCTTTGCCAATCCAAAGTTACAGACAGGCATGCGAGTGTGGTTCACAGTAATAGTAAGTATAGTGTGAGACACAGTAACGTCATACTGTATTGTAATGTCGGGCAGAGCAGTGACGAGGTACTCGCCATCAGGAACTGGTGGGAAAGACAACAGTTCAATGTAGGCTATTGACTTGGGCGGCAGGCGAAGAAAGCCGGTGGGGCCTAAGCGGCAGTGGGGTGCGTCAGAAGGTTCTGCGAGCATCGGCAACTCAAGGCGAAGGGCACTGGAAGAGCTGTCAATAAGAGCAGAATGCGCGGAGAGAAAATCGAAGCGGACAATGAGATCGTGGGGGCAATAAGCAATTACGGTGAAGAGGACAGGAGTGTGGCGGCCAGCGATGCTGACACGTGCCGTACACATGCCGATGATAGGCACAGTACCACCATCCGCAACGCGGACGCGTGCTGACGCTGGGGTGAGGAGCTTGTTCAGTCATCGTCGGAACGCAGCAGTCACAATAAAAAGATGTGCTCCTTTATCGATGAGTGCCATGACAGGATAGCCGTCAACGTCAACGTCAAGAAAGTTTTGGTTCGTAGGTAACGTGAGCAGAGGATTCGAGGGTATGGTCGACAACGCAGCTTCACCTCCAGAAGCTGCAGTGCCTAGTTTACCGGCTGGATCCGGGAGGCGATAAGCGGCGAAGAGCAGCGACGGGGTTGGGGCGAGCAGCTGTAGCGAAGGTTCGGAGCAGGAGCATCAGCGGAAGTGAGTTCATGGCGGGTGGTATAGGGATCACAAGGTCCAAAGGTCCGGGAATAAGCGGCGGCGTATGTCCGAGGAGGCGGTGGCCATTGGTTGCGGCAGTGACGAGCGACGGGGCCGATGCGACAGTAGTGGAAGCAGATCGGCCTGTCATCAGGGGTACGCCATTCGGACGTGTGCGGCGAGTTGTAGCAGAAAAGGACTGCCAGGGACGAGGAGGGCCGCTAGTGAACGGGAGAACGCTGGGCTGAGACGTCGAACACACGGTGTTCAGACCCATGTTCTCAAGTTCTTGTCTGACGACGGCCTGAATCATCGCAACGGTGGTTGCTGGCGGATCGGGAGGCGTCGTGGAGAAAGCTGGCAAACAGGCGGCCTCGAGTTCGCGGCGGGCAATACGGGTGACGTCGTCACATCTGACGCGGTCGACCCTCACATGTCAACGTAGCAGCAGTGTCGGGTAGCCGCGTAATGTGCGTGGTGGGAGATAGGGCGGCTCTTAGCTTGCTCAAGGCGACGGCATTCTTTTATGATGGCGTCGATAGTCGAGACGTTGCCGAAAACAAGCAAAATGAAAGCGTCGTCGGCGATGCCTTTTAACACATGTGCCGCTTTATCTGCTTCGGACATAATATCGTCAGCTTTGTTGCATAGAGCCAAGACGTCGAGGATGTAGGAAACGTACGGCTCTGTAGATGATTGAACATGAGACGCAAGAGCCTTTCCGCGGCAACCTTGCGCCCAATGGCGTCGTCGAACAGTTCCCGTAGCCTTTCTTTGAAACTGTCCCAACTGGTTGTCTCGTCGACATGCGTTTGGTGCCACACGCGTGGGGTGCCGCCGAGATAAAAGATAACATAGGCGAGCATAATCGTTGAGTCCTTCCTGTTATTAGCACTGGCGTGTTCATAGAGCTTTATGCAATCGTCAACATCCTCTCCCTCCAGGCCAGAGAACACATCTGGGTCGCGATGTGGGGCAACCGTGACGATTGGGGCAGTCGGACAAGCCGAAGCCGTTGCAGAGGCGGGCTCGTCACCGGGGTGGCATGGTGACAAGCTCGATGTGCCGGCCACATTGAAGTTCTGTGGTGAGGACGGAGATCGCTAACCTCCACCAGAATTTTATGGGTGGAAAGACACAGACGAAAGAGGCTATTTACAGGCTATTTACATTGCAGCCAGGCAGCCAGGCCGACACTCGCTCACGCCAAGGGCACGGACCAACTTCATCGTCGTTCTCGCGGCGGCTCGTCTCTTGAGCGTGGCTCGATGATATCGTAATAATTTGTTCTGCTTTTTTTTTAAATACCGTATTGAACGCAGCTGCCAACGCTCCCGTCTTTTCTACACGATTAGTTTGAGCGGCATTTTATGCTCGGCTTCTGCAGCGTGCGAGGCTACTCAAAGGGCGCCTGTTCATTTGAAGTAGTGTGGAGGTTTAGTTACGTGTAGTTGGAACTTTTGGACAAATTTTCGGAAGCATTACGGCACACCAATTCATGTCTGGTGGCGGGGTAAGCAAGTTCAGACAATACCAGTCATTCTATGGGCTCTTCACAAGGGGTGCACAGTTCAGGCCACGCGGCTTTGAAAACAAAACAGGAACGAGATAGGTAAGACGTAAATAAGACATAACGGGCCTCGTTTTTTTTCCTTTAATCAAGGTGTCTCACCTTTCCGCAGGTGCATTCCTGGACGCGAACGTATCACCTCTTAATCTATATCCATTGAACGCATTCTGTAGGGAAGACGAAGCTTAAAGTGTTCTTTTTTTCTTGTGAGCGCCATTTAACGGTAATCATATATACATTTAACGCATTAGCATATGTGGGGCCATATAACGTAAAACTATTCCACTCTCTTTTATTACTATTTCTTGACCTCAAATTTACGTAACCGACGACACAAGCATCGGGCGGTGACTCGCAGTGTCGTATGAACAGGTCAATTAAACGCTTTTCTCCTTATAGGAGCTCACATTTGCTTGCTTTCAAAGCGAACAGCGTGATCTTACTTCACAGGTTTTTCTTATCTAATTGGCTGGCGAGAGGGGAGGAGCGCGCAGAAGTTGAGAGGGTTTCAGTAGTGCCGCGCAAGCGCAGTGGAAGTAGATGACCTGAGGAGGAATGCGGTGCCGGCGTGTGCGATTGGCCCGCTTCTTCTTGCTTAGCTTTCGGTGTCTGGTGGAAAATTGAGCCGGTGTGCAACGGAAGGGTAAAAAATGCAACTGAGATGGCTCCTAGGCCAATAAAATTTGGCGAAGCTATGTCGTGTGCGTGGCGAAAGTGCTCGACAACGCTTTACTGTGAAGCAAAGGTTTTTTATGCCGAGCCTCTCTGCTCGCACACCGAGATCTGCAAGCATAATTGGATATCAAGAAGACTTCTGCTTTTGCCGCACTCCTCGCTGCGCAGGGCCCAGGCACTCACTCTCAGACTTCTACAAACAAGCACTTACCCGAGCCCCGCGGCACTGCACACAATGTACCCCGAACGGTTCCCAAGCCCGGACTGCCCTCTGTGTGGTGGTTATGCGGTCTTCGCGCATGTCCTGTGGGACTGCGTCTCTGCCGGTCCCCCTTTCACCCAAGAGGAAATGATGAAGCTCATTAGGGCCCAGGACCAGACCTCTCAAATCTTGGCAGTCCAAAGGGCCGGCGAGAGGACCGTCAGGTTTCACCTGATGATCCCTGAGTGGGCCTAGCCAGGTGAAATTGAGTTTACTCGCGTCTATTGTGGGCCGAATAAAGTTGTTTCACTCACTCATTCACTCACGCAGACACAAATGAATCCATTGTCCCCAGCAGCTCCTATAGCCCGTGGTAAAGTGATAGGTAGACAGCTATCTTCTATTCATTTCAGAGCGCGACACTCTGCGGCCGTTCCAAAAGAAGATTTCAATTTTTTGTTTCGCATGATAACTCAATTTTTAATACGTACACGTCGCTGTGATGCGGTAAGTTTTCGTGGTTTTGTGGCGCCACGTGACAGACAGGCGAAGTAGGCGCAGCCCAAAAACTTTTGATGAAGTGTGGAGGGCTGATGGTGAAAACGCGTAGAATCGGAAATCATTATGTTTTTGTTCGGTTTAATCGTGCATAGTTATTCTGTACGTAGCATTCAGATGAGAAGCTTTCGCTGTTTTTCTGACGTCGCGTGACAGACAAGCGAATTGGGGGTGTTTCAAATGGAAAAGGTTTGGCCAATCGTGGAAGGCTGATTGCAAAGTGGAATAGAAAAGTTTGGAATAGCTTTACGTCATAGCGCCACTGTTTTCATGGAGCGCGCACTATAATTCCCGGCTAAGTGTATTTTATCGTACCTTAAACACAATATTGTCGCGGTTCACTAAGAACGCGGGCTTTAATTGGGAGAAGTCGTCTTTTCGTGCTCTATATCAGCACACACGAGAATTGGGAACGCCGACTCCTTCTATCGAACCTACGCGCACTAACGAGCAGATCGGCCTTGTCGACACCATACTGGCTCGATGTAGGTGGGCACGCTGCAATGTCTTCAGCCAGCCTGCACCCCAAAGAACATCGCGCTTCGCGCTGCACGAACCTGTAATTTGTAATGAGGAAACAGGAATAAAGGAAGTGGGAACAATGACACAGAGATGTGGCGTTATTTATTTACTTATTTATTTATTTATTTATTTATTTATTTATTTATTTACTTATTTATTTATTGTTATGTCCTTGTTATCTCGCTTTCCGTATTTTTTTTTTTTTTTTGCACGTTCGATAGTGTGAAACGAATCTTAACCAACCCGTCCGTACCACCATCTTGTTTCTATATGAACGTGATCTTCTCTGTCTTTTCTTTTTTTTAGTTTTCTTTTTGTACAGACGCTCAGTGCGCTGACATTGAACGAACTTTTTTTCTCTGCGCTGACTTCTGAAAAGTTCATTCGAGAAACATTAATAAAAATTTCCGCATAAAATTTCTTGAATGTCAGCGCTGCGTGCGTCATACCTGGCCCGTGTAGTCGTCCTCATGCTATACCTGACAGTCAACGACCGCCAACAGGCCCAACTTCGCAGGTGTACGCCATTGCCAAGGGTGCGTACATCTTTCGAATAAAGTTGAAAGGTCTTTTGGGGCACATGCAGTGTCACTCACTCGAGACAAGGTGTGCTGCCGCTTAAAGGGTGACAAGACAGTGACGCAGACGTTGGCTGTGCAATTTACGCCACCAATCTGCTTCCCACGCGGTGGTTTATGATAGCAATAAGCAGGCGCAGCAGCAGCATACCCGGCTAAATGTTACGATCGTTTGTCCGCGGAGCGTTTGACAGCACTGCAATCATAGCGCGCAGGCGGACATGTCAGGTGCAATCTTTTTGTATTTGGCGGGCATCTGCAGTAAGCGGGAAAACACTAATTCCTAATAGATAGATAGAAACTGTCTAATCGGACGCTTGGCTAAGCGCACTGCGACTTTCTTATTGGAATGTTTTCCGAAATTCATTCCTTGAGAAGTTGGTTATTAAATCTTGACTAACTAGGCACTTAAGCAAAATACAAAACATAGTGTGACTAACTCCACACAATAGTCAGCAGCATGCAGTTAGTCGCGTCTTCTCAGAGTGCATCGGCACATCTTTAAACTCTGGATGGTGTTAGCGGCCACACTTTGTGTGTGTTTGTGTATATATATATTCTAAAGAAACAGGCAATCGGCCATCATCACTCTTCGTCATCAGAAACTTCTTCGTCATCACTCCCTCGCGCTTGCTGTCCCAGCGCCCGAGGCCAAGTGCCGCTTTTCTTCTTCGTTACACTCGGCCACGCTGCCGCAAACGGCTCTGGGAATGAGCAGTGGCCGAATATGGCTCTGGCGGGGACGGCATTGGCCGTTTCGGGACGGTCGCTGTTGTGAAAGCGCGCCAGACGGTCCCGGACATTTAGCAGCTGCCGGCCTCATCGACGTCGCGTGCACAAGCAGCGACACCGTCTGCTCACTCGTCGGGTGCATCTTCGCAGAGGCGCCGCGGACGAACTTGCTTCGCAGATGCACTCAGCGAAATATCGCGTGCCGTCGACTGATCCATGCACGACGATGGGACGAAAGGCCAGTTCCTGGCCACCGTGTCGTGGGCAGCTGCAAGAGCGCTGTTGCTGCGCGCCGGTACGTGATCGGAGTCCAAACAGGGTAAAATTGCGCCTGCGACAAAACGCGCCGTCTCTTGCGCGTCTGATAAGGAAACTTGGGCCGCGCGTGACGGTCTTCGATAACGATCATCTCAGCTGTGTTGGTCGCTTCGGCTTCCCTGCAGGAAGGAACGAGATGTCGTCGAGCATGGCGCGAAGGGCCGTGCTTTTTTCGCCGAGCATGCCGTATTCTTTGGGCTGGCCTGTCTGGCAGTGCCCGCCCTCTGCTACGGAGTGGCGCTGCTCGCGATGACGCACTACAAAGTCTTCCAGTACGACATCTTTGAAGTGAGTTGCGAACGAGTGTAGCGTAAGGCAACGAGAAAAACCCCGCTCTCATTCGATGAATTTCACGTGAAACTAAGAAGCAAAGTACCACAAAAGCACCAGCGATGCCTAAACAAACAATCTTCCTACGTTACGCACATTTCGTTCAGATGAACCACAGCGACGGCAGTCCTCTCATCTATTTTCATGCATGATTTGTCGTCTGGAGTGTGGAAGTACAGCCCATTTGTCTGCGGCTGCAGTGGTTTCCCGACAATCACACTTACCACTAAGGGTGGATGGGCTAAGGGGCGGGACGCGCCTAAGGCCGAGAAATCGAGGAAATAAGAGGTCATATACGCACACATGAAGCAAACGTTGGAAAACTATAGCCAAATTTACTTTCTTTACTCGCGCTATGTTCGGCGAAACTGGAACGCACTGGTCCTCATGTGCTCGCTTGTATGTACAATGCACATCTGCCCGGTTTGACAGGATATCCGGAGTTGCCTTTTTCGACAACTGTTCATGAACCAATAAGTTTTCTTCAGTCAGGTAACCCGCGACGTGCGACATTCATACATCTACAACACACTGAACTGCTTGTCACTGCAGAGTGATTTTTTTAAATATCTGTATTTTAGAGCTGCTAGAGCGATAAAAGAAAAGAACGTACCTAACTGCCTGGCAGAGTTGGAAACAAGGAGTTATGTCTGCCGTAATGCAACGTACGAAAGCATTTTCCTAGGTTCTTGGCTATGTTAAGGGGCAGAGAAACGTTCTCCCTCGCCTGCAGGGCGTTTACCAATGGCATGGCAGAAGCACCTGCTAGCTCACAGTGGTGGCTTTCGACTGGATAGCGTTGCAGTGCCTGAGCTTCTGTATGGACTTCATCTGGCTGAGCGAAGGGGCTGGTTCAGAAAACACGGAAAGACAGCGCCGCATGCCCGATTACTGGAAGACACTAGCATATACCATGTACCTGCCTCCAACGCTAAAGGGAGCTGTGCAGAACAAAGATGACTTCAATGCATCGGTATGCGCGTTGCCCTTTGTTTCCTTTATAGCACAGCGGAGATTGACTAGCACAGACCTTCATCGGAACGTATGTCGCAACGCGTGTAGGCGCTGGTGGCGACCTCTTGCGGAATCGGGATCAACTATGACGCGCAAGTGCTATTGTTTTGAGCGGCTGTTTTCTAAGTGAAAAAACACAAATATCTTTCCGATGATTATACGCCGCTGTAGAAACGTTTGTGCATCAAACAAGTGCAATACATTGAGCATAGACGAAACAAGTTCGGCAAGCTCTGCCGCCGACAGTGATACTTCCCGCATCTACGTCTTGCTAGGCCACATCAGTACGTGTCCTCTGTTCGAAGCGATATTATCTTTTACTATGTTGCTGTGAGGTCGACCTCTTAAAGCCTCCGTCGTTAAGCGAAGGAATGTAAGGTGAAACTGGGTTATAGTAAACAGCACATCTGAAATAATAGCTTGGATTACGTTTCAGTTGAGCATGCCGGACAACGATGTTAAGGACGCAATCAGGTGAGTATGTTTATGCAACGAAACAAAAAAGGCGCTTATAAAACGGATCGTTTGACTTCTGCTGGTGCTGACGCATTGCAAGGCGATGTTTTCTCTTTATTACCTTAACACACAGAATCAAGTGTCGACGCCATTGTGGGCCCACAGTTGTGACAATCGTAGGCCATCGGAAAACGTGCTCACGAAAGGCGACTTCTTTCCCGCCAACTCCGATGATACGTGTGACGTTAACGCAAAACGGATTGACGTAGAAATAAAGTTCAGGTGAAGTCGTCGAACTCTTGATTTCAAATGAAGTTGACATTTTATCTAATAGGAACGCTAGCAGTAAGCATACCTGTCAAATGCCTAATATCAAAGGGTGCGTAAAATATTTTTGCAACGGATCATTAGAATCACCTTAGGCTAGTCAAATGCTTGGCACTGTACAATGTATCACCTGTGTACCCCTAGCACTATAACGCTCACGATACTTAGCAAATCTCAAAATTTTTACGAGAGTGCCTTGCACCACGATACCAAAGTTCTTTTTGCATCAGTGGTTAAATATTGTGAAGTTTTAAGGAAAATGAACCTATCTCAACACATTCAACGCTTATTATTACCTATGCTGATTCCCTTAAAATTAGTAAGCGCTGGTATTAAAACTACGTTTCACACCTCGAACCCTTTCATGTTGTCACTCCTACAGCAATAGTACAGAATGTTGGGCGAGTTGGTGGAAGTTCATATTAAGCAAGCGTCAGAGCTGTCAGTGCTTGCGTTGTAATCCTCTTTTCTTCATCCACGTCTAGGTAGCCCTGCTGCTTGTCAAACGTGAACGTTCTTACTGCATTCAGGGGGCTTCAACGATATTTTCTACATCATAAACACAAGAAGAAATAATAGCAACAAAACGTTTACAACGTTGCAGAAATAGGCATGTTTCCTTACAGGGTGCTTTGAGGCTTACTTCTTCAGCTATTGCGAACAAGAATATAGAGCGAGACGCGAGTCTACACGAAATGATTTGTATGTTGTGGGGTGTTTGCGTTAGGTGTCGTAAGTAAAGTGTCGTATGCCGTATGTTCTTTGCGTTAAAATTGGGAAATATCTAGAGTTCTCGGCAAGTGTCTTCATTCGCAAAAACATGCAGATATCCATATGCATTCGTAGATGTAGGAATTCCTACGTATGAGCTCATTCTTTCGCCTGTATCCGGGTGTATGTGACGAAGCCCAAGCATTCTGTGTCGTTGGACGAGATCAAAGCCGGCGTCGGCGATCTTCTGCGCTCCGCTGCTCACGTACTGCTCATGCATTTCATGTTTCAATGCTTCTACGGGTAAACAGCGGCGGCTCGCCTGTCGTAGGCACCAGCGACAAAATCATATATTCGAACGGAAGGGACGATGGCGTTTTGACTTCTTAAGGTATGCCGATTTTATTCGGTGTCCATTTGTACAGGTTCATTTGTAGCGTTCATTTGTGGAATATTTGTCAGCATATTGTTAAGCAAGACCTATCATTACGCCTTCGCTCTGTTGCCTTTCAGGTAAAAATCTTTCCAAAAAAGCCGGGCCACGAGCTCATTCGTAGTCAGCCATGCACGATGATGAAACGAGGGGCAATTCCTGGTCACCTTGTCGAGCACGACTGCAAGAGCGCTGTTGTTGCCCACCCATAGGTGGTTGGTTCCAAGTGGCGTCTCTTGTGGTCTCCTGCGCGTTTGATAGGTAGACTTGGCAGCCACGGGAACATGTTGGATAATGATGATCTCGGTTGCGTTCGTCGCTTCGGCTTCCGTGGGCAAGATGTCGCTGAGTATGGCGGAAAGGGTCGTGCTTTCAGACAATGGCTGCCCTGAGAACCGGAAATGTGCTACCGGGGGGACAGGGAGTATCTCGTTTCCGTGGTTCGTGGGCGTGTCGGGGGTCTGGAGTGGTAGGACGTCTAGTACGATGTGAGCCGGTGCCCCACTGGACCTTATCATTGAGCGCGAAGTTCGGGTAAAGGACTGTTGTGGTTGAGAAGGGGGTCTCGGGCACTCGGGAACCCTGTGGAGTTCTAGGGCTCAAGGAGAAAAGGCGAAGGTTTACTGTCCTCGCACTGTCCGCACTGTCCTCGATGATCAGCCGAACTTCGCCAAAGAAGAGGTAAGCAGCTCCCAGAATTAGGTCGGCGGGCCTGTCCTCAAAGACGGAAACCGCGGCAGGAACTTGCTTCTGGATTCAGTTTGGAGCTGAAGGTAGGTCAAGCACCCCGACAGACATCACGGTGCCACCGAGGTCAGGCAGGGGTGTCTCGGAGCACGACCACGGCATTGAAGCAGCGCCGTACACTCAGCTCCAGTGAACACAAGAGCAGTGAGTTCCCCTATGTCGTCGATGCGTACGCGCTGCGTCGGAAGCGGCCATCCTTGGTAACGAACGGCTAGAGATCGGGCTTGCAGACAGTTCTCGTACGCATGTCTTGGGCTTCCGTACGGAATGCATCCGAGGCGCGAGGTGGCGGACTCCATAACGGCTGTGCAGTAAGGCCTACACGCGGCCATGCGGTATTCTGCAACTCCACCGCTCGGCCGACGAAAGCCTGGAAATAATATTTCACTGGCTGCACACACAATATGACTGCGTATGACGTGTCATGCATGACGTCGACGACACACGGTCTGGCTGCCGGAGAAGCCCAGGCCGGACTACAAGCTTCCACGAGTCCTGCTTTGTCGTAGATGTAGAGTGCGGCGTCCTCGCTCTCGGCGTGCCGGTGCGACCGCATTTCCATGAAATGGGCGTCATAAGCGCTTGGGAGCGCTGCAAATGCCGATGTGAGCGCCGCGCTCCAGGTTAGCCATGTAGGATACGGGTTCCCTTGGAAGCAATGCTAGGCTTGAGCCTCGGAGCCTCAAGATTAGCCTTGTACTCATCTACCCGTACTACTCTACACTGACGCTCGTTCAAACTCAGGTCCACTCACGTTGACCAAGCCTCACTCATGTGTGCCGTCACGTCTACTCGCGGCAGCAAGCACTCACTAACGTTCGCACTCACGTATACATGACTCTCGCGACAGCACTTTTCCGGCGTCTTGCGTGTCACGCCACCGGCCCACAGTCGAAATTTCGTGGTGACACCATTTCGTACTTAACATTTGTCAGAGTCAGACTACAGCGCTTGGTTGTCAGCGGGCCGCAAGACATTTCCGACCGGTAGTGGAGGGAGGGACGGCAGTTCACCGTCACGGCCTGGCCCTGGCTTCTGCTGCACTAGTTGAGTGATCGGTCGGGCACTCCCCCACGTGGAGCCGTCGGTCAGCGCTCTCGGTAGATTGAACTGTTTGATATTCATTCTTTTCCTTCATTTGCTTTGTTATGCACGAAGCCAGGTAATTAATTGCCCGCCTGTAAAAAACGAGATATTTGTTTGCTTCTTTCTTTGTCTTCGGCAGGTGGTGCATAATGTTGTTACTATAATACACGTTCCACCCGTTACTAATAGTTAGGAGCGCTCCTAACAAGGTGCAACAACTGTGCCAAGCTATTTCCAATAAGTTTGACAATACGGTAAAAATATGCAGCTGCGGTCTAAAAGATCAAAAATTCACAAAATGCAGAATAGGTGTTGTGTACCGGCTTCCGTTAACCTGTGGCAACATATACATAGGACAAACCGGTCGGTGCATAAACATCCGTCTAAAAGAACATGAAGGTTCTCTCGGTGAAGAAAACTATTCACACTTGTCGAACTACTGTAATATATGTCATTATGATCTGGTATTCTTTTGATACAGACATTTTGTTTTCAGATAAAAACAAACACGTGAAATCACAGAAACGTTTCATATCGAAACGTGCGCTGAAGAATGCAAAAGCCAACCATCTGTTGCAATCACTGAAAATGAATTTGCTTTTTTAAATACTGGTCGAACATTCGTAATCTGTTTTTAATCTGTTTCTGCTTTACTGACCACTCTTGATGCACATGCTCAGCGCTGATAGCTGGGGTATATATGTTCTGTATCTTTCCGAAAATAAAATAGTTGTGAGTAGGCGCTCGTGTGTCCCTTCACTGTGTCCTTGTCAATTGTGCGTGCTAAATATTTTACTATGAATTCCTACCAACTCGCCCAACTATCAGTTGTGCTGCAGTTCAGTTGAATAGTTTCTGCACGCGACCAATCTAGATTTCTTAGCTCTCACTGAGACGTGGCTAAACAACGATGTGAGAAATTTCTAAAAGCCATAACAAACTACTCTGTCATAGGCAAAGATAGGCGAACACGTCGTGGTGGGGTGGCTTATACTGAAAAACGCAATATCTCTTTCACCATGCTTCCTGATGTCGAGAGTGTTGAAGCGATTTTTCGTCGATTACTTTACCCTTCCCACCCCAACGTTGTTGGATATGTCTATCGTAGTCCATCATCAAATATCTATACCTTAACATCATTGCACATGTGCACGCTTCACCATCTACAAGTGAGAACTTTAATATTACTAGGTGACTTCAATCTACCTGATGCCGACTGGTGCGATGTGACTCATCGGCCAAAATTGTGAGACATAAATTTTCAATATAATGTCTTTTAACCTCGCTCAAATTATAGATCAACCTGCTCGCACAACGTTCTCGCTCTGATTTACTAGATTTAGTATTTCTAAGTGACCACTTCGACGTAGATTTAACAAAAATTCTTGTTCTTGACGGATTGGCAGACCACAAAATATCACTCTGCAGTATCCCATCTGAATACAGAACTACTACTCATAAAATCACGTCTTCCTGTTTAATTTCAACTCTGCTGAGGACACCAGCATATTGGATCACCTAAGTTTTGAATTATCTTCCTTCAAGGACCTAGCAGACGACATAAACACGGACAGTAAAACACTGTGGCAGCAATTCAAAGTAACTACATAGTTTTGCTTCCGTAACTTCGTGCCGATTAAAACAAGAAAAACAAACAAACAGAACCCGTGGATTAATCGGGATATAGTTTACATGAAACGAAAAGTAAACCGCCTCAGAAAATCACATAAAAACATCCAAACCAGCTTACCAGTACCACTCTCAATGAAACCATCAAGATCTTAAAATCAATCAATCAATCAATCAATCAATCAATCAATCAATCAATCAAATCTTTATTTCCAACGACAGTTGGGGCTCCCTTAGGCGAAAAGCGGTAGTAGCACCACTTGAAAATACCTAAAGGGCCACGTACATGACAGCGGTATTACGATTCATACGTTCAAAAACAAATTTACAATAACCAAGTAAAATATGCAGTTCAAAAAAAAATTAAGAGGTTGTGCAAATACAACATCGGAACAATAGAACAAATAATGTCAATATATAAGTACACTCCAGAACAGTTGTACATTATAGTTCTAATATTCAATGTTCACGTGAACACACATCATAAAATGACGAAAATAAACGTGTTAGAAGGAATAATGAAACATACTTGATCATGTTCGGGCAGTACAAAACACATTAGACAAGAGTTAGAAAAAATTCACGCATTTCTTTTTTTGTAAACGTAGAAAAGTTGGCGTCTTTCTCTTCATATTTATTAAGTAGGGACGGCAGTGTGAATCGAAGAGACTGCAAAAAATAGGCCGTGCGGGAACGAGGAACAAGCCACTTGTCGGTGCTGCGGGTGCGTGAATCAGTGTAATGCATGCTTATATTAGATAAATCTTTAAAAAAACTTTGAATTGCTCGTTTGAAAAGAAATAAGCATACATTAAACGAAAATCGAACATGCGTTTCACACTGAATATTTTATAGCGGGTAAACAATGTAACTGTAGAACTATTGCGCGGGACGTTTGCAATATACCGAAGTGCTCTTTTCTGCAATAGGTGAATTGCATTTATGTTACTAAGGGTTGTGGTGCCCCAGACTAACAGGCAGTAATTTATATGGGAAGAAAACAGAGCATGATAAATCTGAAGTTTAGCCTTTTCTGGAAGAAAGTGCCTACATCGTGACAGACCACCAGCAGCACGCGATAACGATTTAGTCAGTGATTCAATATGACACGTCCATGTCATATGAGCAGAAAAAGTCACGCCCAGAAGTTTATGTTTCTAAAATAATGAAGGCCAAGGATACTTTAAATGTTCCCTTCCCATGTTTCTGAGAACTTCCCCTCAGAAGTTTTGGAACTACCCAAACCCAAAATACGATTCCACCAGCCCACTAACACCGGAAGAAAGTAAAGACAGAGCAGACTCATTAAACTCCTATTCTCGATCAGTCTTCACTGCCGATGATGAAAGTAAACCAGATATTTCGACAACCTGCCGCATCATAATTAAACCGATCACAGTAGATGACGTAGGAATAGTTACTCTACTAGTAAACTTAGATACGAAAAGAACTGGAGCTGACGATATCCCAAATCATTTCTTAACGCGATACGCAGAATACGCAGCTAAATACTTGTTTCGATGGGGGCGAAATGCGAAAACACCCGTGTACTTAGATTTAAGTGCATGTTAAAGAAACCCAGGTGGTCGAAATTTCCGGAGTCCTCCACAACGGCGTGCCTCGTAATCAGAAAGTGGTTTTGGCACGTAAAACCCCATAATTTAATTTAATTTAAATACTTGTCTCATCTTCAAAGAATCTTTATTAATGTGCTCCTTTCCTGCTGACTGCAAAAAAGCTAATTCATGTATATAAATTCGGTAACAATGCTGATGCCTGTAACTATCTACCCATCACATTATTAAGCACGGTGTGTAAAATTCTCGAACATATCATCCTCAAACACATAACTCTGCACCTTGAGCATAAACATGTTTTATCACCTTTTCAACACGGATTCCTATGGAGGCTATCTACAGTCACCCAACTAAAATAATTTATCCACGACCTATCCTAAAGTATCGATCCCCAAAAGCAAAAAGACCTAATCCTACTTGACTTCTTCAAAGCATTCTATAAAGTATCCCATCCAAAATTGATTAGGAAGCTTCAATTGACAATAGGCGAGGTACCAATTACAAAATGGGTTAGAAAATATCTCTCTAACAGGACTCAGCTTGTCGAAGTGAATCACGAGTGTTCAGCAATTACCACGTTTGCCTCCGGTGTTCCGCAAGGTAGTGTCCTTGCCCCAATCTTATTTGTAATATTCATTATTGATCTTCCTGTTATTCTCAGTACTAACATAAGATTATTTGCTGACGAATGCGTAATTTATCAAGAAATCAACTCGCCCGAGGATCACAATATACTGCATCATGCCCTAAAATTAATAAGGAGCTGGTGTTGCAACTTGCAAGTGAGTCTCAGCCTAAGCAAATCAGCCGTCATGCGTATTATTAGAAAGCAGAACGTATCGATATACCCTTACGCAGCTGGCAGTGCTCCACTGACAACAGTTAGAGAATAAAAATATCTTGGCCTAGTAATATCACAATTTTCTCAGGTGGGACTCTCATGTTATAGCCGTAGCATCTAACGCTTTAAAAAGCATTTCTTCCTCCGAAGGCACCTCCACCAAACTACTACAGTAATTAAACTACTCACCTATGCCACATAAGTTAGACCTATCCTAGAATGCGCAAATGTATCCTGGTTTCCACATACTAATAAACCAATAACAATGCTAGAGAGAGTGCAGAGAAAGGCAAGGAGATTTATTTACAACAATTACAACCTAACTGTCTTTCCATGCCGACTAACTCATAGAGCCAGATTACTCACTTTATAAAATCGTGCCAAACTTGCTCGTCTGAAAGTAATCTAACTACTACACAAGATGTTGCTTATAGATAGCTGCCGCTACTTCACTAAATCTGAAACTAGACAAACACTTCATAATCATCTCCATTCACTACAAAATTGCCGTTTTAGCACCAACTGTTTTTGGTTTTCATTCTTTCCGCTCGCATCCAGAGAATGGAACAAGTTACCTTCACATGTTTTCCATTCTCCATCGCTAGAAGCCTTTTTACAATCTGATGACAATCACCTACATGCCTTGCAGACATGAGTGGTCCACATTATTCCTTTGTGTTGCAAATACCATTAAAAAGTTTTAGTTGTTTTTGGTTTAACTAAATCATTCTTTTCTCTGTAAAAATTGTATAATGCACAAAAACAATATGTAACCTAATCAATCCACTTTGTACCACACCTTGTATCCCTGCATATTGATGACGTACGCTTGACGACCAATATTGCATGTTCTCCATGAGCAACAGCATTGTAGTACTTTCGCAACGCCACAAGAAATTAGTCCGCCTGTATACTCACTCTTCGATTTGTATTTATTTGTATTGTACGTACGTTTCTTGTCCTCCCTGCAATAATCCCTTCGTGGGATTAGCAGTGTGTTTAAATAAATAAATAAATCAAATGCCCACTGTAGCTGAGTGAGTTCTCACACGTGGTCATTCCCGCTCGCATCGGCAAACGTATTGCCAAGCTATGCTTCTAGGAACGCTCAACGAGAGGATAAATTCAGTTTCAATTGTGTCATGCGAGGCGCGACAGTGGTCACCACCCTTGCACACTAAACGTGCATGATCACGTGATGGCTACTTTCCACAACAGAACGAAATCTCAGTACGTAAGATTCTTCGGTAGTACGGTTGCAAAGGTATGCGATAATAGCATAGCGTGTTTTTTGTTACGTGCAGTTTTAGTAAGCAAGCCCCGACGCCGACAGAACTAGAAGACGTTTCATGTATAATATCTTACACAGTAGCTTTCATCAGCCGACTTAACTATAGCGCTTCCATCAAAATCAAACCAGTTTACTCGGCCAAACGGCCGGCATATATACCAAAGCCGGGGACGTAGGAGAAGAAAGTTTACACTGTCCCCGGCACAAACCCAGTTTTTATTGCATCATCTCCACCATAAGCCCGCTTGAATATCGCACTGTGTTCATAATCTGTCCAAATTTTTATTGCATCATCTCTGGGATCGGCGAGTTTACTAGTAGAGATCGCCAAGCTTTCCATGGTTGGGCGTGTCGGCTAAGAAAACTTTCGTTTTAATATTGCAAATTTAATTCATTTGCTTCGTAGACAAACATTTGCCCTAGACCAACAAAAATGCAATCCAGTCCGAAGGAATAAACACCCAGTACCATGTTTTATAGCACCCTAATACATGGGCTTGGTTTTGTTCTCGCAGATGTCCGCTGCGCTGAAATTTCTGCAGAAGAAAGAAAAAGAGTTCGAAATACGATTTTCGTGGTTAATGAGAGCAGCACTGCAAGATTTACTTTCTTTTTACGTATATTGAAATGCTGTTAACCCTATCTTGAAGTTCATTACAGAACAGGAACCAAAATTAAACGTAGTCACTTTAGTTAGGGTGGACGTGAACAAACAAATGCGACATGTCGTTGGTTGAAGTCAGTAAACATGCTCCTGAGATGCACATTCGAATGCACTTCCTTGAACTTTGGTCGAAGTAGTGCTGCCCGGGGTATTACACCGGTTCATCAAAGCAACAAGCCGGCGTCTATTATGCAGCAGTTGGTCCGTCCTTATCGGAGTCTGGCACTCTACATGCGCAGACAAGTATATCTACGGCTGAAGCCTAAGCACTATTTTCGGCTGTGAAATACATCAAGCAATTAAAACTAGAAAAGGCAATTATGTTTACAGATACTCTAAACATTGTTAAGGCTTTAGTATCGCTACAAAAAAAAAAAGCCTGCAATTATTCCCCCTTACGCACACCTGCACACTTTTTATGCATGTACTCGACGTGTCACAATATTCTGGGTGCCTCGGCACAGAGCATCGGGGGTAATATGCTCGCCCACTTAAATCACCACATCCAATGCAACAAAAGATTTCAAATCTTCCATAGCTGTTGCCGCAATAGATTTGAAACATTTCGTTAAAAAAGATTAGGAGGCTATTCACAATGCTTGTGCGACGTACAAACCCCGAATAAGCTTCATCTAATTAAGCCACAATTAAGCACTTCCCCCTCAATAATAAAACCACGACAAACCGATGTGCTGTTATGTCGGCTAGGAATAGGGCGCACATACGGTATACCCACTACTTCTCGTTAACTGGCGATGACCTTCCCACATGTAGCAGACGTGGTGAAAGGCTGGCCATCATCCACGCCCTTGTGGAGGGACAGAAAACAGAAGTCGAGAGGAAGAAACCCTTTCCTTTAGCATATCGGCAACATATCCCACTACACCCACCACAGTTTCTAGGCAGAAACCCATCATTCGACACCAAATCTGTTTTAATTTTTTTTTTCAATGGCGTTCTTACGTAGCAAATCATCAATCCCAAAGTTACGTAGGCGAGCCTGAGGCTACTGCTGCGTTAGGAACACCTAGTGCAGCACGTTTCTCCAGTCACTTTCATGCATTCAAGGACCTTGTTGGGGCACTAGTACTACTTTCACCAACGCCTTTTATCCCATCATCCCTGGGTAACAAAATATTTATGCTCATAGCTCATATCTCTGGTCACTGTCGCTGTTTAAACTTCTATATATTTCCCACAAGTTACAGCGACTGATTTTAGGTCTATATACAGCCATGCTACACCTACCATTCACAGTGCATTTCTCCATTTCATAAATGATTAATTCAAAACCCATTACCGCGTGTATAGCGGTAATGGGTTTGGTAATAGCGGTTGGTAATAGCGGTAATGGGCACTCGCGACGGCGAGACGCACGTCACGATTGTGCCTCGCCGGAGTTTCCACTGGCGCATTCATATCTCCTACTAGCACCACCTGGCTCGGTTTCTTGAACTCCACTACTATCGCTTCTAATCCAATCACCCAATTCTTTATCTCTGCTATCAATAACTGTCCATAAGTAAGCTACTCCTAGCCACATCTTTTTGCCTCCCATGTGCCACTAATCCTTAAATGCTTCTTACATTCATACTTTACATTTTTTCACTGCATACCTAGTCTAATTATCATGCCTACACCTGCGAATTTCTTTCCCTTGGCATTCGGTTGCACCCCTCCCATAAAAAAAATTTTGAATAGCAGGCCGCTGCTCCAAATCTCACAGATGCGTTTCGGTCAAGGCGTACACGCTAATACCTTGGTCATGCAGCTCCGTTTGAATTTACGCCCATTTTTTCTGCTTACAACCACCCTGTCTGTTTATGTAACAATCTTTACCGTCTCTGTACTTCTCTCTCCTGCGTCGCTGTCTCACTCTTTGTGGTTTAATTCTATTCCTTGGTGGTGTGTCGCTACATTCAATGCTTAATGTTCTTTCCTGATTGCCGGGAGCACGCATAAAAAGGCTACTACTGCCCGTGCCTCGAATCAATGTCCAACCGGTGTTGCTACACAATCGCTAGGATGTATGCCGTCACGCACAAAAGCGGCTTCGTGGCCTCCTCAGTGCACTTCTTGGTTAATGTCGACGACCGCAAAATTCATTGCTTTAGCTAGCGTCCGAATTTCGCTGTTCACTGCAAGCACTGCCCTTTCAATTAAATGTGCCGTTTAGGGCGCCGCCTCGTGGAGGCCTCGTGCACTCGCTATCATAGTTACTATATAAGGGCGAGGTTGGCGCGCCTCTGGCTGTCGTTGTGCGGCCGGCTTTGCGGCATCTTAGGCTGCGTGAGTAAGACGTGCTATGTTCGTGTGTTTGAGCTGTCCCCTTTGACGCTACGGTCGGGAAACAACGCGCTGCACCCACGTCCTGGCGCCGAACGCGTTGTCAGCATCCCCTCTGTAACATTGCATCATTGGATCCAAAGTGGTGTCCGCATGTTCCCACTACATATATATGCAAAGCCGAAGTTAAGGCATCAGTTGAAAGTGCACCGCTCTCAACTGTCGCCTCCTTCTCTCTCAGAAATTTCCCCGACACTTCCATCATGCCCTTTCAGCAGCCAGCCTAACGAAAAAATTCTGCTGGCATAGTGCTGTGCAGAGAGAGAGATGCATAATTTATTAGAAAAGCAGAGAGGTCGACCTGAGCTAGCATGCTCTGGGCTGCTACTCTGCGCAGGGGAAAAAGGAAAGGAGACAAAAATGTACGATGAAAGAGGATGATCAGGACAGGAAGAAGGGATGCATATATACACCACCACAGTGGTTTCCTTAAAGCCTTGTGTGAAGTCCGGTCATCTTCAAGTAGTTGAGAGCAGCCCGTGTAGGTACTGATGCTTCTGTATGGTCGCACATTTCACTACAGTTGTGCAAACTTACGTAAGACTGCGCGAAAATACTGATGCTTTTTAAAAAAACTGATAACAGGAACTTGGAGTTCAGTCTTACTTACCCACACCTGAGATTGCATTCGCTCCTATGCACGAAGAAATTACTTATGTTCTTCCATTGTTTCGGATATCCGCAAATCGAGTAATTTTCGCATTTCATCGTGGTCAGATTGTAAAAGTAGACCCGAATTCCACTACCAGGGAGTCTGATTATTGGCACGGTGTTTGTACCATTGGGTCCATTGCAAATGTCTAGTGGCTCTCCCAAACAGTACTCAGCACCCTGACCTAAATTTGTGGAAAATAAAGGTTACCAATCTGTCATTATAGATTTTTGCAGATACAAGGAACATATTGAAGGCAATGTGAAACGAAGCGTTAGGGAAACGTATAAATAAATGCTATATAACTTAATTCGATGCAAACAATTGTCTTTATTTTAATGCAACATACAACGTGCATACTCTTCTTGCACAACAACGGCACCAACTTTAACGTCATTCAATGTTTATATTTATGCACCCCTGCACAAACTCGTAAATGTAGGCAACATTAAGCACTCTAAAATGAAGCAAGTGAAAAGTGCGGATGTGTGACACCGGCAATTAGCAAACTGTTTTTCGTCGCTGTTCTCTCAGCAGCACCGCGCAGTACACGTCATGCGTTACATTATCGAGAAAAAATATTGATAGCCGAAAAACGCAGGCAACGACTTTTCCACAATAAGCTCGCTATCGTACTTTTTTTTCGCTACAAGCTGGCCGACGTACCCATGAACGTGGAACAGGGGCGGGCTAGCCAAAGAATGCTTCACTTCATTAAAGATAGCAGAAGCGATGTTAGAAGGTGGGCTGCTTAAAGGGACACTAAAGGGAAAAATGATTCCTTCTGCATCAGTAAATTACCTTTCTACAACATCAAAAACACCACTCTTACAACGATAACACGTTTGGTAAGCCAGAAAAAGCGCAAGAACTAAATACGGGTGGCGACGCCTACTGAAGTTCCCGCACATGGTGGCTGTGACGTCATGGATTTTTATGGCATCTTCTAGGGCCTGATAATTATATATAGCGGTACAAATTGACTACATTGTGTTCTAAAGGAACCAAATATTAAACATGGCAAGTTTCGGGAACCTGTACTCAGCCAACGCTGCCCAAATGCGAAAACATACTTTGGAATCCCTGACGTCACGCTGACGTACTAGCGGTGGGGTTTCGGCGCAAAATTCAAATGCTGATACTTGAACCTTCATTTTCTCATCTAATAATCAAGCTATCTTTTTGAAATGACTGCCTGCAGGGTTCTGAAACAATGCTTCATTAGTCTAAACTGATTTATTGTTTCACTTTAGTGTCCCTTTAAGCATGGATGCACTAACCTCCGTGAAACGTTTTAACCCACGGATATAGAACGCCGTACAAAGACCGTAAATCTTAGCTTAACAAAATATGGACTCATTGAGCTAAGCGTGGTCATTGTCTTTCTTTACTGCCGGAAATGTGATATTTTAGAGCGCAGCTCTTAGGCGCCCGTTCCTGCGGCGAGCCCGGCACCGTCCCTCGGAGTCATCGTAACCGAGCGAACGAGCACAGCAAAAGATGAAAGAGCGAATGTGCAGCGCGGATGAAAGACGGCGATAGCGAAGAGAGTGCACGGAGGAAAGCGAAGGAAGAGGGTGCAGCGGAACCATGAGGCAGAAATGGGAGGAGGAGGGTATGGCGAAAGCTTCAGAAGAATGGCGTAGTCCCGCTCAAGACGGGCTTTGCGGCGACACTGGCCACGAGGTGGCGCGAGAGTTGCCGCGTCATAATCTCTTCATCTGTTCACCGATGACGCCACCGATACCATATATGGAAACAAAGCACTGCATGAGCGGAGGACTGTCTGCGGCGGCTGCTGTGAATCGCGCTCACGCGTCACCCATGCGCAGCCTTCGCGATCTCCCGATTAGCGAGGCTGTTGCGCCGCGTTTGCTACGTTTGCAACGTATCGAACGAGACAGATTGGGCGCGCCGGTCAATATATCGCGTATTAAAAACACGTATACAGCTGCGCTCAAACTTCGCCTTAGGGAGTATCGTAATCGACGGTTAATTTTTTGATGATTACATATGTGCATTTTTATTGCTGTTAATTCAACGGAGAGGTTAGTGCCTTTAGTGGCACCGGCTATTCCTATTCGCAAGGCAAACCAAAAGACTAAAAGCGCGTTAAGCACTAATAACGCCGAAGGAGTCCGAATACATCCCGAACGTTCTCGAAGTTTTTCAGTCGGTTAAGAAAGGCACAAAAGAGAGTCAAAGGGCACTTAAGGTCACGTACAGTTCCGCAACTAAATTAAGTAAGAGGCATTGCACATCAGAGTCAAGCAGAGCCCATGTGAACCTGCTCCCAGAACAGCCGGTGACTACAGCGCGGCTGTATCAAAGGGGCGCGAAGCGTACCGCCGCCGCGTATCTGCGCCTTGAGAAGGCTTCGCGTCGTGGTACGCCCTGTGGATGCAGCGCAATTAGCCCCCAAGTTGCGTATTCGCTATGGGCGCTGGGAGGGTAATAACAGGCAAACATAAATATAATATTGGCAAACAGAGGCTTCAGGAGAGCATTCTGCTACAGCAGTTGGGCGCAGAATTTCCTTGGCAACCGAGAGGCAGCGGAGGATCAAAGCTAAAGCCACGGGCTAGGGGGCGACGGACCAGGGGGCGGGGAGGGGGATATGTTTTAAGTGTAAACTAAGTGAAACTCCATTTCAGCGCGCACTGATAGGATAGATTTAGAAGCCGGTAGGCCAGGCGCTAATCGCCACCACCGGCTCGCAAGCTCTATAGATTCGTCAGCTCAAATGGACAGTCCACTTAGGCGACACTTACAAAATTCACCAGCTGCAGTGCGAAGCAGGCTGACAAATATGCGTTCGAGAACCCACACAGCAGTTGACAGTGTTGCAGACAAGACGGCAAACTTATTTGCGAATATATCTGCATAACACGTATAGAGAGAGGATCGCACCGTAGGTGTCTAGTGCACGGCTGGCACCTGAATGTGTGTCAGCAGTGCATAAAAGAAGGGGTGGAAATATGGCAAAGACGGGAAGGAAGATAGCTGCCCGGAGCTGATAGCTCTACTGCAATTATCGGCTCTCCGAACGCTGAACACGCTCAGTGGGAACGAGAAAAGCAACAATGCCCGCTGCCTTGCTACTGCGTTTCGCGTTATCTCGCGTGCATTGGGCACGCCATTAATCCTGACCAATCAGTGAAGTTAACCAGGCTAAAGTTCGCCTTATCTTGTACCCGGCCAGAACCAAGATACAGCACGTTGTAGCCCGGCTAACTAC
Source organism: Dermacentor variabilis (assembly GCF_050947875.1). Lineage (NCBI taxonomy): Eukaryota > Metazoa > Arthropoda > Arachnida > Ixodida > Ixodidae > Dermacentor > Dermacentor variabilis. Next base: position 152,866,834 of record NC_134574.1, read on the forward strand.
ATCGGCCAAGATTGCGCGCATTACTGCTGGGAACTGCCACGACTCTACATAACTGATCCAAACGTGCAAAACACATGCATGACCTCTGGCATTTCAAGAGTATTAGCTGTGGGCTCAGACACAACTTTAGTACGAGCCGAAGATTTTTCCTGCAAAAAGATCTTTTAAAGCGACAGGTGCTATTTTCTGTACTCCTACTGTTGGAGCAAGTGTTCTTTTTTCACTTTTTTTATTAAGCATTTGACTGCTTAACAGCTTTAAGTAAGCCTTTAGACTTGGCCTAGCAATATCGTGTATGGTCATTCGCAAAGGAGGGGTTGCGCATTTTTATCTGCCTGGCCACGATGTTACTGTGGGCTGTAAAGCACATTATTCTGCGCAAAAGGGGGCGCATATATACAGGGCCAAGCCGCAGACAATATAAAAAAGTTGCAAAGTGTTAAAGGTCCCTCAATTTTGACGCAATACAACTCCTAATGTAAGAGTCTACAAATAATGTTTGTTATTGAACATTTGAACACTCAGTTGAGATAAAGTCACCGCAGTATTTTCCGCTCCCTGCAAGTTCTCAAAACTTTGCAATACTATAAAAAAATAAAAGATGCCGTCAATGTTCTACTAATCGCGGAACCAAATTCACCATGTGCACTTCAAATGTCTCCGAAATACCTTTAAGCTGTGGAGAGGTAAAGCTGGACAAGCTGGGCCATGTTACCATGATAGAGCAAGGCATCAGAAAAACTACGTAAAAGACAGACACGGTAGCCATCAGCCGCACATTGCAATAAATGCGTGTGCAGTACACTGTTCAGCAGCACCAAGTTACTGAAACATGAAAAAGCCCGCCAAAAAAGGAAAGACTTTGTAGAAGCATACTGCGTAATAAGCGCATTAGCTAGGCGCCGTGTAGCTTGTCAAAGTTAGACATGCTGTTTTTGGTTGAACACCTGCACTTATATAGCCCCTGCACACATGCCTGTAGATTCTGGGTGTTCTTGTTGTGTTCTGAGCAATCTATAAATGGCTGGTGTTTCTCGAATAAATTTCAACTGGCAGCCAGCGCTCGTCCTGCCGCGATTTTTTTTAAAAGAGACGTGGGGTTTTTTAAACACACATTCTGGGTGCTTGATTCCACCGCTGAGAGACGTAACTATTTGTCGCGGTGGCATCGCCGAACTCCTTCAGTTGTGAATACCTCATACAGTAAAGACTATACTTCGTTGCTTTTCTCTTTCGTGTGTTTAAATCCTGTATCACGTATTTGTCTTTGTTTTAGCACAGTTCTTTTTCTCATTGTATATAATGTCTGGCTTTGTTTCTTCCTTGCAGCAAGGCCACGCCTGCGTTGCTAATTAAGACAGGCACTTATCAGCGTAGGCGTACACATACACGCACTCTAACAAAATATTTACAACGTTTAGCGTATACATACCTGTTTGGCATTTAGACACGCATTCATGGCGGGACCCAAACGTGTTGTTGCGGTTCTTGTCAATCATAACTTCACGGCACAGCCGAGTGGTTTCGTTGTATACATAACGCATTTCAACGTTCCTAAAGGGAGGCGTAGCATATGGCAGTTTCTCATTCTTGCAGGCTGGATCAAGGCCGTTACCGTTAACGTCTGTCTCAGATGGATATTAAAGAGGAAAAGTAATATATCGTAATATTGCTTGCATAAATACATCAAACTGTTCAAAGTTTACAATCATAGCGGAAGCACTCAGACAACTGTTTCGGATCCCAGTACCAGGCGTTATATATGCAGGGTGTCCACGCTAACTTTAGCCACAGCTTTAAAATATGCAAAATGCCACGTATCTTTACAAAACCAAGTTAATGCTGTTTGCCTTCGCTTGAAGATACTCAAACTATACTTTTCAAGTCGCCTAATTATATAATTAGTATTAATTAATAAATTAGCTTCAAAATTACTATAATCAGATGAATAGTGTCAAAGAGAAACTTGTAGAGCGACAGGGAAAACTCCCGATATACCTTTGTGTTGCTCTATATGCGCTACATAAAAGTGTTTTTCCAAGCGGGAAAGAAACCCGCAAATGCACGCGAAATGTCGGCGCGACTGGCCGCTCGAGGCACTTTACGTGTATTCGCTGGCTTCTTTCACGCTCTAAGAAACACTTTTATGTAGCACGTCTTAAGCAACACAAAGTTGTATCGGGAGTTTTTCATGCCACTGTACCATTTTCTCAATTACACTTTTCATCTAATTATGTTATTTCAGAAGTTGATTCATTATTTAAGACTGATTATCTAATTAGGCGGAACAAAGAAAGTTGTTTGAGTATCTCCAAGCGACGGCAAACAACATTAGCTTTGGTATGTCTAGCTACGTGGCATTTTGCATATTTTTTTAACTCTGGCTGAAGTTAGCAGGGACGATATCCTGTATAGTAGTCTGCATTTAACTCTGCTACAACATTTACAGAACCAAGGTATCATAATCTCAACCTTTAGTCTATTCTGTTCTGATGCTTCTGTGCTGCTTCATTTACACAGATATGGCCAGTCATTAACTGCTTAAAATATAACGTTTTAATCACCTTGATTAAGCAACTTAGCGACGAACTTCCTGTAAACATTTTCCACGAGTCACCTCTCTTTAACCCAAATCATACTATATATTCGCTGCTCATGACAACTTCCTTTTATCAATTATACGAAAAAATTACGGAAGGCACAATGCATACTTTTCGGCATTATAATTCTGAAATAACCTTACGTTAGATCTTGAGTTGTCTCCATCGTGACGTGCTTTTAAACAAATATTAATTTATTTTCTCTCAGGTAGCTAACTTGTGATATTTGGTGCATTATATTCTACTTTTACTCTTGCCATACACTACTTATGAGTGTAGCCATTGTTTGATGTACTTTTATGAGCTGCCTAATCACTGACAGATTTCATATTTACAGTGCGCTTCCTGGTTAGTATTTCTTTGTGATTTCACACACACAGTTCCAATGCTATCGTCTACACTAAGTTTGTATTCCTTTCTTTGCTGCTTTTTCTACTTATTACGCCTTTATTTTGCGGACAGGAGGGCCTCGTACAGCTTGACGCTCTGCGACCTTCTCCTGCATATTTCAATATGAATGTACACCACTGACTAACCTGAATAAACTGAAACTGAAGAAGCTTGAGATTTCGAGCCATTGAATGACTTAGGTGCCTTTTGCCAGGTGTTGTGTGTGGCGAACTCCAAGTCAAGCAGGCCGGTAATATGTTTTGAAACTCTTGTTCATGTAGCTGGCCAATGGGGTCCTACATAAGATTGGAATTCCACAATAGTATTGTTTCAACTACCGTCGAAATAACACCGGAAGTCACTTTCGGGAGAATATGCTCAACTTCCGCTGGCTTCATTTGTACCGAAAACGGACAGTGACCAGTGCCATCCGGTAAACTCTGTCGGAGATCTTATGGATCCCCACTTGCCCACTCTCGCTAACCACTTAATTGTACGATGAAAAATTATATACAACATGCACTTCTAGCTCATTCCTCCTAAGTTAACTCGTCTTTCAATATTAAAAGGAAGGTCTCATGGATTTTAAAGAAACCTTACCTGTGGGCTCCTGTAAAGCTACTAGAGCAGCTGAAGCAGCGAGGGCGATTAGAAAAATCATCAGGGTTTCTAAAGGATAAAAAATAAACAGTACTTTTATCAGAGACAGCTTTTGTGACCAATGCACATATAGCCTATTCAAACTGTAGCACAGGGCAGAGATGTATACGCTGTAGAAATTGTAGAGCTGACGTTTTTTTTTTTTTTTTTGTCAAACTGTATGGTGCAACAGGAGGACAGGCTGTTGGCCTAGTTACTCGAGGATTCTGACTATTGTAACTTAGCGCAAAGAGTAAAACCCAGAATTAGTTAGAATAGGGCTTGATGGAGGGGACGGAATCCATGCTGTACATATGCGCAGGATTTCAAACGACCTCAAGAAGGTTGCAGGCATACATGATGCGCCTCCGAATTTCTCGACGCCCAACAAGGGACCCAAAACTCTGCTTTAAAATTCGCACTAAAATCGACCTAGGATGCCAAATAAGGCAAGAGTACCTCTTAAGTTCTCCATCGGAATAGATTACTTCCATCCCCATGTCTTGCTGGAAAGTGAAATGGGACGATGCGTTATTACCGTAAAACGTAAACAAGAAAGAAGTACACAAATTTGGTCGCGCGTGTTACTACGGGAGACAAATATTTTGGACAGCATGCAAATCCTGCACCACTGCACCCACCCAAGCTTGACCTGGGAGGCGTTAAAAATGTGCCTAGCTTTATCAGCGAAGCTTCCCTAAGCATGTGCTTTTCTGAGTACAATTTTACGTAACGTTAACCGGTCGCGGTTTCGTCTCCATGTGATATAAAGAAAGCTGTCCCGGACGCCCGATTCTTGCGGGCATTGGCACTGTCGCGACCTTCACCCAAAAAGATCACGTTCTCGTGACGCCTGCGGCAGAAAGGATGTTCCACATCCGCCGCCAGCGTCTGTGAGTGGTGGCGCTGGCTAACACTCCCAGGGTTCTACTAGAAAACATAAATACCCAAGAAAGTGGATGGGGAAACGGCGCCGCGGTAGCTCAATTGGTAGAACGTCGCACGCGAACTGCTTAGGTTGTGGGATCGTTCCCCACCTGCGGCAAGTTGTTTTTTCTTCCACTTTCAATACCATTAATTTATCGTTTCTTTTTTTTTTTTCATTCACTAAGCACAAGTAATTCCCCCCATGTTGTCCATGGTGTCAGTGTTCGTTGGCTTCTTATGATATCACAAATAAAAATCGGGCGCCTCGGTAGATCCCCTTTCTTCTCGTTAATAAGTAACTTGCGCACTTAAAGCTTTTGGTACACGTACTTCACTCATAATATAAATAAATTACTGCTGGCTCCTTTGACTCTCCCGGAACAAAGGGAAACCTTTCTAAGCCTTTTCAATAGCAACGAGACGAGATTACAACAACCTTAATATAGCCCCTAATAACGCCACATCTTTTCTTTCTTCTTCTCTCCCATCTTCTACGCTCGCGGCGTTCCGATGGCAGCGGAATGCAACAAAACTCTTGTGCACCATCCTTTCTGTGGTCACCAGGGTGCTCGATCACTAAGATCACCAAGTGGGAAAAAAATATTCTGAAGCACCCCGCTGCGTGGCGTCCATCGTAACCCTCTGTGCAGTTTCGGCACATTAAAACCCTACGATTCACTTTCCCACCCCATCTGCTTCCTTTCTAGTGAGGCTAAGCAGGTCCGAAAATGCTCTAGAGACTGACTTATTTACCTGCAATGTAATTCAAGCGCTCCCCTTCCTTTCACCTCCATTCCCGAAACTGAGAGTGTGAGGACGCCGTGCTCGCTGCGGCGCAACATTGCTGTGCCGCCATTGGTTGGGTGTAATCTTAAAGCGTTTAGCTTTCATGGGGACCTAACTACGATTTACTCATGTGTATTCCTTCTAGTGGGCCAAAACCAGTGTACTCCAAAAGCGTGGTAAAAATTCGCACTGGTGGTACCCTGCGGTACCACGCGGTGGTACTGCATCGTGGCACGTGGCAAGTGGAGCGTCCTCACGTTGTTCCCTCGTGACAGCTGGCCTTTTGAGATGCAGCTGCTAAGAAGCTGCGCCTCTGGCCGAAGACTCAGACACTGCAGTTTGACACAATACGCAGGATCCGAACTGGTCAATTAAGAAGAGGCGCTTGAAGTACGGGTTAGCTCTCGCGTATCGGGTAAGGTAGCGTGGTAACGGGATGCACCATACGTTACACATAGTGGAACTTAGTATACCACGAATAACCTCCTCCCAATGCATGCTAGACGCATTCTTGAATGGGAAACTTGGTTTTGGCTCTTTATAATTCTTCTCAACTGTTTATTCGTTCTAGTCGAAATATACCTGACGTCCCTACGTGTAAGGCCCAGACCACACGTACGCTTGCGGACGCGCGCATGCGTAGACGGTGCGGCATGGCTCGTACGCGTGGAAACGCGGCGTGATCTCGGGGAACAGCTCCTCTGTTATCGCGCGCTTCGGCTGCGTCGCGTCGGCGCGCCGGGCTACGCAGCTATTGCGCAGAACACTCAACTCTCAGTGAAGCAAATTTATATCATGCAAGAAAGTGTTCTGTTTCCTTTTTGCGCTGATCTAACAGCTATAGATATATAACAATTACGTTTATAGAAATTGAAGCATTTTGAAACACTGTCGCTAACAAAGTACGAAGCGGCGTCTGTCAAGGCGGCTGTGAGTGAGCCCAGTGAGCGCGCGCTGTCGCGCGTCTTTGTGAATGCAAATCGCCATTACTCGCGAGGCGCTGCAGTCGCGAGGCGCGCGGACGCGAGCTTGCGCGCGTCCCCAAGCGTACGTGTGGTCTCGGCTTAAAGGTTGCCAACGGACACGACGACGCCATTTGGCTGCTGCTATATCACCATCATTTCTATACTGTCGATCACCTCTCTCCGACTCCATTTAAACCCAATTATAAGCTCGAATGTTATCAAATACAAAGGCCTTTTGACCGCGGACTCAAGCTTGTTCATCTCTTGCCCAAGACGCAGTTGGCTCGCCAGAACACTTGTCAACGTGGACACCCGGATGAGGGAGCATCTTCCTTCTATTGTCGTACGTGCGCAGTATTCACTCTTAAGTTTTTTCCCTTTGATTTTTTTTTCTCACACGTCTTTTCGCCTTGTAGGCTGGCGAATGGGATGGCCACGTGATTCCCGTCACCACACACAACTCTTCCGAAATGTTTTCCATTATTTACGAGATATTAAGTCCGTAGCTCTCTATTACTGTTTCTTTTTCTCAAAGCGGTGAGGTGTTATCTATGGACGTGTCTGATTCAAAAACTATGCGCTGCTATAGATGACTCGTCATCGTTTGTCCTCCACGGCCACCTGTTCGGCAACAAGCGACTTGGTCAGCGAAGCGATAAGCAATGTTTTTCAGGGCCTTCAAATCATCTGAGAAATAACATGGGCGCTTACTTACCTGTTTATGGCCTGTTACTTCGTTGCTTCCTAAAAGAAACATTGGCGTCGTCTACATCTTTCGCGATTTTTATTCCTTCATGCCGCGTTAAAGCGAGAGCAGAGTGAAGGGAAGGTCGTTTTCTATTTCTATGTCTACGTTACTTTTAGAAAGTTTGCCCTTTTTTTACAAGGGCCTAAGTTAAGCAGTAAAATACCGAGAAAAATTCAATTCTATCTTCCTGCTAGCGTGGCCTTTTAAGATTGTAATTGACGTCATTCTTGGCGCCTTGACGCCAGCTCGTTTGCACCACATTCTCTAATTAGCAGATGCACTAGCTCGTGCAGTCACCACTAGTATGACAAGTTTAATTCAAGAGCGTATACAACAGATGGGCAGCCCTATATACATAAACCAAAATTTTAAACATTATAAATCACCCACGTAGCACAATTGTCGCACAAATGTAGCACAATTTCACTTCAGCTAGATTACTTTCTGAGGCATACATTATTTGCGCCAAAAGCAAAACTGAATGTTTGTCTAATTAAGGAATCTGCGCGAATAAACATTTCAACTAATTTATTTACGCAACATATTCCACTTCACTAATCGTAGCCGGCGACACTTAAAATGATACCCACTTCGAACAAATTCTGACGATGGCGCCAGTTTCAATATCTGCGCTCCTGAAGTTTACGACGATATAGATTGGTGTTTCATAGCTTTCCAGATTCAGTGCATGACAAAGCGCTTTGTTAAAAAGTAACTGGAACAAGAGTGGATTTTTATGGCAAATATGACTACGCTTATTTCAAAACTGGTGCTTGCTTCAAAAACATTTCTTGTCCTTAATGAAATCAATGGCTTCGATTCATGTATTGGAATATGTGCGCCACATGAATTAGTTGTAACGTATTTAGTATTATTTTGTCAGCTAGGCAGCATATATATATATATATATATATATATATATATATATATATATATATATATATCAAGGTTGCTGCTTATTACGTACAAAGACATTCTCGAAAAAAGCTATGAGCATAGTCACCATGTCGTTATTTCAAAGTGTCTCGGTGTTGCGAGCATACATTTTCTCTAATTACGTGAGTTTCAAAAGGGTAACTTCTCAAATTTCATTTCTAACTAATTTGTCAGCTAAGCTTTTTTTGTCACCCTCCGTTTATATTTCTTTCGTCCTAGTATTTCTTTTGTTTTACAATTTTTTACTGTTTTATAATTTTTGCACCGACACATTCCAAGGGCCCAGAGTCTAGGACACCTTTTTCTGCATCTCGACCACACAGGGTCGCGCCACTTCTTTATACCGCTATGACGACGCCTACACCAAGCTATTGAGGCGAACGTGCTCTGAAAGACAAAGGTGCTGCCTTCGAACTATCCTATCCACTACCTCCTGACTCCGTGTCGCCATCTTAGCACCTTCAAAATTACCCGACGCATTGCTGCAACGCTACTCATGTTAATCTTTCAACTCATGCATTTTTGTTATTCGCACACTGACCGGCTGACCGGCGCTCCTAGAACCACAAACGCACGCCGCCTACGACCACCTCTGGACGCTCCCTAACCTTCTGCTCCCCCAGCAACCTACCCGCGTATGTCTTTCTTTTTCCTTCCTTTCTTTTCTGTCACCTTCTCACTCTCCCGCCCTTTTCCTCGTGTCTTAGAAACCGCGCCTATAGACGTCAAACGAACACGCACAATTTATTCTCGGTCTTGCCCTTTACAGCCAGCCACCCTCGACAACAACCGCACGTGACGTCACCCTAGTAACCCGCTAGAACTAAACTTGCAAGGATGATTAGGCCACCTTCTACGGAAATAGGCCCTCCTATCGAAACATTCACAAGCCTTTCTGAAGTACCTCACGAGGCTGCGCGTGACCTCACCGACCGCGCTTCCTCTACAAGAAGCACCGACTCCCCTCCTCCCTACGGCCACAGGGACGCTCCCGCTACTCACAACGAGCTTATTAAATTCTTCTACATGTCTAGAAGGGTCTTTCCACCCCCTCACCCCAAGTTGAATAGGGCGCAAGCCGTTTCGCTTAGGCTTCTGCAGACCAGTACGTATCCGTGTCTGTCCGTTCTCCACTAGGCTTACCCGGACGTGTATCGCGACGACGCCTGCCCCTCCTGCGGCCAGACCTCCACTCTAGCGCACATGCTGTGGGAGTGTGGGTCGACATACCCCAAGTTCATCAAGGAGGAGTGGGACTCGCTTTTGCGTAGCCCCGCTCTAGAAAAGCAAATCCTGGCCGTCCAGCGTGCCCGCGACCGGGCCGGTGGGCTAGACCTGCCGGTCCCGACGTGGGACTAGCCGGGTGCGCGACGAGTTCGCGTCCTCGCCGGACCTACAATAAAGTTTATTCACTCACTCACTCACTCACTATTCCACCTGTCAGCCCCCCTTCGATTTCCTCTCTTCGATGTAATTCGGCATCACATGGGATTATAGTCGACGAATAGCCACTTGAAAAAAAAAGATTTTGCGTGATTCTGCAAGATTTATGTTCTCTATTATCATCCATTCGCTACAGAAGCAACCAAACAAATGGTACCGCCATGAGCCCTGTGTAAAAGAACACAGAAATATGCAGTCAAGAAGCCACAGTAGCCCAGCATCTGTGCCAAACGTAAAATTATTGCGCGAAAAAAAGAAACATGCATAGTGACAAATTCGACATGCATTGACATGTACCTTTCAAACCTACTTTCATCACTACTTCTTCACTCCGTTACATCTGAACAATACGGTGCCATCGGGTATTGCTATATTCCTGCAGGTATGATAGAGCAGTGTGGCTATGCAAAGGTATCCTTTTCCATTACTCTGAAATGAAGGTGTTGCAAATTTGTTGTTACAATACGGTTAAAAACATAACTTTCAAGCACTCAACGAAAACCCCGAAATGTAAGGGCTGACGGTGAGCATTACTGGCGTAATTTTTTACTTTTGTACTGTAAGAGCACGAAAAAGGACAAGAAGGACACAACACAAATACATGCATTATGAACTCTCAGTCCCAATGCAGATAGTTTTCTGTTGTTCTCAGTTCTAAACATGTGAAGAACACTGTGATTCCCAAACTGTTTTAAATAACGAGATATCACGAAAAGCAACATTTCGTTTGCTTCATCTCCATCTTTCGTGACATTTCATTCCTTCATGTCATGCTACAGCCAGATCTGAGGGAAGAGGCGGTTGATTTCTATTTCTATGCGTACATTTTGATAGGACGTCGACCTTTTTGTCTGAAGCGCCGGACAAAAGGCCTCGCCCATACTCAACTGGACGTAGAATACGGCTGAAAATTCCAGTAGGCGTTCCTCCTGGCGCGGCCTTTTGGGACTGTAATTGACGTCTTTCTTGACGCATTGACCCCAGCTCATCTGCGTCGCATTCTTTCACTAGCACATGCACTAGTTCCTGCAGTCCCCACTCAAATGACAAGTTTAGTTCAAGAGTGTATATAATCAATTGGCAGCCATATATATATATATATATATATATATATATATATATGTAACGGTACTTGTTACTTGAGTTAGATTACTCCCACAGGCAGACATTGTTTGCACAAACATAGTGGCGCAGTTTTGTCTAATTACAAAATGTGCTAGCGAACATTTCAACTCGTTACCTTACTGAAGATGTAGAAATTTCCCACTTGCAGCCGAAAATTTTTGAAGTCTTACCCACTTCAAACGAATGTTCAGGTTGACAATAGTAGCGAGATATGGGTTCATAATGTTTCCGACGATGTGCCTTGGTGCTTTAGTAACTTTAGAGATTCAGTGCATAAATAAACGTTTTATAAATATAAGTAGCACAGCAATGCATATTTACGACAAATTTGACTGCATTTGTCGCGAAAATTGTGCTTGTTTCAGAATTGTTTCCAAGTGAATGCGCCTTATAAAATCACTGGTTTCAAACCATGTATTGCTAGATGTGCGCTAAAAGTAAATACTTGAAATGTATAACTCTTCCAGTATTTCAACTTATTAAGGAGATCTGTGTGAAATGGCATAGGTGACTTAAAAATTTGTTAGCGTTAATATAGATATATATATATATATATATATATATATATATATATATATATATATACGAGATGAAAGGGATTTAACTGAGGGGCCCGATTTTTATTAATGATATCATTAGAAGCGAACAAAGACACCAAGCAAAACGCGGGGGACAAAACTTGTACTTATAATAGATAAATTTATGGTAATGAAAGTAGGTGTCAAAAACAACTTGCCCGAGGTGGGGAACGATCCCGCGTCTTCGCATTACGCGTGCGATGCTCTGACCAATTCAGCTACCGCGGCGCGGTTTCCCCATCCACTTTCTTGGATATTTATGAGTTACTACTAGAACTAACCTTGGGAGTGCTAGCCAGCTCCACCACTCACAACCCTTGGCGGCGGTAAGGGACGGTAAAAGTGATGGTAAAAAATAAATAAAATGCTGCTGTCTCAAGCAAAGTGATTGACCAAATATACGCTTTCTCACCCACAGAGGGCCAAATCCATCAAACTTGTACTAGTTACAGAATAAGAGTAGCCTACTGTAAATATAAGAACCTCATTCAAAAATGTAATGTACTACGGTTATCTATACTACCCCACCACGGTAACCTAGTCATTACTGGTAAGTACTAGATTACTTTAACGCTACATTCTCTTCTACTTTAATTAACATTCACATACAAACACAGTAAATATAAAAAGCTTGTCTGGCTCTTCCAAAGCGTCCTCTGTAGCCCTTCACACGTTCTTATGGCCAATAAGAATTGCTTCTTATTTTTATTTTATTCTGCAATCTTTTCTCGCTTCCTTGTGAAGACTTCTGGCAGCGACACCGAAAACGAACATAGTTAGCGCGCTAGAGAGAAGGGATTGTAGTAAACTTTGAAGACCTCGCTCAAAAGATTGTGGTTAATCCAATTCCCCGATGATTGGGTCTTTGTTCTCTGTGGAGCGCAGCGCTTTATAGTTCAAGAGTTAGGGAAAGGCGCTTCTAGGAGGCCCAGTGAAAGGCTGAAAAATCATATTAAGTTATTCTTTGACGTCAACTTCCGAACTGACCATCGCTATCCATCCATAGAAGCGCCATTTTAATTTGTGGAACAACAGCTGGAGCACCTCCTATCGGCGCCTTTCACTCGTCAGCCATTTAGATCTAACTGACTAACTGTAACGGATGTCAGCAGACGTTCGCGCTCCTTGAAAAGATGGCAATATCAGTAAAGTAATTTAACATAGTAATCCATGTTACTCAATTCCCGAAATAATGATCATCTGTGACAATCACGGTAATGGGTGTGTATGAGTCACGTTAAAAAAAAGATAGATGATGTGACCCTAACAGTCAGAAACTACCGTCTATATCAGAGAACCCGTAGACTGCACTTAGCTTAGAAGAATTGAGCCGCAGCTCTTTCCACGTATGAAGACTGCCTATAATTATGGGCTTTATTTATTACGCGAGAAAATCTCACAGGTCAGCATTCCAAAAGAACTGTGCAAATCTACAAGCCTGCCACGTTTATGTGTTTCAGGCGCAGTTTTAGGGCGCTCATTATGGACAGGAAGCAACCCACGTATAGGTGCGCCCACTGCTAGCAGGAGCATGCGAGCCCGTGGCAGCGTTGGCAACGCTCTGCGGAGCGGCACCACCGACGACTCGTAAAGTGTCGCGGCGCATGCGCGATGAAAGCGATATCCGGAGCGCCCGGCGCACCGTCTGCTACAGTTCCTTCCTCCCCCGCTCCCGCTCGCAGTGCTTTGATGTCCGCAAGTTTTGTGACTAAAGCGGTATTCAGACGAGAGGATTAGCACGACGTACGTCAGAGCCGGATCGCGCCCCACAAAAATGCCGGAGACGAGGTGCTACAGGCATCAGTTGGCCCGGTGGTTATCCCGGTCACGGTCGTTCTTGGAATAAATCAGCATTCCTTCGCATCCTGTAAATCAAGATTAAATGTCAGGTCATGAACGTCGCTACATTATTCTTGATGCAAAGGCGATAAGAAGCGCAGCTACGTACATAGGCATTGCCGAGAATAACAAAGAGCTCGAGCACACCAACCCTTCGAAAAGTCAGTGCGTTAATCGGAAATACTGAAAGACGCACGGGCGCAATTATAATGACGTCAACTTTTAATATGATCCTCTTCTCCGTGACCTTATTTTAAATAACTGCCGCGTTCTTGTGCTACTTCAGTTCTTTGTATCATGGCTCTGCACAATGGCTATACTTCGACGAACGCTGCTCGACTATTCCCGATGGTGATGCGACGAAGTATTAGACACTAGTTGCTGTCGTTCGCCTGGAACACACAAGATGCGTGTGTCGCTTCTGAAATTCCTCGCTGTTTCCTGACACGCGGAATTATTCCACGATTGTCGTTAATAGCAATGCAACTCAGTGCTAATCGCTTCGTGGATTCAAACAACACAAGCTGTATGCGCCGTCCTGCAGGGACGACCATATTTTGGGCAAGCCTTCTCAAGGATTTCGGAGATATTGCGATACTCGCCACTGGACGCGTCGAAGTACACGGCCGACAGTGCACTTGGTAATGTGTGACGATAGCCAACTTGGCACAGCGCCAGAAACTGTATCGGCCGAAACGCAGACGTGTCTGGCGCTGACTCACGCAAGATTGTGCTAAAGTAAAAATATCACGAAAGTGATTACCCAAGAAAATTAAGCGCCCCCTCCCAGCTGTTCACATAGCCGGATGGCTTCTGAGATTATCGCCCAAGTGTACTTGCCACTGTGCGAGCCATAGTCCTGGTAAAGTGATAATTTCCGTTTATTTTCGAAAAACTTCAAAGGACGAAGTTTCAATATCAGCGTTATTGTTTTCACAAAGGCAGAGAAAGCTTAAACTGATCCTTAGCTGAACGAAAACTGCGTGTAAGTATTAATCACGCCTACATGCAGCATGATAAATCCGCCTGCATACGTTTGGCTTTCGTCGCACTTGCATGACCACTCGGAGCCGCTAGTGCGCATGATCCACATAGAAACCAAAGCGCGTTGTGAAGGCAGCGAAGGGGAGAAACCGAACCGTAGCAGACGACTAAAACCCCTGGATTTTCGTAACGTAGCCACACTCTCCTCCTCCGCCTTCATTCCCCGCTTCTCCGCTCTTTCTCGCTCCCTCGTAGACCGTGACGCCGCCTACAACGATTTTACGTAGCAGACGACCTTTCGCAGGGTGAAGGCATGCATATCAAGGCGATGCCCTTTAAGCGTTCGCGTCAGCTCTCTAGCTCAAAATAACTTCGTGTACAGCATAGAATTTCCACACGGAAGGATATACAAGTCCAATAACGGCAGCTTATTTTTCTTGTCTAGATGACTAATTTTCAAGAAAGTATCTAAACAAGCGCTAACGCCGTACGATGCCGACTCTGAAAGTATCGCGTGCGCTGCAATCAGGTACGCAACATTTGTCAAGCGCGCGTTGCAACATATTGTTGCGAACAGTTGTAAATAACACGTTTCCGATCGAATGCCAACATGCTGGCCTCCAGCAAGATCTCAGCAACCTAAATAACCCGCGCCGTTCCTACCATGCGAGCTCGCTCCGCGCGCTAAAGATACCTGGTAGCGAAGGTTCCATAGGACCCCATACAATCAAAACATGGCGGTTCATCGGCGGTTTGTGGCGCTTAGCGCCATCTCTATGCGGAGGGAACACTTCCGGCGGAAGAAAAAATAATGTGACGCTATATCCGACAAAAACAGAAGTCACGTCATCTCGTTTTCGAAGGCGCGAAATTTTTGTTGGCTTGCCTTTAGAGCTACATATTCAAGTGCCCCGCCATTCGACTTGATGGGCGTTTCGAGCTTTCAATGCGGAAAGCGATGCAGGAAAAGGCCAGCCGTACGGTTGTCTAAATCGCACCCCTGCACAGAACATACTTTCTTTGGAGAGCGACGAAAGCTTTAGGTGTAGAGTGCTGGTCCCACCTTCGGATGTCAAGCCCGTCGGCCAGCGCAGTCGCACGAAAACAACTACACAATTATCTGGCGGTCGTAACTCACTACTTTTGACTTAACAGGTTGAGAAGCGATGAAGCTACACGATGAAGTTAGATTGAGCTAGCGTCCAATAAACATAATGCTCTTGGCAGTGATGCTGGCAACTGTCCCTGCAATTTCTTTGATTGAATCAACCAAAATAAAATTTCTACACAACTCATGTTCCCTCTGCTGAAAGGCTGCTGTCTCTCATCACATGGACCTCCTTCAATATAGGAGCAACCTTAATTCAATGTGGTCTCTTAAAATTGGTGAAACTACTGTTTCACATTACAGAACCTGGAGAGCTGTTTTCACTGCTGAAAACTTGGTGAATGTACTGCTCCTCGAGCTGAGCAGTAACCACATTTAAGCGTAGCTTCTCCGCATTTCGTGTATTAGAATAACACTTTCAGGTACTTAAACATGTCCTCCATGCCACTAGATTTGGAGCGTGCTTCGCAGACAAGTATCCATTGCAATGACAGCCAAATAGCACTGCTAATGCACAAATGCAGCTCATTTTATCTGGTGGATCCGCCAAAAACTTTTGGCAATGAAGGCAGCTTTTAAATCTTAGAAGCATTTGAGTATGGTGGCATTAGGCACTTAATAATCTTGTGAGCAGTCATTCGAAATGATAGGCTATTGTAGCACAAAACTGCACACACGGGCTACTTGAAAGTCGTTTGTTATGCCAATGGCAAGTTGCTAATTTTAGACACACATTGTCAATTTAAAAATGCAACCGGAAAGGAAATATGGTACTTGCCATAACAGCGTTGACCCTGGTGGGGTCAAGAAGTTCTTTTGCCCCTTGTTGTTATTTTGAAAGAGCAAATGGCCCATGAACTCCTCCTCTGTGAACATATGGTGAAGCAAGGCCCTTGCAAACTTCCCTGGCCCACCATGGCAGGCCATGATAAGCTGTGCCAGGATAACTTTCTCAATGTGCACTTCTCCAAATTATGTGATCCCGCATGTTTAAGTAAATGTTAGTAAAGCAGTTTTAAGCCTTTCAAGCACAGTTGCGCAACAACCTTACAGCAAATAAGTCATAACAGTAACTGTAGCAGATGTAGAATGCTAAACTTACTTGACTTCTTATTGGCTACTTATCCTGTCTGGATGCCAAATGCTTCAAAAAGCAAGGTTTTATCCGAGACAAACAAGAATAATAATAATTAAACCAACGTATCCTAAACAGTTAAAGAGACACAATACCAAGCAGCTTCATGCCACGCTGGCTGCAGTATGTGGCGACCGGCACTGCACACCATCCAGCTCGGCATCAATCTTTTTGGAATTTGGCCCTTAAAATACAGAAAGGCCTGATAACTCCTCGTTCTTCAACCAACTTTCTCAATGGGTGCTGCTGTTTTGGTTTGATATCCCTAGCTGTGCACTGCTGTATAACATAGTTCATAATACCTTCATTCTGGTAAAATTAGAAAGACGTGCACTCATGTAGACCGCTAATGTGCTCACTAATTTTCTGAACACCCCTCTTATATCAGGCATATACAATGGAAAAGGCACATTTTACATTTAATATGTTCGCAAGGGACACTGAAATTCACTCCCAGTCCTGGTGCAGTTGCAAAGTCTTTCAGCTGAGTAGCACCAGATCTGCTACTGAAGGCACTGTGCACCAACTGATGACTGGAGGAAATGCTTGTAGTTGCATCAGCAATGTTTTTTTTCTGCTCTATGCAATACATTTCCACGGCATCACTGCATTTGATCATGGGACGCTACAGAATGAATGGCCAATGAATTCACCTTTCGCGTTCCATCTCGGGTGTCTCCAACCTTAATTTGAATCTGGAAAAAGATGGCAGTATTAAAACGTGAAGTGACGAGATACCAAAAGCAACAATCTAAAGAGCTACATGGTCCATTAGACTGACATAAATGGACGGATATAAATGACTGCTTGAAAACACTAAAGTGTGACTGCTCTTGCCAATGGCAGTGTGAGCTGGTCAAATAATTTATTTCTCATTCCTCTCCTTATTTGAAAAATTATTTCTGCTATCTAGTTAACTGTTATGGCCACATCTTAAAGGCAGCTCCTTCACATAAACCACAGTGTTGCATCCTTTTACTTCCCGTCTACCTGATGCTACTGAATTTTTGCTTATTCTCAAAGAAAGTATTTCACAGAACTGCTCCACCGACAAAAAATTATTCCAAGCTTCTGGCAAAGCGTCATTTAGGTCACAACGATGCGCTCCCCTTTCAATCTGTTCTCTCTATGGCGCTCGAATTCAAAGCAAAAATAGCTTTTGGACATAGCTAGCTACTTCTATGGTCCCAAGAAACTTTGCATATTATTGACGTTTGTGTTGCTGATAACGTATACATGCCGCCTTGAAACACAGTGGGACGACACGGCGGATATGCCCAGGCATCACGTTCCTTTACTGATTTTAAGACTTTGTTAAGTCAATCTGTTACTGATGTGCGAAAAGCTGACATTTCATGCTATTACATTGTTTTGGATGTTCTATCGCAGTAAAATAGGACCTCGAGTGGCATGGAATCTGCCTTTTCCGTTAATGCGAAGAGCGCCTACGCGAAGACGTTTGCGCGAATTATTCGATGGCGTCTAATGGAGAAGATGAGTAAAGAAAGTTGAATGGGGGGCGCGCGAACAGCTAGAAAACAAAACACACGTGGGTAGCAAAGCGCATAACTCGATGATTTCGCAGCACTCGGTGGCACCACCCCTATTTTATCTCACGTATCACATATAATCGCATGTACATCCTTGAAATTCTCTATTATTATCGCGCCATAGCCTACTATGTGTTTTTTGATGGCATGAACGTTGGCTGCACGGCGTGTCAGCGGCCTTGCAGCAACGTGAGGGCACTCGATCCTGAAGCGAACAGTGAAACAAAATACATTTTCGCCGATCCCACCACCCCTCATTGCTACAAGCCCGCTCACACGCCACGCAGTAGACGGCATGGCACAAACGAAATGTCTTCGATTACAATACAGTTCGGATGGTTTCACGTCGCATTGTTTTGTGATCATTAATAAGGCTAACTCAATCGGTGCTCGAGCACCGTGCCAGAAATCGTGGCGTACAATATGCCCTGTTTTAGCTGGCACCACATAGCTGCTTCACGTCACCACAAGCGGAGTGTGCAGTTAAACCAGGACAAAACTTCATGTTCACTACCACAAATCTAGTGCTGTATAACCGATTCTCGCAATGGAAGGACAGTACTAGGAATGAAAACTAGAAAAGAGGAGCGCGGAGGACACGCATAGGCGCTGTAACGCATTTTCGCGCTTTTGTTCACAGCGTCGCAATCGACGAACAAGGGGAATTCGAAACACTCACTCACCTTTGATGTCACTAAGTCGGAAGCGATTAGGGCGATCTTCCAGGCAAGAAGCCCACGCAGGAAAATTCCAAACAAGTCGCAGCGAAGCACACGAAAAACGCAGTAAACGCTGCAAGATCTCAAGCAAACGGCGTGCACAAACTTCCGGAATGCGCCGAAGCGTCAACCAGTGTTGCCACGACACATTAAAAAAATAGTAGTAGATCTTTTTTGCGAAAGATCAGTAGAAATCAGTAGATTTCCAATTTTAATTTTGGACTCAGTTTTTGAGCCCACAAATTCAGCGCTTATATTAGTACTCTGTTGTACTGTTGTAGCTTCTAAGAAATAGCACAAAAATTGACCCCGAGATTTGGGCGATACTCTTCAAAAACCAAGGGATCAAGAGAGCCATTGTCAAGCACGAATTTAAAAAGCGTGAAACCCTCCGATGGCCTATTCAAAGGCGTCAGTTGGTAGTTAGCACCTGAAAGCTTTAGAGTATGTATCTTCCAGACAGGGGTAATTGGAAATTGTTGGAGGAGGTCTCCGTGCTGCAGTGGACATAAAAATAGGTTCATAATGATGATGGTGATCCAGAAATAAGAAAACATGAGTCCCTCATAGCTTACGCAATTAGCTTTATTGCGCGTGAACAGGCAACTTCAAAATGGCCATCTATATGACTAGATATGCTGTGAAATTCCACAAGCGGTTGTGCCAGCAAAGCCGCATTAAATGCACTCGTGCTTATTCTTGTGCCAGTCGTCCATTCTCCTTATCAGTGGCCTGTCAATGTTGAAACTGTGACATGCTGAAGACGTCATCGGGCGTTTCGTGTGCAGAAGACCGCAGATAGTCTCCGTGCTAAGCTTGTTCCGCAGTTTTGTCTTCAGGTACTTTACAGCAGAAAATACCCGTGCAACTGCTGCACTAGAATGTGGCAAGCACAGTAGAGCCGTCACAAACTCGGTCAATACAGCAAAAATGGCGCTTCCATCACAATGGTAACTGAACATTCTCTGGATGATAGGAATGCAGTTGCTTGACCGCTGACGTACATATCTTCCAAAGACACAAAGCATTTGGTGTTCTTGAATTCAACTTTTGCCACGTCAACTCCCTGTGTGCAGGATCGCTTGAGATAATAATCCATAATTGTCATCACGCAGGCTTCCGCACTTCTCAAGAGCTTGTGCAACTGTGGAGCATCACTTTGCATTTGTTGTTCAAATCGTTAAATAGAGGGAGAACCAAGCTGAGGAACATCAAAAACAACTTGTTCAGAGGATCCTGGAGCCTCTGCTGGATTGTTTCCGGGGCCAAAAACCTGTCTGTAGAAACCGCACATGCAAAAAAACATACTGCTCTAGAAAGCGGTCGTTTGCAGCAAGCTGTGAGAGCCACCTTGTTTGACTTGGATGAAGAAGTTTGTGCGGCTTCAGTTCAAGAAGAGCCTGAAATTTCTTCAACCTGCCCTCTCTTTTAGTACTTGAGTTGAAGTAACTATACAAGTGATTTTCAACACTTTTAAGTTTTGAACAAGAGTACGATACGCACAAGTTAAATGAAGGACACGTGCACTTAAGAATGAACAAGCCGAGAATCTGCTTCTTCAGCAGTAGCATCACAGAATGTTTAATACGCATCCTGACACTTGCGCCGTCTGCAGTGTCAGGATGCGCCGTCTCCATTATTTATCGTTTCTTTATTTCATTTATTAAGGCCAAGTAATTTCCCCTATGTTGTCCTTGGTGCCAGTGTTTGTTGGCTTCTCGTGATACTACATAAGATGTTGTTTACACATAGCTACCGCTACTTGACTAAATCTGAAACTAGACAAACACTTCATAATCATCCTCAATCACTGCAAAATTACTTTTTTAGGTTTTCATTCTTTTCACTCGAAACCAGAGAATGAAACAACTTACCTTCACAGATTATTCTTCGTCCATCACTGGAAGCCTTTTTACAATCTGATGACAATCACCTACATGCCTTGTAGACATGACTGGCCCACATCATTCCTTTGTGTGGCAAATATCATTAAAAATTGTTTTTTTGTTTCCTTAAATTATTATCTTCTCAGTAAAAATTGTATAATGGATGGATGGATGCAAAACTTTAATAAAGGTCCTGAGGTACGCAACTCAGCGCGCTGCACAAAAAATGCACAAAAAAATATGTAACCTAATCAACTTTGTACCACCCCTTGTATTTGTGTGTATTGATGAAGTAGTCTTGATGACCAATATTGCGCGTTCTCCATGAACAATGTTGTAATACTTTCACTGCCCCACAAGAAATTAGTCTGCCTGTATACTCACTCTTCGAATTGTATTTTTCGTATTGTACGTACTTTCTTGCCCTCCCTGCAGTAATCCCTTCTGCAGATTGGCAGTACATTTAAATGAATAAAATAAAATACCTACTACAGCTGAGTAAGTTCTCACGCGTCATCATTCCCGCTCGAATCGATAAACGTATTGCCAAGCTATACCTCTGTGAACGCGCAGCTAGCGGCTAAATTTAGTTCCAATTGTGTCATGCGTGGCGCGACAGCGGGCGGGCACCACCCTTGCACACGAAGCCTGCATGATCGCGTAATGGCTAATTTCCACAATAGACCCATATCTAAGTACGTAAGGTTCTTCGGTAGTACGGTTGCAAACGTAGGCGATAATATTATAACATATTTTTTTGTTGCGTGCAGTTTTAGCAAGCAATCCCCGACGCCGATCGAACTAGAAGACGTCTCATGTATAGTATCTTACACAGTATCCCTCATCAGCAAACTTCACTATTGTGCTACCGTCAAAATCAAACTAGTTCACTCGGCCAGAAAGCAGCACACCAAAGCCGGGGACCTAGGAGAAGAAAGTTTACACAGTCCCAGGTATGAACCCAGCTTTTATTGCTTCACCGCCACCATAAGCCCAGTTGAATATCTCACTGTCTTCATGATCGGCCCAGTTTAATATCGCACTATCCTCATGATCAGCCCAGTTTTTATTACGTCATATCCGGAATCGGCCGAGTTTGCTAGGTGAGATCGCCAAGCGTTCCATGGTTTGGCGTGTCGGCTACGAATACTTTCGTTTTAAAACTACAAATTTAATTTATTTGCTTCGTAGCCAAACATTGGTCCTAGAACAACAAAAATGCAATGCATTCCGAAGGAATAAACATCCACTATCATGTTTTATAGCATCCTAATTCGTGGGCGTGGTTTGGTTCCCGCAGATGTCCGCTTCGCTGAAATTTCTGCAGAAGAAAGAAACAGAGTTCGAAGTACAATTTTCTGGGAAATAAGAGAAGCACTGAAACGTTTACTTTCTTTATATGTATTTTGAAGTACTTTTAACCCTATCTTGAGGTTCATTACAGAAAATGAACACGAAAATAAACGTAGTCCCTATAGTTAGGGCAGACGTGAACAAACAAATGTGGCATGTCGTTTGTTGAAGCCAGTAAACATGCTCCTGAGATGCACATTCGAATGCACTTCCTTGAACTTCGGTCGAAGTAGTGCTGTACGGGGTATTACACCGATGCATCAAAGCCACAAGCCGGCGTGTGTTATGCAGTAGTTGGTCCGTCCTTATCGGAGTCTCGCACTCTACATGCGCAAACAAGTATATCTGCTGCTGAAGCCTAGGCACTATTGTCGGCTGGGAAATACATCAAGAAATTGAAACAAGAAAAAACAATTATATTTACAGACTCTCTAAGCCTTCTCAAGGCTTTAGTATCGCTACAAAAACATAAGAATCCTGTAATTATTTACCTTTATGCACTCCTGTACACTGTTCATGCGTGTAATCAACGTGTCACAATATTTTGGGTGCCTCGGCACAGAAGCTTTGCGGGTAATATGCTCGCCGACTTCAATCACCGCATCCAATGCAACAAAAGATTTAAAATCTTCCATAGCTCTTCCCGCAATAGATTTGAAACTCAGAAGGGTTTGGGTGCGAGCTAGTTGGTACGGGTCATTCATATTTAAAACAGCGCCAAAAAACACGAACAAGGGAGGACACAGGACGAGCGCTGTCCTGTGTCCTCCCTTGTCCGTGTTTTTTGGCGCTGTTTTAAATATGAAAGATTTGAAACCTTTCATTCCAAAAACGAAACTAAGAGGCTGACAGCCTAAAGCAGTTTATCGACAATGGGCTATGGGCGGGAGCGGTATTTGTTGATTTAACTAAAGCTTTTGACACTATTAACCACTCCACTTTGTACGCTAAACTTGAATCATTTGGAATTTGTGGACCTGCTTTAGCTCTTTTGCAAAGCTACCTTACTAATAGAACCCAGGTTGTTAGATATGGAAGCGTTTTATCCACTCCAATAACAACGAACCAGGGCGTTCCACAAGGATCAATTTTGGGTCCTCTGTTATTCCTCATTTACATTAATGACTTACCATCATCGCTTAACAGTTCTGAGTGCATCCTCTATGCTGACGATACAACGACATTCACTAGTGATAAAGACATTAACAGTCTACTTAGAAAGTTAAACGCCGATGTCACGAATCTTGTGTCTTGGTGTAAAAATAACTTGCTAAACGTAAACCCTGTTAAAACAAAGTTTATGTTATTTCACTCGTCCCAAAAAACGCCTACAAGAACCCCTGAACTATACATTGATAACTACGTCATTACCCCATCTAATTTTATTACTTTCCTTGGTGTTACATTAGACCCCCAACTGAAGTATAGCATTCACGTAAACTCTGTCACTAAGAAGACTGCTTTCGGCATCCGCGTGCTCATTCGAAAAAGACACTGTTTTCAGCAATATATACTAAAATCACTTTACTACGCTTTCATTAACAGTCACCTTACTTACTGCATTTCATCATGGGGCAACACATATCCTGCACATCTGACAACCCTCATTCACCTTCAGAACCGGGCGGTCCGAATAATTACCCACAGTTCATACATCGCATCAGCAGCGCCCATTTTTCGCACTCTTGAAATTCTACCCTTAACTTGCACATTTCAACTGAAACTATGTCTTATATTGTATAGAAGTAGAAACAGTGACATTCCAACTGAGTTACTTCCCTCAACGCAACTTTTCAATACAAATAACACGCGGTTTTCTGAAAATAATAATCTCTTGCTTCCTAAAGTCAACACTAACTACGGTAAAATGACAGCCTTCTTTTCCGCAATTTCATTTTGGAATTCACTGCCATCAAATATTAAATCATGCTCTTCATTACACAGTTTCCGGCGGCTTCTAAAACAGTTCTTATTAACAACATACCTTACCTGATTATTCGACAAGTGTACATACGTTTATATGTGTGTCTATATATAGGTGTGTATCTATGTGTGCGTGTGTGTATGCATTTATTACTGTGTAGCCACGTTTCATTATTTTTCTCGATTTATGTTGATAGATTATCAGCCGTTTGTGATTATAATTTTGTTGCACTGTTGGATTGCGCACTTTTGTTCATAATCTTTATACTTTTATTCAATTACTGTGATGATAGTACCTTCATGTGTATTTCAATATGGAATTATTCTTGCTAATTTTTGTATAATCTTCAACTACCCGATGTTTCAGTAATTACTTCTAATATGTTGATTGTATTTTCACGCTGTTCTTACCCTCGTTGCTAATCCTATATTACATATTTTGTACATGTTGTAACAGGAGGTTCCCCTGACAGTTTTTCCTTTGGGACCTCCTTCTGTATTACATTCTCTTTGTGATTTTATTGTCTAACAATAATAAATAATAATAATAAATAAATAAATAAATAAAATTGACAATGGTTGTGCGACGCCCAAATGCCTAATAAGCTGCATCTAATTAAGCCACAGTTAAGCACTTCCTCGTCTATAATGAAACCACGACAAATCGATGTGCTGTTATGTCTGCTAGGAATAGGGCCCACATAGGGTATACACACAACTCCTCGTTGACTGGTGATGGCGTCGGACATGTAGCAGATGTGATGAAAGGCTGGCCGTCATCCAAGCCCTTGTGGAGGGCCAGGAAGCAGAAATCGAGAGGAAGAAACCCTTTCCTTTAGCATATCGGAAACGTATCCCATTACACCCAGCACAGTTTCTTGGCACAAACCCATTATTCGACAACAAATCTGTTCTAATTTTTTTTTTCAATGACGTTCTTATAAACATAGCAAATTATCAGACCAAAAGTTACGTAGGAGAGCCTGAGGCTACGGCTGCGTTAGGTACAGCTAGTACAGCACGTGTCTCCAGGCACTTGCATGCATTCAAGGACCTTGATGAGGCACTAGTACTGCGTTCACCAACGCCTTTTATCCCATCGTCCCTGCGTAACAAAACATTTATGCTCACATCTCATATCTCTGGTCACTGTCATAGTCTTAAACTTCTATATACTTTACGCAAGTTACAGCGGCTGATTTTAGGCCTATTTACAACCGTGCTACGCGCACCATTCACAGTACATTTATCCATTTCATAAACGAATAATAGAAAACCCATTACCATGTGTATAGCGCTCTTTGGTCATATGTGGCCCTTGCGCCATAAAACTCCGTACATCAATCCCCTTTAATCAACCTTAATCCGTTTCAATCCACGTGAAACCACTTTAATTAACCTTCCTTCATTTTATTTGACCTTGGTAACCTTACTCTAACTTGTTCTAAGTTTTAACGCGATAGCGTTAAGGAGCTCGTGTCGCAGAAAAGCCGGTGTCGTCGGCGTCGGTGTCGGCGTCCGCGGCGTTGGCCGTGAGCGATAAATCACGGCAGGCACTTCATAAATAAAAAGCAACTTCCAAGATGAGCTGGGTGGGAATCGAACCAGGGTCTCCGGAGTGTGAGACGGAGACGTTACCACTGAGCCACGAGTTCTTTTTTTTTTTTCGATGCTTCAAAGCGGTACAAAAGCGCCTCTAGTGAACGCGGTGTTGCCTTAGAAACGAGCTGTTTCTAAGGCTCAGGCGTGCGTCGCTTGCTCAGGCGCACATTTCGTTGTCGCGCCGAACGCTGCGTTGCTCGACGCTCACCGCGTCCGATGCGGGGCGCGTAGTCGCTGCGCCGTAGCCCATTGTCTTACACCCCTTGGCGGGTCGACGGGAACGCTCTCGCGTTCCACTCTTGAAGGCGAAGCTTAAGCGTCCTCCAATTTTTTATTCTATTTACTGTAATTCAGCTTAATTCACTTTAATTCACTTCAAGTACCATAGAATAACCATAATTTATTATTATTACCATTCTTATACCATTTAGTATCTTTTGTATTACTACTGAAGCCATACAAGACACTGATGACGTCACTTCCTCCCCGTTGAATGCGCCGTCACGTGCCCAACTAGGCACTCTTTTAGTCATCCAGAACCATGGAGCCACTGAGGCGTCGGGAAACATCGAACCCGGAGGCCCAGGTTCGATGCTGTTTCGATGCCCACCCAGAGAGAAATTTACCAAATTTTCCCTTCAAAAGAATTAATTTACTTAGCTTACGAAAAGCTACCTGAGAAATTTAACGTCTCTACAAGCATTCTTTTACGTGTTCTTACTCTTTGCGCCGTCGGCCATTTTTGGGGCCATCGCTGGGTCGCGCCGGATTTTCTGCATCATGGGACATATAATGATTTCGCATTAATAATCGCGCGCTTTGAGCGAGCTGCTTTATTGATGCGAAAGCGTCAAACGGCTCACTGAGCCCTATGCGAAACAGCCAGCGTTCGTAGCAGTGAAACGGCACCTAAATTCCTATTGGCTGCGACGCCACGTCGCGAGCGCGCATCGACGAAGCAGAGCAGGTGAAAGGGAACACCTGCTGCTGCAGTGGCGCGAGTTGTTGCGTGAGGGGAGAGGGCATCGCCGCGACACCAAATGTCTCTCGTTCTGGCTCTCGGAAGCCTGCGTTATCCGCGCGTTCCTTGTCCCCGCAGGCTCACGCCTGCGTTCAAAGTGCGCCTCGGTAAGGCCAGATCAGTTTGACGACAACGATCTGAACTGTCCGCCCGGCGTTCATTAATGTTGAGAAATGCTGTTGCTATTGGCTCGTATTCTCCGTTAGTATCTCTACCAAATCTTGAGGTTAAACGTTTATTATAGCTACTGAGGCTATCTTTTTATGTTCGTCTATCATTTCGTTTAGTCGTTCGTAGAGCGTAGCCCCTATAACGCAAAACTATTCCAATATATTTTTTATTCTAATCTCCTGACGTCAAATTTACGTAACCACCAACGCAAGCATTGGGCCATGACCCGTAGCGTTGCCTGAACAGCCCAATCAAACGCTCACCTAGTTTATAGAAGGTCACTTTTGTTTGCTCTCAAAACGAATAACATTGCCTACATTGACCCAGTGTTCTTATCTAATCGGCTGACAAGAGACGAGGAGCACGCTCAAGTAGAGAGCATTTCGATGGGGCCGAGCCAGCACACTGAAAATAGATAACCGGATGAAGAAGTTGCCGGCTTCTGCAATTGGTCCGCTTTCCCTTAGTTACCTTGCGGTAGCTTGTCTAAAATCGCGGTGGCGTGCAACGGACAGGTAAATATGCCGTTAAAACGAATCCTCGGCAAAGAAGACTTCGCAGAGCGATGTCGTATACGTGCCGAAAGGGCTCGACAATGCTATACGCCCGTGCAAAAAGTTTAGTTATAGGCAAATAACCCCATACCCTCCCGCAGGTGCGAGTAGCCAAAGCCTGAGCGATCGGTGGCAGTTATCTTCTATTCCTTTCGGAAGGGGGCAATCTCCAGCTATTCGGGGAAAAAAATGCAGTTTTGTTTGGGAGATTACTGCATCTACAGCGAGTACACGTCATTGTGACGCAATGAGCAGCTGCGAAGCAACTGACCACGTCGGCGGTCAGACCTGCGACGCAGCAGAGGGTGCTAAGAATCACTGGCTCCGGACAGGCCGCCATTGGAATATGAACCTGGCAACGTTTAACGCTAGAACGTTATCTAGTGAGGCGAGTCTAGCAGTGCTATTGGAGGAATTAGAGGGCAGTAAATGGGATATAATAGGGCTCAGTGAAGTTAGGAGGCCGAAAGAAGCATATACAGTGCTAAATAGCGGGCACGTCCTGTGCTACCGGGGCTTAGCGGATAGAAGAGAACTAGGAGTCGGATTCCTGATTAATAAGAATATAGCTGGTAACATCCAGGAATTCTAAAGCATTAACGAGAGGGTGGCAGGTCTTGTTGTGAAACTTAATAAGAGGTACAAAATGAAGATTGTACAGGTCTACGCCCCTATATCCAGTCATGATGACCAGGAAGTCGAAAGCTTCTATGAAGACGTGGAATCGGCGGTGGGGAGAGTGAAAACTAAATACACTATACTAATGGGCGACTTTAATGCCAAGGTAGGCAAGAAGCAGGCTGGAGACAAGGCAGTGGGGGAATATGGCATAGGCACAAAGAATAGCAGGGGAGAGTTATTAGTAGAGTTTGCGGAACAGAATAATATGAGGATAATGAATACCTTCTTCCGCAAGCGGGATAGCCGAAAGTGGACGTGGAGGAGCCCGAACGGCGATACTAGAAATGAAATAGACTTCATACTCTGCGCTAACCTTGGCATCATACAAGATGTGGACGTGCTCGGCAAGGTGCGCTGCAGTGACCACAGGATGGTAAGAACTCGAATTAGCCTAGACCTGAGGAGGGAACGGAAGAAACTGGTACATAAGAAGCCGATCAATGAGTTAGCGGTAAGAGGGAAAATAGAGGAATTCCAGATCAAGCTACAGAACAGGTATTCAGCTTTAACTCAGGAAGAGGACCTTAGTGTTGAAGCAATGAACGACAATCCTATGGGCATCATTAAGGAGTGTGCAATGGAAGTCGGTGGTAACTCCGTTAGGCAGAATACCAGCAAACTATCGCAGGAGACGAAAGATCTGATCAAGAAACGCCAATGTATGAAAGCATCTAACCCTACAGCTAGAATATAACTGGCAGAACTTTCGAAGTTAATCAACAAGTGTAAGACAGCTGACATAAGGAAGTATAATATGGATAGAATTGAACATGCTCTCAGGAGCGGAGGAAGCCTAAAAACAGTGAAGAAGAAAGTAGGAATTGGCAAGAATCAGATGTATGCGTTAAGAGACAAAGCCGGCAATATCATTACTAATATGGATGAGATAGTTCAAGTGGCTGAGGAGTTCTATAGAGATTTATACAGTACCAGTGGCACCCACGACGATAATGGAAGAGAAAATAGCCTAGAGGAATTCGAAATCCCGAAGGTAATGCCGGAAGAAGTAAAGAAAGCCTTAGGAGATATGCAAAGGGGGAAGGCAGCTGGGGAGGATCAGGTAACAGCAGATTTGTTGAAGGATGGTGGACAGATTGTTCTAGAGAAACTGGCCACCCTGTATACGCAATGCCTCATGACCTCGAGCGTACCGGAATCTTGGAAGAACGCTAACATAATCCTAATCCATAAGAAAGGGGACGCCAAAGACTTTAAAAATTATAGACCGATCAGCTTACTGTCCGTTGCCTACAAAGTATTTACTAAGGTAATTGCAAATAGAATCAGGAACACCTTAGACTTCTGTCAACCAAAGGACCAGGCAGGATTCCGTAAAGGCTACTCAACAATAGACCATATTCACACTATCAATCAAGTGATAGAGAAATGTGCAGAATATAACCAACCCTTATATATAGCTTTCATTGATTACGAGAAAGCGTTTGATTCAGTCGAAACCTCAGCAGTCATGCAGGCATTACGGAATCAGGGTGTAGATGAGCCATATATAAAAATACTGGAAGATATCTATAGCGGCTCCACAGCCACCGTAGTCCTCCATAAAGCAAGCAACAAAATCTCAATAAAGAAAGGCGTCAGGCAGGGAGATACGATATCTCCAATGCTATTCACAACGTGTTTACAGGAGGTATTCAGAGACCTGGATTGGGAAGAATTGGGGATAAAAGTTACTGGAGAATACCTTAGTAACTTGCGATTCGCTGATGATATTGCCTTGCTTAGTAACTCAGGGGACCAATTGCAATGCATGCTCACTGACCTGGAGAGGCAAAGCAGAAGAGTGGGTCTAAAAATTAATATGCAGAAAACTAAAGTAATGCTTAACAGTCTCGGGAGAGAACAGCAATTTACAATAGGCAGCGAGGCACTGGAAGTCGTAAGGGAATACATCTACTTAGGGCAGGTAGTGACGGCGGATCCGGATCATGAGACGGAAATAATCAGAAGAATAAGAATGTGCTGGAGTGCGTTTGGCAGGCATTCCCAAATCATGAACAGCAGGTTGCCGTTATCCCTCAAGAGAAAAGTATATAATAGCTGTGTCTTACCAGTACTCACCTACGGGGCAGAAACCTGGAGGCTTACGAAAAGGGTTCTACTCAAATTGAGGACGACACAACGAGCTATGGAAAGAAGAATGATAGGTGTAACGTTAAGGGATAAGAAAAGAGCAGATTGGGTGAGCGAACAAACGCGAGTTAATGACACCTTAGTTGAAATCAAGAAAAAGAAATGGGCATGGGCAGGACATGTAATGAGGAGGGAAGATAACCGATGGTCATTAAGGGTTACGGACTGGATCCCAAGGAAAGGGAAGCGTAGCAGGGGGCGGCAGAAAGTTAGGTGGGCGGATGAGATTAAGAAGTTTGCAGGGACGGCATGGCCACAATTAGTACATGACCGGGGTTGTTGGAGAAGTATGGGAGAGGCCTTTGCCCTGCAGTGGGCGTAACCAGGCTGATGATGATGATGATGATGATGATGATGAGTTCTCGTGGTTTTGTGACGTCGAGTGATAGACAAGTGAAGTGGGTGCAGCCTCAAACATTTTGACCAATAGCATAGGATAAGTGGCGAAAAGGCGTCGAATCAGACAATTGTTCTTTCTTTTGTTTGGTCGAGTCATGCACAATCGGTGTGTACACGTCATGTCAGATTGGTTGCTATCGCGGTTTTCGTGACGGCGCATGATAGGCAGGTGAAGTGGGGGTCGTTCAAAAAAGTTTTTCACCAATGCCGAACGGCTGATTGCAGAATTGTAATAGAAAAGTTTGGAATAGTTTTACGCTATAGCGCCCCGTTTCTGAGACTAAGGCGTAGTTGATAAAAGAATATCTGTTTGCCCATCGCTACGTTACCTGCCCATGACAATTATTCTCCCTGTTAACTAGCATGAGTTTCTGTTCATCGCACAGATACGGCACTGGAGAATCGTTGTAATCCGTACATCCGTCTAAATCTTTCATGTGCGCATTAATATCTCCTACTAACACCGCTTGACTCGGTTCCTGGGACTCATTAATATCGCTTCTAATGCAATCAATCCATTCTTTATTTTTATCTCGGCTATCCATAACTGTCCGTAGGTAAGCTACTCCGAGGCACATCTTTTTGCCTTCCCACTAACCTTTACATGTATCTTTTACATTTCGCCACTTCATACCTCGTCTAATTAGCATTCCTACACCTGCACCTTTCTTTGACCCAAACATTCTGTTGCACCCCTCCCATAAAAAAAAAATTGAATAGGAGGTGGCTGCTCCAAGTCTCATAGATGCGTTTCGGTCAAGGCGTACACGCTAATAGCTTCGTCATGCACCTGCGTTTGAATTTCCAGCCATTTCTCCTGCTTGCAACCGCTCTGTATGTTTATGTCGGCCGCGACAACAGCGTTGCCATGCCTCTTTCGACAGCCGACGCAGCGAAATAACTTTCCGCACTTTTGCGTGACCTGACGTTAGCTGAGTTGAATTCGTCCGAGTTAACAAGTGCACGCCTTCATACCCTGGACACTAATTTACAGCTCCCTATTCCGCTCGACCTTCCACGACGTAACTACACCCTTCCATTCCGTCTATATCTTGGAGTAGAATTTCCAAATCCGTACTCCTTTCTTATCCGAATGGCCAACAGCCCAATTTGTCAATTCTGCGGATGCAATGAAACAATCGCCCACCTTCTTTGTGAGCGCCCTCGTTTCAAACCGCAGAGAGCAGTCCTCTCAGCCACCTAGGCAAACTCTCAGTCAGCCAGAAAACAACCTCTTTGGAAACTGGCCTACGCGAACATCAGCACAATCCGCTATGTAGGCGCTGCTGCGGTGCTTAAGAGACACGTGACTCTCTGACAAACTGTGACTGTACACTGTGTGACGTAGCTTTGTACGGTGACACTGCGTAACACTAGTAACGCCTTTGCAGGCTGCGTGACAGTGCCTACAAATACAGTTCGTGTGTACGTGTCTGTTTGTTTTCTTTTGTTAATTGTTTGTCATTCTTCTAAATCCTTTTTTCTCTCTCACACCTATCGCTTCCCATTGGCCCTCCCCCAGTACAGGCTACCCTACCAGGATAATTTCTGGTTAACCTCCCTGTCATTTCTTTGCCTTTCTCTCTCTCTCTCTCTCTCTCTCTCTCTCTCTCTCTCTCTCTCTTTATCTCTTTACCATCTTAGTACTTCTCACTTCTGCGTCTTTGCCTAACTCTTTGTGGCTTAATTCTACTCTTTGCTGGTGTGTCGCTACATTCAATACTTAATGTTGTTTCCTGATCGCCTGGAGCCCGCCTAAAGAGGCTACTACCGACGGTGCCGCGAATCGATGTCCTACTGGTGTTGTTAGACTACCGCTAAAATGCAAGCCGTCACGCACAAAAGCGGCTTCGCGGTCTGCTCAGTGCACTTCTCGGTTGATGTCAACGACCGCAAAATTCACTGCCTTAGCCAGCGTACGAATTTCCCTCTTTGCTGCAAGCACTGCCTTTTCAATTAAGTATACCGCGTATGGCACCGCCTCGTAAAGGCCTAGTGCACTCGCTATCATAGTTACTATATAGGGGCGAGGTTCTGCGCGCCTCTCGATGTCGTTGTGTAGCAGGCTTTGCGGCATCTCACGCTGCGTGACTAAGACGTGTTGCGTTGTTCGTGTGTTTGGTCTGTCCCCTTTGACGCTAAAGTCGGGAAACAGCACGCTGCACCCACATTCTGGCGCCCAATGCGTTGTCAGCATCCCCTCTGTAACATTCCATCAAAATGGATGTGAATATCCTGGGGGTCGTTTTTAAAGCTGGCCTCGTAATATGGTATCGAAAGTGGTGTTCGCATGTCCTCACTACAGATACACGTACTGCCGAAGTTAAGGTATCAGTTGAAAGTGTACCACTCTCTGCTGTCACCTCCTTCTCCGAAATTTTCGTGCCACTACCGTCATGCCTTTTCAGCAGCTAGCGTAACGAAAAATTCTGCTGGCATAGTGCTGTGGAGAGTGAGAGAGAAAGGCATAATTTATTGCAAGAGCAGAGAAGTCGGCCTGAGCTAGCATGCTCTGGCCTGCTACTCTGCACAGGGGAAAAAGAAAGGGGACAAAAGAGAGTGATAAAAGAGGATGATCAGGACAGGAAGAAAGGGTTCATCTAAACGCAAACACAGTGGTTTTTTTTAAAGCCTTGTGTCTAGTTCGGTCATATTCAAGTAGTTAAGAGTAGCCCTTGTAGCTATTGATGCTACTGTATGGTCACACATTTCACTAATGCTGTGCAAACTTACGTAAGAGTGCGCGAAAATGCTGATGCTTTACAAAAAAAACTGATTACGGGAACTTGGCGGACAGCCTCACTTACCCACACTCTTTGACACATTCGTGCCTATGGAGGAAGAAATTCCGGAACCCTCTTGTCGGAAATCCACACATGGAATAATTTTGGCATTTCATCGAGGTCACATTGTAATAGTACGCCACAGACATACGATGGTTTCCGGTCGCCGACGGGAGGCTTGTAACATTGGGATATCTGCAATCGTACAGCGGGTTTCCCAGACACGTTTGAGCACCCTGACCTAAATTTGCGGAGAAGAAAGGTTCCGAATCTGTCATTATAGCTTTGTGCAGATACAAGGAACATATTGAAATCTATGTGAAGCGCAGCGTTCGTGAAGCGCCTAAATAAATGCAATATAACTTAATTCGATGCAAACAATCGTCTTTACTTTAATGCAACATACAACGTGCAATTTCTTTTAGCAACGCACAGATCCCATCTTTACCGTCATTACATGTTTATATTTATGCACCTCTGCAAAAGCTCGTAAATGTAGGCAACATTAAGCACCATAAAATGAAGCAAGTGAAGAGTGCAGCTGTATGGCACCGACAGCAAGCGATATGTTTTTCATCGCTGTTTTCTCAGCAGCACGGGGCAGTACAAGTTATGTTAGACAACATCGACAGAAAAAATTGATATCCGAGAAACGCAGGCAACGAATCTTTCATAAAAACACACTATCCTACATCGTTGTTCACCACTGTATATCCTTCGTCACACTAGCTGGCCGACGTACCCAAAAACGCAGAACCGGGGTCGGCTAGCCAAAGAAAGCTTCACTTTGTTAAGGATAGCACAAGCGATGTAAGAAGGCGGGCTGCTTGAGCATGGATGCACTAACCTCCGTGAAACGTTTTAACCCACGGATATAGATCGCCGCACAAAGACCGTAAATCTTAGCTTAACAAAATATGGACTGAATGAGCTAAGCGTGGTCATTGTCTTTCTTTACCGCCGGAAATGGGATATTTCAAAGCGTAGCTCTTAGGCAACCGTTCCTGCAGCGAGCGTCGGCGTCGTCCCTACCCCTATCCTATCCTATCCTATCCCTATCCTTCCCTAAGATAGTGCTAGGAAGAAAGCGGAGGAAGAGGGTGGAGCGGAATCATGAGGCAGAAAGGTGAGGAGGAGGGTTTGGCGAAAGCGTCAGAAGAAAGGCGTAGTGCCGCGCTAGACGGGCTTTGCGGCGACAATGGCCACGAGGTGGCGCCAGAGTTGCCTGAGTCATCTCATCAATTGGACAGCTAATTGTGGCTGCGCCCAACACGAAATGACAATAGCTTAAATAGGAGTAAAAAAGGAAACATAGAGGAGTAATTTTACTGGCCTTGGAAGAACGTACCTGAGCCGACCTACGACCTCAGTTATCTGAGCCAGTTTCCTTGTGATATGGTCCACGTGATGTTCCCAAGACATACAGGAGGAAAAAGTTACTCCGAGACATTTAAATTTCTCAACCACGTCTATGCGTCGAGAATTTAGCCTAACCTGGAGGGAGGAGTGAACTGGTTTATATTTAGGGCGGAATATGACAGCTTGTGTCTTTTCATTAATACGCATGCACTTGGATTCGGCCCATTTTTGTAACTCGTTCATAGTGTGATTGCATCCCCGAACAAGAAGGTCAAAATCATTTCCAACAAAAAATATGCTAGTATCATGAGCGTAGATAATAAATTGAGCAGAGGAGTTAATTTTCGAGATATCATTAAGGTACATTTTAAATAGTAATGGTCACAATATACTTCCCTGTGGGACGCCAGAAATACCATATTTTACTTCAGATTTCATATTATCTTAGCAGACAGCCTGTTGTCTATGCGATAGATATGATTTAAGAAACATTTGAGCCTGTCCGCGAAAACCATAACATCCTAAGTTATTTAGGAGTATAGTGTGGTTCAATAAGTCGAATGCCTTCGAGAAGACCACGAAGACACCAATAACGAAGGCTTTCTTTTCAAACTGTGTTAGTATGTATTCCTTTTGTTAGAGTAGTGCTAACTCGGTAGATTTATTTTTACAAAACGTAAATTAATTTCATGACAGAAGGTCACGCTCATTGATAAACTTAGACAACCTTGTATACAGAAATTTCTCAAAAGCTTTTGAGAAGATTGGGAGTATACATACTGGTCTATAATTTCCTAAATCATTGCGGTCTCCTTTCCTATACGGAACCTTTGCTTTGGCTATTTGCATTTTGTTAGGAAATGAGCTGGTACGTAAGCATAGGTTAAATATATTTGCAATAACAGGCGCAATGACTCCTACAACATGCTCTGCAGGCCTTACTTGAATGTTTTCAATGTCGTGGCTACGGCTGTTATTACGGTTTTGTATTACTGATATAACTTCTGGTGTAACCGGGTTCAGAAATATCGTGTCATTATTGTAAGAATTAATGTATCTTTTAGAATCATCTGGCGGGTTATGAGCTATGGTTGTAAAAAATACTTAAAGGCATCTGCTAGCTCTTCTCTAGATATATATTTATTATCTAGCTGTAGCGTACTTGGGGCAGCTTGTCGTTGTTCACATCTCAGTAGGAAATTAAGTTTTGACCACAGCGAACCGTGTCAACCATTTTTACTTCAAGTAATGTAGAGTAGTATTCCGCGCTTACCTGGCGCAGTTTTTTTTTTTGTTAACCTATTCCTGTATTCCCTAAATATCCGCTGGTCATCTGCTGAACGTGAATTTAAGAAGGTTTTGTACACCTTGCTTTTCATTTTAATTTCTTGGCGTAGCTCAGAAGTTACCCAAGGTTTGCAAGTTTTACGTTTTGATCCACGCACTTTAATGGGAAGGAGGAATGGTAGAGCTCTTTGATTACTTCGAGAAACTTCTTGTAAACCTCGTTTGCGTCACTAGCAATGTCAATGTTAACCCAATGAACTTGTGCCAGTGAGTTGCGAAAGGAATTCAGGGCATCATTAGTTATACATTGTTACTTTGCTTCTTCCTGTCGGTACTTTACCACTCCAGTGTTATTTATGCATATGAATACTGGAAGATGGTCGCTGATTGCGCATGATATTACGCCTGTTTCAGCTATTGGTTGGGAGGAGTTCGTAATCAGCAGATTGAGAAGAGACACACTTTCTGGTGGGACCCTCGTTCTTTGAGAAAGGCACAAAATAGAGCCAATGGGCACTCAGAGCCACATACAGTTCCGCAAGTAGATTAAATAAAAGGCATTACACATCAGAGTCAAGCAGAGCTCATGTCAACCTGCTCCCAGTACAACCGGTGACTGCAGCGCCACTGTATCAAAAGAACGCGAAGCGTACCGCCGCCGCATATCTGCGCTTTGGTGAGGCTTCGCGTCGTGGTACGCCCTGTGGATGCAGCGCAAATACAGACCAAGTAGCGTATTCGCTATGGTCACTGGGCAGCCGATATAGCATGCGAAAATAAAAATACCGCTGGCAAACTGAGGCTACAGGAGACCATCCGAGATTCTGCTATAGCAGTTGGGCGCAGAATTTTCTGAGCAACCGAGAGGCAAGAGGATCAAAGCTAAAGCTTGGGGCTGGGCGGAAGGGGGTTACCTTGTATGTGCCCACTAAGTGGAACTCGATTTCAGCGCGCACTGATAGGATAGAGCTCGCAGACGGTAGGGCAGGTGCTAATCGTCACCACAGGCTCTCAACTTCTATAGATTCATCAGCTCAAATGGACAGTCCACGTAGAGGATGCTTACAAAAGTCTCTCGCCCCCCCCCCCCCGCCCCACAGGGCAGTGCGTAGGTTGGGGCAGCTGAGGGCCGAAGAGTTCCCAGCGGGCGCGTAGTTCGCATACAATATTCGCTGTCCACTTGTCGTGGAGAGCCGATCTTATACACCCTCGGCATCCTGAGGCCCTCGAGGGGCAACCAACCCATGCACCGGTCAAGCGGGAGTGCCTGTGTTCTGTTAATGTTCAGCTAGTGGACTCTCGATATCAGCCGCCGCTGATTGGCTGGAACTGTAGGAACGAGAAGGATGCACGCTTCGGGCACCTGCCTCCTTCTCGCTGGTACCCCAGCCCAGTGAATCAGCACTTCATCAGTAGTCAAAACGGACAGTCCACCAGGTGGACACTTATCGAAAAGACATTGATTGAAGTCAGTGGCGATTTAGCGGGGAATGCGAGAGGCACATTAGCAATTAATTATATTGGTCTGCACCTCGTTGAGGTCCCGCATCCGTGAGCCGAAAGAAGAGTGCGACGTACGTTGAATAAGCACAGTATATTGTACTGACGTTTCGACTGGTGGACCAGCCTTTGTCAATGTAGCATGTACATGCCTTTGGTCTTCCTTATAAACCCGCGATACATCAGATAAAGATAAAGATTCCATTTCTAATTGCGAACAACTCAAAAGTGCTCTCGTTAAACGGCAGTATCCGTCAAAGTTCATTGACGATGCCATATGCCGAGGAGATCAATTAAACAGAGCCGATATTTGTAGCGAAAACCGGTTACCCGAAAAACGTAAAAGCACCAATCTTGTACTAACATCCTCCGCATCAGTGCCAAAACCTTTTTCTATATTGAAACGCAACCACAATATTCTTTCCCAAAGTGAACATCTTCTCGATATTTTTCTGAACCGCCTCGCGTCGTGTACCGATGGTGTAAGAACCTCCGAGATATGTTAACATCCTCAAAATTAAATGAGCACAACAAGACGTCTGGCTGCGCCCCGTGCAACAAAGCACGTTGCAGGTGTGCGGGCGCATGCAAACCACACAAAAAGTGATTAGTACGTCCTCAGACTTTGCCCATAACTTCGCTGATCTTTTAATTGCGATAGCTCGAATGTTGTATACATCTTGAGAGTACAGTCTGCAGGAAACAGCATACTGGTCAAACAGAAACCTCATTTCGAATATCCTTTAATAACCACAGATCGCATGCTTATAGACTTCCTAACCTACCATTATCAAGACATATTCGCTTACCAGCGCATTCTTTCGAAAATCTCAGGGCCACTTTACTGGAATCAGGCTTTCATTCCCATCACGATCGCGAAGTCCGAGAGTCTTACCTAATCTATAAGTTTAACACCGTGTCATCTGGCATTAACGAAAGCACAGGCACACTAACCAGCGTGCCTACTAGGCATCCTTGACATTAGCCGTGACTCGCTATGTATGCCATGAGACACAGCTTTCTTTCAAGAACCCTCTATTATTCTTTTTTTTCACTGTTGCGTCAATTCTGTGTCACATAATGTCCATAGTCTGCACACCGCACTGTAATCCAGCGTACACATGCCAATTATACAAGCCCTGATCATTCATCCTGCTCGCTATTAAGCCTCGTGAGCAGTGCGATTCACCTGCACCCTGAATGTACTATCACGCGGTGACTTATTGTCTCCATGTTTATATTATTGTATCATTTTTTGCTGATTTTCAAGCGGTTTACATTGTATTATTGAGTAAACGAACGATTCACTTCTGCACTGTGCGCCACGTGTGTAGTATCGCTATATTTATGTTGTTTTTTCTTGTTGTTCATATTACGCAGAACTTTATCTGATGTATCGCGGGTATTTAAGGGAGACCAATGGCATATACATGTTACTTCGACAAAGGCTGGTCCTCTGGTCCTGCAGCCGAAACGTCAGTGCAATATACTGACACGTGTACTTATCTTTATCGGGCGACCACATTTCGCCGCCTAACAAATGTTATCGCAAAGCGCAGGACGCGCCTGCATGTATCCGAGTTTTCTGGAAAATTATCAATGCTTCTATCCGCTCTCTGTTGTCGCCGAACCTTGTGTTATCTGATTTCATGGCGTGACGCGAATGGTGTAGAACTTTGTGAAAGGCACGCGGGTGCCAACGATTAGTCTGGAACGTTCGATGACTGCTGTATAAAAGCCGACGCGCTTGACCCGCTGATCAGATTTTCGACGATCGCCTACCGTATTCGCCGCTATCGTTGTGCTATAAGTGTAGCCCGTCTTGTGCGCACAGGTTCGCCCAAAAAAAGTTAGTTTTGTCGTTCACAGTATTGCTACTGTGTCCTTCAACGTCATCACCACGTCACATCTGGTGGAGGTGCTTTACGTTCATGTACCGGACGCCTCCGACAAGCCGTAATCCAAGCCCGGACCACAAAGTCAACACCAACGTCGTCCAAGAACACCGAGCAAGCCACCGACTACAGCAGCTGCCCCCGGAACACGGTCTTCTACCCGATACGACCAAGAAGACAGTCCAAGAAGATCATCTAGAAACGACCAAGAAGACATCCCCAATGGCAGCCGCAGCGGCCCCAATAATTCTTCAGCAGCCCAGGGAACCACCGATGATCCGCGGCTCCACATTTGAGAACCCGGAAAGCTGGCTGGAAACGTATGAGAGGGTTGCTACGTTTAACAGCTGGGAAAGCGAGGACAAGCTCCGACATGTCTATTTCGCATTGGTGGACGCCGCCAGGACGTGGTTCGAGAATCGAGAAGCCGCCTTGACGACGTGGGACCTGTTCCGAAGTGGCTTCCTGCAAACATTTACAAGCGTCGTGCGAAAAGAGCGAGCCCAAGCTCTACTGGAGACCAGAGCACAGCTGCCGAATGGGACGATCGCGATATTCACTGAGGAAATGAGCCGTCTGTTCCGCCACGCCGACCCGGAAATGTCCGAGGAGAAGAAAGTCCGCCAACTGATGCGTGATGTAAAGGAGTAACTTTTCGCCGGAATGGTAAGAAGCCCACCGAAGACCGTCGATGAGTTTCTTCGTGAGGCGACGAGCATCGAGAAGACACTGGAATTGCGTAACCGGCAATTCTACCGCCGCACCAAGCCAACAAGCTACGCAGGAGTTCAATCAATGGCCACCGACGAGCTGCGCGAGACCATTAAGGCAGTCGTACGAGAGGAGCTTCAAAGAATCTACCCTTCATTGCAACCTCAAGTGGCGTCTATTGCCGAAATTTTCAAAGAAGAAGACCAGCGATCGCTCGGAGTTCCCGAGGTGCCACCACAATCACCGCAGCGCCAGCCAGAAGCGATGACCTACGCCGCCGCCGCCCGCCGTCAAGGTCCCCCTCCACGACCGCACCAGGGCCCTGTAACGCCGCCATTCCGTCGACCACCGCCGCCGCCACCAGCACGCCCACCCGTCGCCCAGCGCACCTACCCGAGGAACACAGACGTTTGGCGCGCTCCTGACCACCGCCTCTCTGCTACCACTGCGGGGAAGCCGGCCATGTGTACCGCCGATGCCCATACCGCGACCTGGGATTGCGAGGGTTCGCCGTCAACGCACCGCACCCTCGGGAAGGTGAACGCCCTCGTGACATCGCCGACTACCTCGCTGCTACTCACTGGAGCCCTCGACGGCCGTCCCGGTCGCCGTCATAAGACCGCTACCTGTCGCCGCAGTGCCGTCCATACACTGACCTAGCACGGGGCCGCTCTGCGAGCCCATATCCGGAAAACTAAAAGCAGCTACCGATAGAGCTGCGGTAGCTGTTCGTTGAACTGACGAAGATCATCCGCCGCCGAAGAATACGCCGAAAATCCTGTCTAGATGACATGTCAGCGAGACGCCGCCATTCCGACGAAGTCGGGAAGCAGAGAATACGGCGACGAAAGACGACCTGACGACCCCACGTATCAGCCGCAGGCCTTCGCAACGCAGCCGTGATCCGACGCCAAGACCTAACCGTAACGCAAGACAAAGAACCACCGACCTCGATGTACTTGTCGACGGCCACGCAGTCACCGCCTTAGTAGACATAGGAGCCGATTACTCCGTCATGAGTGAACCCATCGCCGCCCAGTTGAAGAAAGCTAAGACCGCATGGGAAGACTCTCCAATTCGGACCGCTGGAGGACACCTCATCACGCCGACTGGTATCTGCACGGCAAGAATTACCATTCATGACCGGACTTACCCTGCCACCTTCGTTATCCTCCAACAGTGTTCACGAGGCGTCATTCTCGGTATGGACTTCCTGAACCAACACGGCGCAATCATCGACCTGAAGTCGAAGTCAATAACGCTGTCGGAAGATAAAGCAATAACGCCGGAGAGCCCTCGTAGTCACCACGCTTTGAGTGTGCTCGAAGATCAAATGAGCATCCCGCCTCGCTCCAGCATTGTTATTTCGGTCGGCACCGAAACACCCGCTGACGTAGAAGGCGTCATTGAAGGCGACCAACGTCTACTGCTCCACCACGAAATTTGCGTCGCAAGAGGATCGCTCGACTGCACGGAGGAAACGCGAAAGTGTTGCCGACAAACTTCAGCCAAGAGGTCAAGCACATCAACAAGGGCACGGCGATTGCATACATCGAGGAAATTCTGGAAACCAGCAATCGTTTGTCCTCTCGAATTCTGCCGCATCTACCCCGATGACCGTAGTTCCCGAACCAGACTTCGACATAATTCCAAGTCTCCCCACAATTAAGCAACAACAGCTCAGAGGTCTACTTCGACGATACAAAGAGTGCTTTTCGACGTCATCAAGGATTCGACAAACACCAGTCGCAAAGCATCGCATAATAACCGAAGAGTGTGCTCGACCACTCAGCCAGAACCCTTATCGAGTTTCTACGCGATAAGGGTTCGATAACCTGAAGTCGAAATCGATAACGCTGTCGGAAGATCAAGCGATACCGCCGGAGAGCTCTCGTAGTCACCACACCTTGACTGTGCTCGAAGATCAAGTGAGCATCGCGCCGCGCTCCAGCATTGTTATTTTCGTCGGCACCGAAACACCCCCTGACGTAGAGGGCGTCATCGAGGGTGACCGACATCTACTGCTCGAGCATGAAATTTGCGTCGCAAGAGGGATCGCTCGACTCCACGGAGGGAAAGCAGAAGAGATGCTAACCAACTTAAGCCAAGAGTTCAAGCTCATCAGCAAGGGCACGAAAATCGCGTACATCGAGGAAATTGTGGAAACGAGCAATGCCTTTGTCCTATCAGATTCTACCGCATTTACCCCGCCGACCATACTCCCCGAACCAGACTTCCACGTAAATCCAAGTCTCCCCATGAGCAAGCAGCAACAGCTCAGAAGTCTTCTCCGACGATACAAGAACTGCTTTTCGACGTCATCGAGGATTCGACAAACGCCAGTTGTAAAGCATCGCGTAAAAACCGAAGAGTGCGCTCAACCACTCCGCCAGAGCCCTCACCGAGTTTCAACTTGAGAACGTGAAGCTATGAGGCACCAAGTCGACGAAATGCTGTGCGACGACATCATCCAGCCGTCAAAAAGCCGGTGGGCATCTCCTGTTGTCCTGGTGTAGAAAAAGGACGGAACCCTACGTTTCTACGTCGATTATCGCCGACTGAACAAGAGCACGAAGAAGGACGTATACCCCCTCCCACGGATAGACGGCGCATTGCATCGGCTCTGCAACACTAAATACTTCTCGATGAGGGACCTCAAGTCTGGCTATTGGCAAATAGAAGTCGACGAAAGAGATCGCGAAAAGTCCCCGCTTCGTGTCTTCTCCTGCCGTAACGTACGCATTGACTGAGTGTGGTCCTTCGTTGATGTTCAAGGATTTAATTACTTGCATGACCTTGGCCGTATCCCGATTCAGGGTGGATATCACTGAATGTTGGAACCTGCCTTGATCCTTAGAATAAAATTGTTGTCGGTGGTTCTGTCCTGGCATGCCTCCATGACGGCTCTCGCCCGGGCCTGACTGGTAACATTCTTGACTGGTAGCCTTTAGTGTGGCCTCATGACCACCTTCGGGTCACTCTTCGGAAGAGGCGGAAGACGCTTGCGCCGTGGGCGCCCGCGATGCACCATGGGCTTGGATGAGTTGCTAATCGGACCTGATGGCAGTGGGCTTCCTTGCGCTTAGTGTCGCACCTGAGCGAATTTTTTCTTTTCCTTCCCGCAAAGAACGCGCTCCCATCAGGCTTCTGCTTTCGTTTTGTCGACCACGGTAGCGGTTTGCATGTTGTTGTTGATCGTAGCTGCCTTATTGCAGTCGCGATGGGGTGTTGCATCACCCACATGAGATGCAGTGAAATCCATCTCTTCCTCCAGTCGCGAAGCTGTAGTAAGTCGCGGGTTCGATGTGACAGCCGGAGTTCTTAAGGCCGCCATGTTCAAGTGATCGCCCGCCCGCCGATGCCGGCGCTGCTCCCCTAGTCGAAGTTATGGTTAGCAGCCCGCCACAATGTGAAGGCGGACAATCGGCCTTAAAACGCAGAAATGGGGTCCAACTGACCTGCAGTTGGTCTCCATAGGGGCCGGACCACTCCTTGGAGATGGTGATGATCGCTTCAGGTTGGTTCCAGAAGGTGGCCCACCCGAAAAACGAAACATGCGGAGCCCGATGATAGCGCCGCCCACGCGTTCGAGAACCCATACAGCAGATGACAGTTTTGCAGAAAATACGGCTAACTTATTTACGCACATATCTGCATAACACGTATAGAGAGAGGATCGCACCGTAGATGTCTGGTGCCCGGCTGGCACCTGAAAGTGTGTCAGCAGTTTAGAAAAGGAGAAGGGGCGGAAGTATGGCAAACACGGCAAGGAAGAGAGCTGCGTGGAGCTGACAACTCTGCTGGAATTAGCGGCTCTCCGAATGGTGAACACGGTCAGTGGGTACGAGAAAAGCAACAATGCCCACTGCCTTACTTGTGCGAATCGCGTTATCTCGCAAGCATTGGGCACGCCATTAATCCTGACCAATTGGCGAAGTTATACAGGCTAAAATTGTTATCCAGGACTGCATGGGCCCGAGAAGGGTCTGCAATATCTGCAAATAAAAAGAAATTGCCTTATCTTGTACCCAGCCGGATCTAAGATACAGCACGTTGTAGCCTGGCTAACTGCATTAGTCGGCCAGGATTACGTGCATTAGTACTAGGAACTACCGCAACTGCACATAATAGATTCAAACGTACACAACACATACATGACGTCTGGTATTTGAAAAGTTGTAGTTATGGGCTTAGAGAAAAATTTAGCACGAGCCGAAGATTTTTGTTTTTTAGAAAGAGAT
This sequence comes from Dermacentor variabilis, assembly GCF_050947875.1. Lineage (NCBI taxonomy): Eukaryota > Metazoa > Arthropoda > Arachnida > Ixodida > Ixodidae > Dermacentor > Dermacentor variabilis. The sequence goes on from NC_134574.1 coordinate 152,910,823, forward strand.
TTCTTAAAGCGGCGGGTCCTATTTTCTGTAGTCCTCCTGTTGGAGCAAGTGTTCCTTCTCTTCTCTTCATTTAGCATTTGACGACCTAACAGCTTTAAGTAAGCTTTTAGACTTCGACTAGCATAACGTGTCGTGGTGATTCGCAAAGGAGGGGTTGCACATTTTCATCAGCCTGGCTACGATGATACGGTGGCCTGCAAAGCACTACATTCTGTGCAAAAGCGGGCATATATATATACGATTTAAAAAAACTTACAAAGTGTTCAAGGTCCCTCAATTTTGATGGAATACAACTCTTAATGTAAGAGCCTACAAATATGTTTTGTGATTGAACACTAAATTGGCTTGAAGTCACCTCAGTGTTCTCCGCTCCCTACTAGTTCAGAAAGCTGTGCAATACTATAAAAAATAAAAAAAATGCCCACAATGTTGTGCTACTCGTGGAACCAAATTCACCATGTGAACTTCAGATGTCGTCCGCGAAATACCTTTAAGCTGTGGACAGGTAAACGTTGGACAAACTGGGCCATGTTTCGGTGATAGTGCAAGACGACAGAAAAACAACGTTAAAGACATGCACAGTCTATAGTCATCAGGCGCACATTGTAATAAATGCGTGTGCAATACACTGTTCAGCAACATCAAGCTACCGAAACATGTAAAAACCCCCCAAAAAATGGAAAGAAATTGCAGATGCAGTTAGATATGCTTTTCGTGTTGAACACCTGCACTTGTACAGCCCCTGAACGCATGGCTGTCGATCGTGAGTGTTCTTGTTGTGTTCCTGGCAATTTATAAATGGCTTGTGCTTCTCAAATAAAATTCAGTGGGCAGTCAGTGCTCGCCCTGTCGTGATTTTTTTTTCTTGTTCGTGTACTCGTCCCTTCGTCCGGCATCAAGATATATTCAACAATTCTGAACGCTTGCATTTCCGATAAAAGCAGGTGTATGTGCCAAGTCAGCAAGATATTCGCGTCAGCAACAGGAGGACTTCACAAGCTGCTAGAGAGATTTATTGCTTTCAGTTTTCGTGCGCCTGCTTTCCAAGATCATGCGCTGGAATGTTTTAATGAATACGGTTTCTACTGTCTCCTGCAGTATTCGCAATAACAGGCAGCTATTAGAAGTTCGCTACGTGAAGACCCTTCACGCGATCGTATCCGCTTTCGCTGTGGCTACTGCTCCGGTCGCCACAAACGGTTCACCGTTGAACACTTTCCAACAATTCCTCAGGACTTCGTACTAATCTCACTGTTGAATCGAAACGCATCCTGGGTGCCACGATTGTGCCGTTGAGGCACGTAACTATTTCATGCGATGGCGTAGCCGAACTCTCTCAGTTGTGGATACTTTATAAGGTAAAGTCAATACTTCGTTAGTTTTCTGTTAGATGTGTTGAAATCCTGTATCACGTATTTGTCGTTGTTTTAGCACAGTTCTTTTTCTCATTGTGCATAATATCTGGTTTAGTTGCTTTCCCGCACCGATGTTACGCCTGAGTTGCTAATAAAGATACGCACTTATCAGCATAGAAGTACACCTACACGCACGCTAACAAAATATTTACAACCTTTAGCGTAGACATACCTGTTTTGCACCGACTCACGCATTCATGGCGGGACTCAAACGTATTGTTGCGGTGCTTGTCAATCATAGCGGAACTGCATAGCCTAGTGGTTTCGTTGTATACATAACGTATTGTAACGTTATAATAGGGACTCTTATAAAATGGCAAAGGCTGAGTCTTGCAGGCTGGATCAAGGCCTTCACCCTTATGGTCGGTCCCAGGTTGATCTTAAGAAGGAAAAAAATAACATAATGTTGCTTGCATAAGTTACATCAAGCTCTTCAAAGTTTACAATTATAGCGGAAGCACTTCAAAAACTGTCTTGGATCGCAGTACCAGGTGTTATATATGCAGGACGTCCCAGCTAACTTTAGCCAGAGTTTAAAAATATGCAACATGCCTCGTATATGGACAGAACCAAGGTAATGTTGTTTGCCGTCGCTTGGAGATACTCAAACTATATTTTTCATTCTCCCTATTAGATAGTTAGTCTTAAATAATAAAGTAGCTTCTTGATTACTATAATCAGATGAAAACGTCAAAGAGAAAGTTGTAGAGCGACATTAAACACTCCCAATACAGCTTTCTTTTGCTCAATACCCGCTACATAAGTGTTTTTCTGAGCGTGAAAGAAGCACTCAAACGCACGCGAAATTGCGGCGCGACTGGTCGTTCGGGGCACTTTCCGTGTATTTGAGGGATTCTTTCGCGCTCGGAAAAACACTTTTATGCAGCACGTATTGAACAATGGTAAGCTGTATCGGGAGTTTTTCATACTGCTCTGCAATTTTCCCACTGACACTTTTCATCTAATTATAATACTTGAGAAGTCGATTCATTATTTAAGACTAATTATCTAATTAGACGGAATAAAAAAGGTAGCTTGAGTGTCTCCAAGCGACGTCAAACAACATTACCTTTGTTCCGTTCAGCTACCTGGCACGGTGTATATTTTTAAACCCTGGCTAAAGTTAGCTGGTACACCCTGTATAGTACTCAAGCATTTAGTATCCTCGTACCAAACATGGGTGGCAACACTGGCCGAGCTTCTCGAGCATATAGAACATAGGGATTTCTTTTAGGCTTTGCGAGAAATTGAATACGAAGCAAGGGCGTTGCTCTTGAAGGGAGCCAACAGTTCCTTCACTCGCACGATAAAAAGCAGCAGCACACTGCAGAGACGCACGACCGAAAACGAAACAACGTATGTGGTTGCGTCATACTTCGTCATACCTATGTCAATTACTGCAATGCTGTGCAGTGTCTGAGAGTCGACATATATATGATCAAGTTTAGTGCGGTGCTGCTGACCGAGCAAAAGCCTTTGAATGGGCGCAGTGGTTTTGCAAGCATTTAAATTTAGTCGTAACACTTTAGCCAACCTCTCAATTCCTGTTAAAGGGAATATTGGGTTCAAGTGAATTATTCCCGTATTTCAATCAGAAGATCGTAGTAGTAATGCAAATTACCGTCCAACAGCAATGCTGCCATTTTATTTAGTAAAATGGCATAAATATGCAAGCACCTTCTCGAGGGGGGGGGGGGGCGGGGAGGGGATGTAGACTACCTCTCAAAATTTAACATTTCATCGACAAGTGAATTTGCTTTCCGGAGAAGATGTTCTACTGATTTTGTGTTGCTTTCTTTTATCGACAAAATTAGAAGTGCTATTGACGAAGCCAAATATACTAATTGCGTTTTCATTGACCTTTCTAAGGCATTCGACTCGATCATCAGCGTTATCCTATTAGCCAAATTGTATTCAAGCGACATTGTCGGCCCCGCCTTGCTTCTCTTTAAAATCTATTTATTGAACAGTAACAAGCCGTCTACATTTATCCAATGCTTTGTGAATTTACAAATAACAAAAGAGTGCCTCAAGGCTGAAAACTGGGGCCTCTATTACTCTTACGTTATATAAGTGATCTCATTAACTGCCTTACACTGAAGCTTTCTTGTACTAAGAGGACACCGCATTCCTGGCTACCGACTGGTGTATCGATTCTTTCACTGCTAAATCAAACACAAATTTACAAAATATTTTAAGCTAGTGCCGAGGTAGCTCTCTCGATATTAGCTGTTCTAAAACGTGATTAATTTTGTTTCATTGTAGTTAAAACTGTCCATTATCCATTCCATCAATTAATTTCAAAATTTCAACTGCCATGTCGTTCATGCTGTTTATTGAGTTCTGATTTCTTTGAGCAACACAGGACTCAAACTTAAGATAAGGAGATCACAGTATTATTTAGAGCGTAAGTGATCTCTTGCCATAATAATATTACTGAAGGCCCGATCGTATTTCACTGCATCAAATTTGCTTTCACTCTGCTATACATTAATTCAAAGCCACTTTAATTACTGTACAAGATCATGAGGGAACAATTATCTGAGGTATTTAACTGCACTACAACATTTACAGATCCAAGGTATCGTAATGTTTTAAGTTTAGTCTATTCTGTTGTAATGCTTGTGTGTCGCTTCATAAACACCGATATATAGCCAGTTATTAACTTCGTAAAATATAACAATTTAATCACCTTGCTCAAGAAACTTAGGGATCAATTTCTTGTAAACATTTCGCACAAGTCACCTCTCGTTAACCAAAATCATACCAGATTCGCTGCTCATGACAATTTCCTTTTACCGATTATAAGAAAAAATTACGGAAGCTATATAGTGCATACTTTTGAGCATTATAATTCTGAAATAACTTCAAGCTAGATCTTAAGCTGTCTCCATCGTTCCACGCTTTTAAAACAAGTATTATTTTATTTCTCTTAGGTAGCTGACTTCTGATAATATATTCTTCTGGTTCTTTCCACATTCTGCTTATGAGTGTACCCATTATTTTATGTACTTTTATGAGTTGCCTAATCACTGGCGTACTCCATATTTACATTGCGGTTCTTTGTCACAATTTTTATTGTGACTGCACACACTTCCATTGCTAGTGTCTACACTAAGTTTTTATTTCTTCCTTTGCTCCTTTTTCTACTTATTACACCTTTATTTTGCGGACAGAAGGGCCTCGTACAGTTTGACGCTCTGCGACCTTCTCCTGCATATTTTTGCAGCGATCGAATGACTTAGGTGCCTTTTGCCAGGTGTTGTTGTGGCGAACGCCCAGTCAGGCATGCGCGTAATATGTTTTGAAACTTTTGTTCACGTAATTGGGCAAAGATGCCCTGCACAAGAATGAATTTTCACAATACTCGTGTTTCGACTCCCGTCGAAATGGGACCAGAAGTCACTTTCGGTAGAATATGCTTAACTTCCGCTGGCTTCATTCGTACCGAGAAGGGACAGTGGCCAATGCCGTCCGCTAAACTCTATTGGAGATCTTGTAAATCCTCACTTGCCTACACCACGCTGACCATTTAATTGGATACTGAAATATTATAACCGACATGTACTTCTACTTTACTCGTCTTAAATTAGCTCGTTTTTCAATCTTAAATATCGTGTCGTGGATTTTAAAGAAAGCTTACCTGTGTGCTCCTGTAAAGCTACTAGAGCAGATGAAGCAGCGAGGGCAATTACAAGAAGCATCATGGTTTCTATAGGACAAAAAATTAAACAGTATTTCCATTATAGGCAGCTTTTGTGGCCAATGCACATATAACCTATACAAACTGTAGCACAGGGCTCAGAAGCATACGGTGTAGCAACAGTACAGCCGACGATATTTTTTTTTTGCGGATTGTACACTGCACCAGGAGGACAGACTGTATGGCTAGTTGCTCTAGCATTCTACCTATTGTAACTTAGCGCAAAGTGTGAAACCTAGAGCTAGTCAGAATAGGGCTTAATGGAGAGGACAGAAGCCATGCTGTACATATGCCCAGGATTTCAAACGACCTCAACAAAGTTGCAGGCACACATGATGTCCCTGCGGTTTTCCCAGCCCCTAACAAGTGACCCAAAACTGTGTTCTCAAATTCGCATTCGAATCAACATAGGGTGCCTAACAATACAAGAGTATCTCAAGTTCTCCATCAGAATAGTTTACTTCATCCCCATGTCATGCTAGAAAGTTCACATTCACCAGACGGAACAATGTGTTATGACCGTAAAACGTAAACAAGAAGTACACACATTTTGTCGTGCGGGTCGTCGTGCGAGACAAAGCACAATGAAATCAACTGACTCTGGTGCTTTAAAACAGGATTATTACTGTTCCATCAAAATACGTGCCTTCACTTCCGTAATTAAAAAGTTCGTTATTAATCTTACCCTATTATCGACAGCTCAATTATGAAAAAAAAATCATCCTGGTGCTGTACGTCACTGCAGACATAAAACCATTGGATGCGTCCTCGTATATTTTTGCACTATTTATCTGTCTGATCCTGTTATTCAACGCTACAATTACATACGCTTTGTATTTTAGATGATATGTTAGCAGTCGCCATCGGTCTATACACGTATCAGCTGTCCTTTGAACGATTCAGATGCATTTTGTTCGCTCATTTTATTCGTTTTTCATGTAAACATATCTTCATTTGGTTGATATTGTCAGAATTGGGGGCTCAATCCAATCGCTCGTGATCCGTTGTCAAGATTGGAGTCGGGCATTAATTAGAAGGTAGCTGGCCCATGCCGTCGTCCAACTTATCCACGCTGAGGACTTTGATGAAGGGAAGGACTGCTTCTCATCGAGAACGAGGAATATGGGTTTACTTACAGTATTTATGTCAGTCTAACATGACTGTTTGAGAAAGTACATCAGTCTACCATGACTGCTTGAGAGAGAGTGCCAGTCCAACATGACTGCTTAAGAAAAAGTGTGTCGAGCATCCGCACAACAGCGGTTTTTAAACACTCGGTCCTCCCGTGATACAAGGTGACGCGAACGTTCGTTTAGTCATCGCAAACTAGCCGCCTCTCCGCAGGACAGTCTACACACACACATGCACACACACACGTGTTTACGGTCCGAAACCGACACCACACGAATTTCATAGAACTCGGAGCCTTTCCGGGTAGCGCGTTGTCTTGCGTCTTGGTCGGAGCGTGGGCAGGAGCGCAAAACGGCGTTCCCGCGGCAACTCGCGCACCCGTAGCAGATCAGGTCCGCGTTGGGGAGTTTGGTAACAACAGTTGGCCCGCCGAACTCATTCCGTCACAACGGCCATGAGGCTAGAGGTTGGCGGCGGTTTCAGCTCAAAGCCTGCTTCATCAAACGCATCCTACCTGAAGCGACGGAGAGTGGAGGATGCGCGTATTGTTCCCCGACACAAAGTCGATTTAGTAACTCTGTGGCTAGAGGTTGGCGGCGACGCTCCCGGAATGTTGCCGCCATAGTTGTAACTGGGTGGCAAACTTGCACTGCAGCTGGCCGTTCTTAACAGCGCCTCCATGGCCCGGAAAATCTCGACTGTCTAGCGCAGATAACCACTGGGCAGGAAGAGAACGGCTGGCGGCCAGGGGGTGATGTCTTGGCTCGCAGTAACCACTTGTGCAATGATGTCACCGCCCCAAAACAACTAACAAGGACAGGCAACTGCAAAATGCACCCCACAACACGGCTCTGCGCCGAGATGACGTACCTTGGCTCTCACTTTAGACCCGCTAGGCTTCAGAAAAAAAACATAAGGGCAGAAACAAAAAAAAATGCTGCATTTCGCTATGCCAATTTCTCAAGCGATTTCGTGCTGACAAATTCAGCAATCATGGAGGGAATCCTGCTAAATGAGCGGAGATCTTCTTGGCTTAAAAAAATTAACGCTAGTAACCCTGAAAATTCGGCGGGACCCTCAAACGCAGAATTCAAATCAGCCTACTCAAACCATCCGCATTGCTATGCAACTTTCCCTTCTTATATCTAAGGGAGAAGTTGTACTCTCGGAGAGTGAGGCTCCATCGGAGATAGCGACCATTTTTGTGTGACATTCGATTGAGCCACGTCAGAGGACAGTGGTCGGTCTCGAAGATGAACTTCGCTCCGTACAAGTAACACGACAACTTCTGGGCGGCCCATATTAAACAAGCGCATTCCTTCTCTGAAGCGCTGTAGGCTTCCTATCTTACATTTAGTTTACGGCTGGCATAGAGGATAGCACGCTTCTCGTGATCCTCGCCGACCTGACTAAGTACCACGCCCACACCTCTGTCGCTTGCGTCGCACTGAACTATGAATTCCTTTGTGTAGTCTGGCGCGCGAAGCACAGGACGAGAAACCAATAGCGTTTTCGAACTTTGGAAAGCGTTCTCTTTGTCCTTATCCCAGTGTACGTTACTCGGTGCTCCCTTTCGGAGGGCGTCCGTTAATGGACTTGCCATTTGCGAGTAATTCGGAATGTAGCGTTGATAGTACCCCACAAGTCCCAAAAATGAACGAAGGTCTGTTTTCGTACGCGGCTGAGAAAATTCTACAATCGTAGCTATGTTCAGCTCGGCCGGCCGTCTCATGCCTTGGCCGACAACATGGCACAGATAAGTAACCTGTGAACAACCAAACCTACACTTTTCCGCTTTCATCGTTAAGTCGGCTTCCCTCAACCGTGAGAACACCTGTCTGAGGTGCGATACGTGTTGTTCCCAGCTGTCCGAAAAAAATGCGGCATCATCAAGATAGGGCAAGCCGAACTCCTGCAAGTCTTTTAGGACAATATCCATTAACTTAGAGAAGCTAAACGGCGCGTTCTTCAGCCAAAAGCTGAGTCCGAGAGGGCGAAAAGTGCCTACAGGTGAGATGAATGCGGTATAGCGGCTGGCACTTTCTGAAAGGGGAATTTGCCAGTACCCCCGCACGAGATTTATAGCTGAAATGCATTTAGCAGCGCTAACTCTTTCAATTCGTTCCTCAATGTTGGGTATCGGATACAGCTGATCCCTAGTGATGGCATTTAACTTCCTGTAGTCAACACACGGACGAGGGTCCTTGTTAGGGGTTTCTACCATTATTAGCGGTGACGTGTAGTCACTCTCAGCGGGCTCAATAACTCCCAACTCTAGCATACGCTGTATCTCTGCCTCCATAATCTCTCTGTCTTGGAGACACCCTGTAAGGCTTTGATCTTACTGGTTCAGTTGATGTCAGCTCAATTTCATGCGTTATTAGTTCTGTTCAACCCGGCCGATTGCTGAATCTGTCGAGATATTCCCCTAACACCTCTTTTAGCTCATCTAGCTGCTCGGGTCATAGAGCGTGCGAGCTTACCGAGTGTTCTACTACTTCTTCTAGGCCAATTTCAGAATTCGAGGTCGCCCTATACTCCTTAAACTTGGTACTAGTGTCATCCTGCTCTTTGGTGGCATTGTTAACGACTCCGCTCCGCTCTACATACGGCTTCATCAAATTACAGTGATATATCCTCACTTCCTTCCTGCGACCGGGCATTCTCAAAGCATAGTTAGTATCTGAAAGTTTGTGCAATACTTGAACGGGCCCGTCCCAGTGAACTTCAAGCTTGTTCTTTCTTGAAGTTTGAGGATCATTACCTGGTCTCCGGCTTTAAACGTACGAAGCCTCGCATTCTTGTCGTAATAGACTTTGGCGTTCTTTTGAGCTACTCCCATGTTCTTTCCGACTAGTTCTTGGGTTGCGCTTAGCCGTTCCAGTAAATTTAGCACGTATTCAACCACTGTTGGACTCTCCCCTCTTTCCTCCCACATCTCTCTTAACATTCTCAGTGGAGAACGGAGTGTCCTCTCATACACTAGTTCTGCTGGTGAGAACCCTGTCGCTTCATGTGGAACCGTTCGCAAAGCAAACAAGGTTGCCGGCAGACAGTTCTCCCAGTCCTCCTTGTGCTCGTAACAGAGCGCACGCAAAACTCGCTTAAGCACCGAATGCCACCTCTCTACACTGTTTGACTGAGGGTGATAGACAGAACTGTGTATTAACTTTACCCCGCACTTCTGCAAGAATGTGGAAGTCAGTGCGCTCGTGAATACTGACCCTTGATCTGCCTGAATTTCGGCTGGAAACCCAACTCGTGCAAACACTGTCAAAAGCACGTCTACTACTTCGGTGGAGCTGAGCTCTTTCAAAGGGATTGCTTCTGGAAACTTGGTAGCCGGACACAGCATGGTAAACAAGTACCTGTAGCCCGATTTTGTTTTTGGAAGTGGCCCTACCATGTCTATTACAATTCGTCTGAAAGGCTCTGTTATTAAGGGCACTACTTTCAGTGGAGCTTTCCATGTCTCTCCTGGTTTACCAGAACGCTGGCAGGCGTCGCATGATCTTACAAAGTTTTCTACGTCTTTGAAACAGCCAGGCCAGTAGTATTCCATAAGCAATCTTTCCTTTGATTTGTTTACGCCTAGGTGGCCGGACCACCCATTTCCATGACAGAGACTCAAAAGGTCCTCCCTATACTTAGTAGGTACGACTAACTTATCTAAAATCCTACCCTTTCGATCTCTGCAGTGCCGATACAACAATCCTCCTCTCTCACGTATCGTCACGTTGCGCCTAGCAATGCCTTCTTTAGCTTTGTCACGTAATTTAGCTAAGCTCTCATCATTCTTTTGCTCAGCTGCCAGTGACTCTCTATCCACACGTAAGAGCTGATCAAAGCTCTTGGAGGCCGGTGATAATAACGACCCTGTTTCGTTTGTGAGTGCGTCAGCTTGCTCTTCCTGCAGGCTAGAACTTTGACACTCTAGCGCTACGCTCTCATTGAGCTGGTCAGCTGGCAGGCTCTCCTCAACTGTTCTTTTGTCCCTCGGGCCTAGCTCGGACTCGGGTTATCCGCTTTTCTGCTTCCGCTGGAGGAGCTTGAGCATTTTCAGCCGAAAGCGCCGCGATCTTACGAGCTTGGCCTCGGGTCAATGCTTGTACTATGCCCTCTCCCAGTTTGAGCCCTTTGTCACGCAGTAACCGATTCCAACGATTCGAAAAGATGTAAGGTTACTGCAGTGACAAAAATTTGGAAACTGCAGCCTCAGTCTCTAGCTCCCCGAATGGTTCATTGACTTTGACTTTGGCCATGGGCAGACACACGCTGTGTTCTTCTACAACCTGTTTTATCCATGCTACTTCTCCGGTGAAGTCATCTACCGCCACGTAAGACGGATGGACAATGTCCATCGTGGCGGCACTGTCTCTTAGCACTCGGCATGGTTTTCCATTAACTTGCAGGTCGTGGAGATATGGACTTAAAAGTTCCATATTCTCATCTTTTTCCTCCACGTAGGAGAAAACTACGCTAGACTTCTCGCAGTTTACAGCTATATGTCCCAGTTTGTGGCATTTGTAACAGTGAATTGGTCTAAAAGATTCGAATTCTCTTTTCTGTTCTTTTTGTGCGGTTTCTCCGTTAAGTTTCTTCTTTCTCTTTTCTGCGGGCTTTTCCTCCACGCCTACAGGCTCCGATCGTCTAGTCTGCGAATCCTTTTTGAACGGAAAGGGTTCCCGCGGTCCATTTCGACCGTCCCAGTTTCCGTCCTCGGCGTTCAACTTTCTACGCGTTGCGTACTCTTCGGCTAATTCAGCCGCCCTTTCCACAGTGTTTACATTCCCTCTGTCTTGCAACCACAGTTTCACAGCTTGGGGGATGGTTTTGTAAAACTGCTCTAGACACATGCATTCAATGATCATGTCTCTGCTGTCATACGCTTCCGCGCTTTTCAGCCACTCGACTAGGTTGGCCTTTAAGCTATATGCAAACTCCGGGTATCCCTCGCTATCTTTCTTGCCTTTGCTCCTAAACCTTTGCCGAAAAGCTTCGGCTGAAAGGCGTTATTTCTTCAGAAGACTAGCCTTAACTTTTGCATAATCATATGCATCCTGTGCACTCAGCCTGGCGATTACTTCCGCCGCCTCACACGGCAACATAGACAGCAACCGCTGTAGCCATGTACTCGGGCCGAAGTTCATGTTTTCGCAAGTCCTTTCAAAATTGCTTAGGAACAAGCCTATGTCGGACCCGACCTCAAATGGCTTTAATAGCATGTCCATGCGGTACGATTCTGCCTCACTTGATCGTCCCAGAGCACCTTCACTTTCTTGAGACAACTCCAAACGTTTGCATTCAAGTTCAAGTTGCATTTTTCTTTAATCGCGATCTTTATCGCGTTCCTCTCTCTCTCTCTTTCCCGTTCTTCTCTGTCCCGTTGTTCTCTGTGCCGTTCTTCTCTTTCTCTTTCCCGTTTCTCTCTCTTTTTGAGAAGTTCCAATCCCATTTCAATTTCTTCCTCACTGGCCTGATCGGAAATTAGCTCCAATAATTCCGATTTTAGCATTTCCTTGCGTACATCTAGGCCCAGTTCCTCACCAACAATCAACAACTCGTCTCTCGGCAGTGTCCTTAACTCCATGATTGCTGCTTTACTGCCTTGATCCTGCTCTCTAAATCTAGCTAGGAAAACACAACCTAGCTAACACTCGACAATCTAGCTTCCCTACTGTTCTAAACAGAACAACCGCAAAATGAAGCCTAGAGAGTCAAAGCAACAACCGATCACTCACCGCAGTCACAGCACCATGTCGCAAAGTCCATCTTACCGCTGTCAGCAGTTGTCAGGATCGGGGCCTCAATCCCATCGCTCGTGATCCGTTGTCAAGATTGGAGTCGGGCATGAATTAGAAGGTAGCTGGCCCATGCCGTCGTCCAACTCATCCACGCTGAGGACGTTGAGGAAGGGAAGGACTGCTTCTCATCGAGAACGAGGAATATGGGTTTATTTACAGTATTTATATCAGTCTAACATGACTGTTTGAGAAAGTACATCAGTCTACCATGACTGCTTGAGAGAGAGTGCCAGTCCAACATGACTGCTTAAGAAAAAGTGTGTCGTGCATCCGCGCAACAGCGGTTTTGAAACACTCGGTCCTCCCGTGATACAAGGTGACGCGAACGTTCGTTTAGTCATCGCAAACTAGCCGCCTCTCCGCAGGACAGTCTACACACACACATGCACACACACATGTGTTTACGGTCCGAAACCGACACCACACGAAGTTCATAGAACTCTGAGCCGTTCCGGCTAGCGCGTTGTCTTGCGTCTTGGTCGGAGCGTGGGAAGGAGCGCAAAACGGCGTTCCCGCGGCAACTCGCGCACCCGTAGCAGATCAGGTCCGCGTTGGGGAGTTTGGTAACAACAGTTGGCCCTGGCCCTGGCCCGCCGAACTCAACCCGTCACAACGGCCATGAGGCTAGAGGTTGGCGGCGGTTTCAGCTCAAAGCCTGCTTCATCGAACGCATCCTAGCTTTAGCGACGGAGAGTGGAGGATGTGCGTATTGTTCCCCGACACAAAGTCGATTTAGTCACGCTGTGGCTAGAGGTTGGCGGCGAGGCTCCCGAAATGTTGCCTTCATAGTTGTAACTGGGTGGCAAACTTGCACTGCAGCTGGCCGTTCTTAACAACATGCACATGTATATTAACTGTACTAACACCATGCGATGTATTCTGATGAAGGCTGGGCTCCGGTAGACACGGCAATAAACCGCTTCATACGCGCGTCTACGTCACTGTATATATATATATATATATATATATATATATATATATATATATATATATATATTGTTCCAGAGATGTTGGGAGTACAAGACTGCATTTACAATGTATATACAAGCAGAGTCAATGGGGTTAAAATGGCTGACTAGTAACAACACGTAGCAGCCAGCGTCTCGCGATGTTCTTCTTCCTCTCTCTATTCTTTCATCCTTCCCTAACAGGAACCCCGAGTGGTGAAGCGCCGTCTCGGCGCATGATAGGTGAAGAACTGCGAGCGCAGTATGGCTTCAGGCGCGAAACGTGCACGACGTCAACAGGCGGTGGACTTGAGAATGGATGGAACTGTAACGGCGCGATCTCGTTATTGACGTCGTGAACTTGACGTAGGACTTCATAATGCCCTGTGTAGCAAGAGAGAAGCTTTTGGGAGAGGCTGACCCGACGACATGGTGACCAAAGCAGCACCCAAGCACCTGGGGCAAACTGAACATCGTGATGGCACCGGTCGTAACGTTCTTTTTTTTTTCAGATGCTGCGAGGCTAATAAGCGAGATCGGGCGAATTGACGCGCCATGTGAGCGCGATCGATGAATTCACGAGCGCACTCGGTGGCAACGCGGGGCTCAGAAGGGAGGATGGTGTCAAAGGGCAAAGTGGGGTCGCGATCGTACAATAGATAAAAGGGTGAATATCAGGCGGTGTCACGTCGGGACGAGTTATACGCGAATGTCACGTAGGCCGGCGTGGCGTCTCAGTCGTGGTGATCGTTGGAAACGTACATCGACAGCATCTCCATGAGTGTTCGGTTGAGTCGTTCCGTAAGTCCGTTCGTTTGTGGGTGGTAGGCGGGGGACAGCTTGTGCTCAGTGGCACAAGAGCGGAGGAGGTCGTCGACAACTCGAGACAAGAACGAGCGGCCGTGGTCTGTAAGTAACTGTCGAGATGCATAGTGCTGCAGAATGACCACGTGAAGGAGAAAATCGGTGACGTCAGTTGCGCAACCAGTCGGCAACGTCTTTGTTATCGCGTAGCGTGTCGCGTAATCATTAGCAACAGCGATCCACTTATTCCCTCTAGTCGTCGTCGGAAAAGGGCCACGCAGGTCAAGGCCTACGCGAAAGAATGGTTCAGAGGGAACTTCAATTGGATGGAGTCGGCCAACAGGTGGCAGGGGAGGTTTCTTCCAGCGCAGACACAATTCGGAAGTTCCGACATATCGACGCACAGAGCGGTAGACACCCGGCCAGAAGAAACGGCGTCGTACATGGGCGTATATACGCAAAACTCCAAGGTGTCCCGCCGTCGCTGCATCGTGAAGTTGTTCGAGATTGAACGAAGGATCGCAGATGACGAGGAAGGACAAGGAGCAACTTAGTGCCGTCAGGGTTGATACTGCGGCGGTAGAGGATGCCGTCATGCAGCACGAACATGCGGCACGTGCCAACGGTGCTGCCAGATTGCACTCCCGCGATGGTGGACTGTAAGGATGCGTCGCGTTCTTGTTCAGCGCGCAAGTCGGTTATGTCAGTGAAAGCCATCACGCAAGTCACCGGATCATGCGCAACAGGATCGAGAATATCCGCGGGATGACGCGAGAGGCAGTCAGCGTCCTTGTGCAGACGTCCAGACTTATAGTCGACAACAAATGAAAATTCCTTGAGCCGCAAAGCCCCAGCGACCAAGACGTCCCGTGGGGTCCCGGAGGGAAGATAGCCAGCAGAGGGCGTGGCGGTCTGTAACGACCGAAAACGTGCGGCCGTACAAATATGGCCGAAACTTGGCGATAGCCCAAACGAAAGCCAAGCACTTCCGCTCGGTGATGGACTAATTTCTCTCAGCAGGTGACAGCAGGCGCCTGACGTAAGCTATCACGCGCTCGGTACCATACTGCTGTTGAGCGAGAACAGCGCCGATGCCGTGGCTGCTTGCATCAGTGTAGACTTCGGTTGGTACAGATGGATCAAAGTGGGCAAATAGGGGAGGGGTGGTCAGAAACCCGATAAGAGCGGCGAACGCGTGAGCTTGCCCAAGGCCCCATGAGAACTGCGTGTTCTTCTTTAGAAGGTCTGTCAAAGGCCGAGCAACGACAGCGAAGTTTTTTGACGAAACGGCGAAAGTAAGAACACAGGCCGACGAAGTAGCCCATGTCAGAGACACAACGTGGCACACGGAAACTGCGTTGGTTGCAAACTTTTTCCGGATCTGGTTGGACACCGGATGCGTCAACGAGGTGTCCCAACACAGTAATTTGACGGCGCCCGAATTGAAACTTTGTGCAGTTCAGTTAGAGGCCGGCTTTTTTGGAAGACCACAAGAATGGCAGCGAGTCGGGTAAAGTGGCAGCTGAACGTGCGAGAAAAAACAATAACGTCGTCAAGGTAACAGAGACAGGTAGTCCATTTGTAGCCTCGCAGAAGAGAGTCCATCATACGTTCAAATGTCGCAGGAGCATTGCATATGCCAAAGGACATGACTTCGAACTGATATAAGCGATCCGGTGTGATGAAGGCCGTCTTCTCGCGGTCCATTTCATCAACTGAAATCTGCCAGTAGCCGGATCGAAGATCAATGGAGAAGTCTTTACCTCCGTGCAAGCATTCCAATGCGTCATCGATGCGTGGTAGTGGGTAGACGTCTTTTCGGGTGATCTTGTTTAAATGGCGATAATCGACGCAAAGACCCAGGTACAATCTTTTTTTTTCGCAAGGACGATAGGCGAAGCCCAAGAGCTGGCTGATGGTTCGATGAACCCTTTTCGGAGCATTTTGTCTACTTCTGGTTGGATGGCTCGACGTTCAGCATACGATACACGTGGAAGAGCAACGTTCCGGTTCAAAAGCACGTCGATGATCGGGCGATGGACATATTCACCGTCGGGAACCAGTGGCTGGGCGGTCAAAGTGACGTAAGTAACTGCCTTGGGTGACAGACGCACATTATGAAGCGAGCACAAGTGCGGTGGGGTGGTGCTCGGAGCAATGGCAAGTTAAGGCAGTTCCAACTGAAGAACGCCGGTTGCGCAGTCGATGAGAGCGGCATGATGGAATATAAAGTCCAATCCAAAGATAATGTCTTGGGGGCAGTTGTCGATCACAGCAGAGAGAACAGAAGAAGGGCGGCTGGCTATACTTATGCGCGCAGTACACATTCCAAGTACAAACAGCAGGCCGCCGTCGGCCACAAGAAGCACACAGGCAGCTGCTGAGGTGAGAACCTTCTTTAAACGTCTACGTAGGCTAGCACTCATCACAGAAACGTGGGCTCCAGTGACGAAGAGTGTATGGACAGGTAAGCCGTCTATTTTGACGTCAATTACGCTTCTCCTTGTGGGCACAGACAGAGGATTTGCTGCAGTACTAGGCAGTGCCACACCACCTCCGAGGGCTGCATTTCTTAGTTTTCCGAAAGGGTGCGGCCAAAAGCCACAGGGGAAAAAAGGTGACGTGGCTGTGGCGAACGGGAAGATTGGCGACCTGTTTGCGGTGAGTACCACGTGTTCCTAGCAGAGTTGTCGGCGCTGTTGGACTCGGCGGTGGGCGAAACATTGCGGCCATTTCCATTAAAAGGGCTCAAGTTCTTCGACGTGCGACGTGTTGAGGGCCACGAGTTGCGACAGTATCGGGCGACACGACCAATGCGGCGACAGGTGAAACATATCGGCTGGTCGTCCGCAGTTCTCCACTCAGTCGGGTTGTGATAACGCGGAGAGAAGCGTCGGGGTGGATAGAAAATAGTAGAATGGCGTTGGTTGGTTCTGGGATTGCCGACAGCACAGAGGGAATGTAATCCAATCTTTTCAAGTTCCTGGCGAATGATGGCTTGTACGAGGGGAACCGAAAACGTGGTAGAATCAGGGCTGCGCGAATAGAAGGCTGCGGGTGCCATCGAATCCAGGTCACGTCGAACGATCCGCACCAGGTCATCTGATGGTGACGCATGCTGCTGTGCGGGTTGATCTTCACACGTCGACGTTGAGGCAGTATTGCGAAGTCTGGTGAATGGTGCAGCACGCGTCGGCATTTGGCCTGCTCGAATTGTCGGCACTCTTTGATGAACTGTAGAGCAGCTTTTGTACATGAGCAGATTAAAGGCGTCACAAGTAATTCCTTTGAGCACATGCCCTACCTTCTCAGCTTCTGTCATGTCGTAATCGGCTTTGCGACAAAGCGACAGCACGTCCTGGATATACGAAACATATGACTCTGTGGTGGATTGGGCACGAGAGGCCAGTTCCTGCTTTGCGGCAATATTACGGCCGGCTGGTTTGCCAAACAACTCTGTTAACTTCTCTTTGCATTGGTGCCAGCTGGTCAGCTCCTCTTCATCATTTTCGAACCACACCCTTGCCGTGCCTGTTAGGTAGAACAACAGGTTAACTAGCATAAGCGTACGGTCCCATCTGTTGATTCCACTCGCACGTTCGTACATAGCCACCCACTCTTCTACGTCGGCGCCATCATTCGCGTAGAAAGTTCCGGGATTCTTGGGTTACACAACGACAACCGAAGGGGACAGCGATCTAGCGGGCGATGGTGACGTTGGAGGCGGCAACGACGTTGATCCCGAGTGCTCATCATCATTCACGGTGAGGACGGTGATGCGACGGTCCACTACGGAGCTCCGCTTCCAGCCGTGGTACCCCGCACCTCCACCAATTTGTTACGGGGATGTTGGAAGTATAAGACTGTATTTACAATGTATATGTAAGCAGAGTCAATGGGGTTAAAATGGCTGACTAGTAACAACACGCAGCAGCCAGCGTCTCGCGATCTTCTTCCTCTCTCTCTTCTTTCATTATTCAGTAACAATATATATATAGACATATCAATGAAGCGTTGAATCACAGGATCCGACAGCGAAATAGTTCAAAAATATACGAAGACGCATCCAATGGTAATATGTCAGCAGTGACATGATATATATATATATATATATATATATATATATATATATATATATATATATATATATATATATATATATATATATATGATGTGTGTGCGTGCGTGTGTGTGTGTGTGTGAGAGAGAGAGAGAGTAGGGGGAGGGTGGTTTCGTTTCCGGCGTATATGTATAGTTTGCTTGAGGCTGCGCTCATACTTCCGTCGAGATAGCGGTGACTGCATATCACTCTGTCCTTTGTCTGTTCGTTCCTGTTCAGCGACATGTTGCTTCTGTACATGCCCGTCAACGCGCGATAAAACATCAGTTGTTAATCAGCGACGGGGATGTCCATCTTTTAAATTCATCACTCCTGCGTGGCAGCGTAAAATATATCCCAAGCGCTTCAAGGAGCTTCCATGAAATATGTGAGGAATAAGATGACGGCGTCGTTACTTGCCTGCGCTTGGCCTGCTAGCTTCTCGCTTTGCAACTGCGAATGAGCCGTGTCCTTCGTCCCTTGCGATTATTATTGTTCCACACTATGCTATAGGGCGTGAAGGGTGAGGCGAACGTCGACTTTTAATTTTTATATACGGTCTAGCAGGGGCATTTGCCCTTCTCTCTGCATTGCCACAGTTGATTGACGCAGTAGCGCAAACATTTTTCACATGGTTCTTTTTTTTCATTTTCATTGGCCTTTTTCACTCTTATTTTAATTAATATATTCATTAACCTTTTGAGCCCAAAATGTAAAAAAAAGTTCTTATAAAAACAGATCTTTTTGGCAACTGCCTTGACGGAAGATTTCTGTAAGGCTCTGTTTTGGTATTTTTGCTTTTTCTGTTATTTAACAAGTTCTTTCTGTTTTACATTAAGAGAAATTTCGTCTTTAACAGGAAAAGTTCTCTTTTCTGTCTAAATTTTTTTTTGTTACTTTAGTGATATCTTGTGTTCGATTTTACAGGAAATGTATGCGTAAAACAATTATCCATTTTGAGGCACAGAAAAGTCCTGTTTTCTTTTTAAATATTCCGTGAGAGCATTTGCCTACCTCATGAAGATAATTTTCTTTGTCGAAACGTTGACTGCAGCGGATATTCCTTGCTCGACCACTCTTTATCACTTCAAGCCTCCACTTTCATGTGAACTCCTGTCCTGTTTGAGTTTTCTATCGCGCGTCACATAATCACCATAAAATAACAAATACCATGTAAATCTGCAGCTTGTCTCAAAACGAAAATTAGGCTCTGTGGTCAAAGCTGAAAATGTTTAACTGTACGCAAAAAAGACAAAGGTCACACGCAGCGCTCGTGTGTGTCTCCGTTTTTACTTTACTCAGTTTTCTTGCGCTGCTGTTAAATATGCTCAACACTTTTTCTCTCAGTTGTTGCAAGAACTAATTTGTAATTTAGGATATTGGTAGAAGAAAGTGCATTTTTGTTTGATTTTCCATCACAAGATCACTGGGCGGATAAGAAAACAAGAATACTAATAGAACTGCTTGTGCGCACTAGGTTCAGAAAACAAGCAGCATCGCTTTTCCTCCAGGTGTTATAAAAGTTTAAAAGTCAAAAAAGACAAAGGTCACACGTAGCGCTCGTGTGTGTCTCCGTTTTTACTTTACTCAGTTTTCTTGCGCTGCTGTTAAATATGCTCAACACTTTTTCTCTCAGTTGTTGCAAGAACTAATTTGTAATTTAGGACATTGTAGAAGAAAGTGGATTTTTGTTTTATTTTCCATCAAAAGATCACTGGGCTGATAAGAAAACAGGAATACTAATAGAACTGCTTGTGCGCACTAGGTTCAGAAAACAAGCAGCATCGCTTTTACTCCAGGTGTTATAAAAGTTTAAAAGTCAAAAAAGACAAAGGCCACACGTAGCGCTCGTGTGTGTCTCCGTTTTTACTTTACTCAGTTTTCTTGCGCTGCTGTTAAATATGCTCAACACTTTTTCTCTCAGTTGTTGCAAGAACTAATTTGTAATTTAGGACATTGTAGAAGAAAGTGGATTTTTGTTTTATTTTCCATCAAAAGATCACTGAGCTGATAAGAAAACAGGAATACTAATAGAACTGCTTGTGCGCACTAGGTTCAGAAAACAAGCAGCATCGCTTTTCCTCCAGGTGTTATAAAAGTTTAAAAGTCAAAAAAGACAAAGGCCACACGTAGCGCTCGTGTGTGTCTCCGTTTTTACTTTACTCAGTTTTCTTGCGCTGCTGTTAAATATGCTCAACACTTTTTCTCTCAGTTGTTGCAAGAACTAATTTGTAATTTAGGACATTGTAGAAGAAAGTGGATTTTTGTTTTATTTTCCATCAAAAGATCACTGGGCTGATAAGAAAACAGGAATACTAATAGAACTGCTTGTGCGCACTAGGTTCAGAAAACAAGCAGCATCGCTTTTCCTCCAGGTGTTATAAAAGTTTAAAAGTCAAAAAAGACAAAGGTCACACGTAGCGCTCGTGTGTGTCTCCGTTTTTACTTTACTCAGTTTTCTTGCGCTGCTGTTAAATATGCTCAACACTTTTTCTCTCAGTTGTTGCAAGAACTAATTTGTAATTTAGGACATTGTAGAAGAAAGTGGATTTTTGTTTTATTTTCCATCAAAAGATCACTGAGCTGATAAGAAAACAGGAATACTAATAGAACTGCTTGTGCGCACTAGGTTCAGAAAACAAGCAGCATCGCTTTTCCTCCAGGTGTTATAAAAGTTTAAAAGTCAAAAAAGACAAAGGCCACACGTAGCGCTCGTGTGTGTCTCCGTTTTTACTTTACTCAGTTTTCTTGCGCTGCTGTTAAATATGCTCAACACTTTTTCTCTCAGTTGTTGCAAGAACTGTAGGCTATAGATAAGCTTCCGCTTCCCATGGATCGCACGCGTACGTAAACAAGGAACAACAGAAGAAAGTAGATGCCCTTAAAAGCAACGCAAGCGAAGTAAATAAATGCGCTCACCTTTGTGTATTACGGAACTTCCACGACCCTGTCTGTAAATTTGTTTTGATTTAGTCACGGCATGTATTCATGCAAAAAATTTACGACACACAAATGCATCAAGATGGGCGTGCCGTGTGTATGAGGCATCATGGTAGGTGTGCATTGCGTCACAGTGTCCAGAAATTGTGAAGTGCACATTAAAGAGATATGCGTATTTTCAAAATGCAGATACATTCGAATGCTTTTTTAATGGGAACGGGATCTGTTCTGTAAAGTCAGATATTGGTTTAACCATCGTAGCTGAGGGGCAAAATAGCAAAACTGTTCTCACCTGAAATTCGCTTAATCTGATTTCACCCTAACGCTTGTTTTCTTTTTCTATGTGTGAATTATGTGGTGTTACGTGCGAAAACCACGATTTTATTATGAGCCACGCCGTAGGGCCGACTTCCGATTAATTTTTATAACCACAGGATATCTAACCTGTCTCTAATAGACAGGACAGGGACGTGTTTGCATTTCGCCCCCATCAAAATGAGGCCGCTTCGGCCGGGATTCGACCCCGCGACCTCGTACTCAGCAGCGCAACGCGATAGCCGCTTAGCCACCACGGCGGGTATTTTTTTTTTTTCGATAAACCAAGGAACCAGGCATTTCATGCAGCCATGCGTGACAAAGAGCACATGGCGGTCCTAGAACTGTGGTAAAGGATGCTACGAAGAACAGGCAGGCTACAGTTTGTTTCCTACAAAAAATAGAAAAGTGTTTTATTTCTAAGCAAGAAGAACTGATGGCTGTATAATCCACAAGAACACAAAGCAGAAACAGCGAACTTCTTACTACCGTGCGAGAGAACTAGCTTATATATCAAACCATAATGGCGCTGAAAAAAAAGTCAAGGTGGCGTCGGCATTACATCGATGAAGATTTTTTATTTAAAACTTAATCGTGAAGACAACTGATTACAAAGACAACTTTTGGTGCAAGGCCGGGCTGCTTGCTTGGTCGCTGGACCTTGGTTCCTGTCTTAGTGCGTCATGCTGCGACTTACCTGAAAAACAGCAGTGGCGCTTTAATATACATATGGTAGTATAGCATGATTGTACAGAGCTCAGTGAAGCGCTTTAGCACAATACTTTTTTTTTGCGAAGAGTGGTCAACAAAGCCCTGCAGTGTGTGCGTATGTGAGTATCTTGTGGGAGGCCACTTCCAAATAATGTTTACTCCAGCCAGACGAATATTTCGTTTCAGGTAACTGCAGATGTTAGTACTTGGCCAGTCAGTGGCAGGCACTGTAGACACCTTGAAACAAGCAGCACTCACCAAGGGACAAAATGCACGCGCCCTTCCCCCCACACACGCACACAATACGTACAAAACACACACATGCGCACGCACACAACACACACACACACAACGCACACAAGGCCCCATGTTGGTGGTCGCTGTTTGTTTCAAAAATGTAGAGGCCTATACAGAACGTTGCACTGACAAGCTTCATTTTATTATTGCCAATAAGCACTAGGCTAGAGGCTGTGTGAACCTCACGATAATTGAGGCCTCTGTGGTTTTTTGTTTTAAGTATTCGTTAAGCATACAAAAAGAGACACATTCAGAATGGCTATTGCTTCATTTTAAAGGAACAACAGTCAATGAATACGAAGAAAGAAAAAGATATCAGGTTGGTCTCCACCGGTTCAGGTACAAGTGTAATTACCACCCTCCCACTATCTTGGTCGTTTCGTTGGTTATTTTTATGCGTGTCACCTACTCACGATAATATGGCACCTGACTTGTAGAAGCGACTAGCGGTCGTTAATCTGAAGTTGCATGGAAAGTGCTTTTGTGGCAAGTATAGAACCCTAAAGAAATGCAAAAAGCGACCACAAAATTATTCTTTTCTAAGTTTTTATTCTAGTTTGCTAGCGCTTTTTTTCCGTATTCCAATATTTGAAACTAATCTTAACCAACGCGTCCACATCACCTCCTTATTTCTGCGTGATGCAGCGTGTTTTTTCTTTAGTTTAGACGCACGGTGCGCTGAGATTGAACGAACTTTTTTTTTGTCAGCGCTAACTTTTGAAAAAGCTTATTCGAGAAATTTCAATGGAAATTTGCGCAAGCAATTTGTTGGAAGTTGCTACGTGCGTCATACTTTATCCGTCTTATGCGTCATATCATACGCCATACAATGCGTCATACCATGTGCGCTTCCTGACGCTATAGCTAATAGCCATCGGCCGCCAACAAGCGCAGCTACCCACGCGTATGCCGCGTGGCCAAGCACGCATGCATCTGTCGAATAAAGATGAAAGGTGATGTGGGATACGTAGAACTTCTGTCACTAAAGACAGCGCGCGTGCCTTAACTTCTCTTTGACGATACAATAAAAAGACCTTCTTGCTTGATTCACTCGTCTTTTACGCTGGCACCTGAAGTACAATAGCGACGTGGAACTTTTTTTTTCTTAAGTTTGGTGTTGGCAGTTTGTTTCTTTTACAGCGAAGCTGTTAGCCTCTCGTTGGTCGGCATTTTTCATGTCGCCGTGCGTGGCCAAAAATGGCCGATCCCGGAGGTACTGCAAAACCGGGCCGACCTGTGGCGGAGGTGAAGCAGGCTTCAAGCGCTCGAAGTGAAGCGAAAAGCGCATGGATTCTTTGGAGTCACGCATAAGACAGACGAAAGAGCATTTGTTTCAATATAAAGCAAACGTAAAACCAGAATCCAAACTGCAAAATTGATGATAAGGTGCTCCTCTCAACAATGCGAAGCCCCTAGTGCTTCCCTCATACGCTTCCCAATAAAGGTTGCGGCACAAGCTTCCGTGGCGACAGAGCTTGCGACTTCACTAGCCTTTCGTATATAAACCGCTATGGGTAGGCAATGCATAGTTAGGTCTCCCAATGAGAACGCTGATACCACAAAGAAATGGCGATACCACAAGCGGCGGCGTACTGTCAAAATTACCATTCCTCCCATTACTAGCATTACTCTAAATTACCATTACTCTAAACCACTAAAGTATTGCATATTTCCATGAATAGTTGTACTGGTGGTTTTCATCAGCTTCGCAGGACATGCACTTTTGCAGGGCCCGGATGGTGACTTATTTCTTTTGTTTTCATCCAATAGAGTCTGATTTACAGCTGCGTGAAGGCTTGGAAACTGACGCGTGCCATAAAGACAAAATGACAAGCAAAATGACAAATGACAAATGAGTAGTTAGGCGGACTCCCGAGGAAGAAGCCGAGTTTGCTGCGAAGCGTCTGGTTTTAATACCACGGCGTCGGAGGACGCCGTGGCCCGCTCTCGAAATCGGATTAAGGTTGAAAAAAGGGAATTAATGTGGATTAAAGTGGATTAAGGTCGGTACAAACGAGAGCGACCTGGATTAAGGTGAATTAAGCTGGTGTTTTAAATATAATGTAACGACTTAGACACATCCAAATGCTTCTACATTCAAATCACGTAAGGATACTTCAGTGACTGTCAAATTTTGTCGTTAGAGACGCTCCTAAATTTTTAATTATCTGAATGAGACTGATAAGTCATTCAAAATGTTTAACTTCCAGACTACCGGCGCTGTTCCAAGGTCCAAGTGCTTGTGTTGGCAAGCTGGAAAACACCGTTACTTTAGGCGTTCTGATGCTTGCTCCTTCTCATTATGTGGTCGAACCACTTCGCCATCATTGGAATCTCGCTGCGGTCTGAATGAGACGAACCCCATTCCGGCCGCGTGCGAAATTGACAGGTGTCCAGTGAGTGTCCTCCACTGGCGTACCTGGACTGCGACTTGTTTGTACGTGATGACTTTTTTCGCTACCTGTGAAGTCAGTAAGAAAAAAAATTCCTGCAGAATCTATCTCACGATGAATGTCGACGTTAATGCGATTAGCAGCGTCATGTGGAGACTCATCGTATAGCCGCCGGCGAGGCGCGTCATGCATGAGGCGTGTACTGCACCCGGCTCCTCTCTCGCGCTTCCCTCTGGACTCGCTGCGTCATTTAGCGGCCTAGAAGTCAGCCTGCGGCCTCCGAGATGTGTGGCCTACAGGTGTGTGCGAATGCTCACAATTAAACCCTACCTTCCTGTGGGCATTCGCATTCGTGGCGCAGAGCGCTAAAGCGTCGAGCTTCTGTGCTTGAGGAACTCGTGTGACGAGGTTCCTTTCAAACCTAACCGAAGAAATTTGGAAAGCTTTTTTTCCCTCCAATATAACATGTGGAATCACCAAGCACAGTTAAGAGCGCAGGGGTTTTATTTGCACCTCCCTTCACTCGATCTACTTCATCGTTTCTAACTCCTCTTCCTCGTCTCTTAAGCCGTACCCTGCTATTCGCACATGTCTAAAACCAGTGATGCAACAGAAAAAGAAGAGTTTGCCGCACATGCCCCCACCCCATCCCTTGCGGTTAAGTGGCCGTGGTCACTTTAAAAGGTGGTCAGACGGAGGTGTTGATAATGGGAGGTCGTTTCATCCTTGCGATAGCAACTGTGTTGATATCGTAAGGGTGGGCGATTGTGAAATGGTGTTCGGAACAATTGTGACAATTGTGAAATGGTGTTCAGAAAGCTTGATGACGAAGAAAGGACCGTCGTAGTTGAGCTGAAGAGAACGACGAGGTGTGTCAACGTGGCCAAAAACGTGTGAGAATCCTTGCAGGCTTGAGGGTAGGAAAATTTGCTTATTCGTGTGAGCACAGGTCGGCGATGGACGCAAGTTGTGCATGAAAATGTGCAGACGCTGGACGAAAGAAGATGGATCCGAAACATCGGCCGTAGATACGGGGTTGACGAGGTCACCGGGCCAATCGAGGGTGCAGCCGGGAACCATCTCAGCTTCAGAGCAGCCGAGTTCTGTCCGGATTGTTGGCCGAAGGCCGAGCAGCACGATTGGTAGATGCGATAATCAGTCCTCCGGTGAGGCTGACCGCCAAGCGTAGCTTTCAAGTGTCGATGTAGCCTCTCGACGACGCCATTGGATGAAGAATGGTTCGTAATTGTACAAATGCGCGCACGACACAGAAGAGATGTTACAGGCGTGAAAAGTGCCGACTCAACTGTCTGCCTCGATCAGCGGTCACCGTTGACGGCACACCAAAACGGCTAATCCAGATGGAAAGAAAATTATGAGCAACTGTCTCTGCGTGGTCTCTTGCGTGTTTGATAGGTAGACTCCGGCCCCACGGGACGAAGTTTGAAAATGATGATCTCAGTTGTGCTGGTCGCTTCGGCTTCCTTAGGCAAGATGTCGCTGAGTACGGCGGGAAGGGTCGTGCTTTCAGCCAATGGCTGCCCTTAGAACTGGAGATGTGATACCGGGGATTCAGGAAGTATCTAGTTTCCGTGAAAGGCGCGGACCGCGACCAGGCGCTTGCTTCTGGATTCAGTGTCAAGCTGAAGGTCAAGCACCCCCATAAGCATCGCGGTGCCGCCGAGGTCACGAGGGGTTGCCTCAGTCCAGGACGGCAGCGCGACTGGAACGCGGCACCAGAGCAGCGC
Organism: Dermacentor variabilis; assembly: GCF_050947875.1. Classification (NCBI taxonomy): domain Eukaryota; kingdom Metazoa; phylum Arthropoda; class Arachnida; order Ixodida; family Ixodidae; genus Dermacentor; species Dermacentor variabilis. Next base: position 152,937,130 of record NC_134574.1, read on the forward strand.
CGTACACTCAGCTCCACTGTACACAGGAGCAGGGTGTTGCCATATGTCGTTGACGCGTACCGCTGTGTTGGATGTGGCCGCCCTTGGTGACGACCCACTAGAGATCGGACTTGCAGGCAGTTCTCGTATACCCGTATCCTGGGCGGCCGCACGGAAAGCATCCGAGTCGCGACGTGGCGGAATCCGCAAGGGCTGTGCAGTAACGCCCACATGCGGCCTTGCGGTATCCTGCAACTCCGTCGCTCGCCGGACGGAAGCCTGGAAATAATATTGGACGGCCTGCACAGACAGTATGACCGCGTGCGTGGTGTCTTACATGCCGTCGACAAAATATCATCTGGCTGCCGGAGAGGCCCAGGCCAAGCCACAAGCTTCCACGAGTCGTTGTTTATCGTAGATGCAGAGTGCGATGACCTCGCTCTCGGCGTGCCGGAGCGACCGCATTTCCAAGAAACGAGCATCAGAAGCGCTCGGGACCGCTGCAAATGCCGATGTCAGCTCCCCATTCTAGGTTAGCAATGCAGGATACAGGCTCTCTTGGAACTGATGCTAGGCTTTAGCCTCGGAGCCTCAAGGTGAGCCTCGTACTCATCCTCTACATTACTCTATTACTCTACACTCGCACTCGTTCGAACTGCCGTCCACTCACGTTGACCAAGCCTCACTTGTGTCTGCCCTCACGTCTGCTCACGCCAGCAAGCGCTCACTAACATTCGCACTCAAGTATACCTGACTCCCGCGTGAGCGCTTTTCCAGCGTTTTGCGTGTCGCGCTGCTGTCCCACAGTCGAAACTTCATGGTGACACCATTTCGTACTTAACATTTGCCAGAAACAAGATTACAGTGCTTGGATGTCGGCTGGCCGCAAGACATCTCCGACCGGGAGTGGAGGGAGGGACGGCAGTTCGTCGTCACGACCTGGCCTTGGCTCCTGCTGCACTCCGTCATCGGTCGGGCACTCACCCACGTGGTGCCGTCGGTGAGCGCTTTCGATCGATTGAACTATTTGGTATTCCTTTCATTTCCCTTCTTTGCCTTCTTATGCATAAAGCTGGAGAATTAAACTGCCTTACTTAAAAGAACGCATTTCTCTTTTTCGATGGGTGGTGCATAATGGGGGGTGTTACTGTATTACCCGTCCTACCCGTTACTAATAGCTCCGTTCAGCCATCTCTATTCTCTAATTAGACATTTTTATGCGTCGCATATTCCTTTAGCCTCTACGGCATTTTGAAAGCAACCTAGTTTTCACATTGCTCGAGAGCTTAGAATAAGAGCAAAGCTTAAAAGAAGCACTAACTAATAGATCGCAGATTACAGTTCTAATAATATAGGAAGAAAAGGCCTGAAGATCTTGCTTTCTTTGATATATGACAATCTGATGTGAAATAATGACCACATTTTTAGCCAATAAAAGATCTAACAGGTGGATGCAAATGGCATGTGAAATTCATTTGCTGTACCCGCTAACGCTCGCCCGTACTGTACGTGGCTCAACATGGGGAACAGCGCAAGCGACATGAAAAGAGGCTGCGTCGTTTTCTTTCTTATCCCTTGCACAGTTATGCACGCCAATGCACGAAGGTGATAAACAGCGGCGGAGTACACGCATGCTGCGGTGGTAGGCAAATTATCACCACCTGGTGAAGCGTGTGACATCATTCAGTTGCCTTTCAATGCGTAGCATTATGTGGAAAGTTGGTCGAAAAATTCTGTGTGAGGCCATAAAACCCGCTTTCACAATACCAGGGGAGAATGTGCTGCTTAAGGGCAGTATTTACGCGGTTGATAGCTGCCATTCGAAGTGTGCAGGGACAAACGACCGATTTTCCGCGATAATCATTGGCGCCCAGTCGCAAGGCAGTCTACGAGCTCGTTGGCTTTCACCCTTCCCATATGCCATACGTGGAAAAGCGGCGTTAAACTTAGGCCACAAATGCTTAAGCCTGTACTAAAATGGGGATATAACAAAATACATTCTGGGGCTTTACGTGCCATAACAATGATTTGATTATGAGGCACTCCGTAGTGAGGGACTTCGGAAGAATTTTGACCACCTAGTGTTCTTTAACATGTACCCAGTGCACGGTACACGGGCGTTCTTGCATTTCACCCCCATCGGAATGGAATTTCACCCCAATCGGAATTTCACCCCCACCGCCGCGGCCGGGATTCGATCCGGCTCCCTTCTCGGGCTTAGTAAAATGGGGATGGCAAGCAGTATGAGACGTCCTGGAAAACACACACCCTGTGAGGATGGACGGTGACTAAATGGGACCCAGGACAAGAGGATGCGCCGCTCGTGCATTAATTACGCGTGCACGCGCAGCCGTCCCCCTTCCGCTCCCTATAACGGCATTAAAGTGCTGGTTATGCATCGCCGGGCATCGCACGAAGAAATCAAGTGGAATCTCCCGGCAGGGAACTGTCGAAGTTATGCGTAGCATGTTATGGTGATCGGCGTTGTGCGGAATGTATATGTTTGGCGACTTAAATACGTGCATCATCGTGCTAGTCCTCCTCAGGCACATAAGTAAACAACGCATATGCTACATCAGCATAACTATCCCACACATCGTTACAACGCATATGAGATTCCATATAATGTAACGAATATCTAGGACCGTTCTCGCTCGGCGACGTTCCGGTTAATTTTATTCTCTGTGCGACGTCATTTGCAGCGTCCCGCGAAAACGCAGGCATACATTCCATAAACGTGTTTGCCTTACTAATGGCTCCCCCACCTGACATTCTGCTGGGCCTTATGAGGATCTGTTTGCGAAGATGACATCGTCAAAGAAAACGTTGACCTTGCTCGCAAACCGCGACAAGCAATTTACGCTAAGCCATTTATGTTCTACCGTCAGCTAAGGAATTTCTGCAAACATGTCGTGCGTGACCTATGCATTGTATATGCATTGTAAACTTCAACGCCAAAACAAACATCACGTAATCACTGGCCTTTCCTTCTCTATAAATCTCTCTGACGTTCTCCGAATGTTTTGTGCAAGCTGTCTTCAATGTCGATGTGATTAAACCATTATTAACGATTAAAATTAAAGTTGCCAACTTAAATCGTTTACCTACAGTATAAATTGTCGGAACTGTCACTTCTGTTCCCTTCGAAAGCTTGGCGCCTGTTCTTCATGAAACGTTGTATTCTTTATTGTCACCAACATGAAAAGTCTGTAGACACGACGTACTCCAATTTTGTTCAAGTTCGGAAGTTTCAAGACAAGTTTTGCTATCTAAATATCAGACACTATGAAATAAACGTAAATAATCGCAAGAAAGTAGTCCCCGTATTGCCAGGTGGTCGGTCTTTCTTACCTAATTCATACCTTTACAAATCTGCTATGGCAGTGTAATAATGTAGCGTCATTTAGACGACTTGAAGAAGCTGATATATCGTGCGCAAGTTGCAGTGTGATGTTAGCTAACAACAAGGGTTCGCTAATTACATTTCTAATGATTCCTTTCAGCGCATATGTCCATACTGCAGAATGAAAGCCGAGCAGCAAACAATCATCATCATCAGCAGCAGCAGCAGCCCATTTTATGTGCACTGCAGGACGAAGGCCTCTCCCTGCAATCTCCAATTTCCCCTGTCCTGAGCCAACCGATTCCAACTAGCGCCAGCGAATTTCCTGATTTCATCGCCCCACCTGTTCTTCTGCCGTCCTCGACTGCACTTCCCTTCTCTTGGCACCCTTTCCTTCCTTGGACCCTAATAGTCTAAGGGTTATCTAACATGCGCTTTACATGACCTGCCCCGCTCCATTTTTTTTTACCTTAATGTCAATTAAAATATCGGCTATACCCGTTTGCTCTCCGATCGAAACCGCTCTCTTTCTGTCTCTTAGCGTTATGCCTAGCATTCTCTGTTCCATCGCACTTTGCGCGTTCCTGAACTTGTTCTCAAGCTTCTTTGTCAGTATCCAAGTCTCTGCCCCATATGTCAGCACCGGTAAAATTCACTGATTGTACATCTTCCTTTTCAACGATAACGGTAAGCTTCCAGTCAGGAGCTGACAATGTCTGCCGTATGCGATCCAACCCATTTTTATTCTTCTATGAATTTCCTTTTCGTGAACAAGGTTCCCCATGATTAATTGGCCTAGGTAAACGTGCTCCTTCACAAAATCTAGAGGCTTACTGACGATCTTGAACTCTTGTTTCCTTGCCTCTAAGTAAAAGTCTTTCCAAAAAGGCTGAGTCACGACCTCACTCGTAGTCAACTATGTACGACGGTGGAACAAATGTCAATTCCTGGTCACCTTGCCGCGGCCGACTGCAAGAGCACTGTTGTTGCGCACCCATAGGTGGTTGGTTCCAAGCCGCGTCTTTTGTGATCTCTTGTGCGTTTGATAGGTAGACTTGGGCCCCGCGGGAAGATGTTGGATTATGATGTTCTCGGTTGTGTTGGTCCCTTCGGCTTCCTTGGGCAAGGTGTCGCTGAGTGCGGCGGGACGGGTAGTGCTTTCAGCCGATGGCGGCCCTGAGAACTGGAGATGTTGAAAGGCCTTGGCGTTCCAGTTAATTTGTTAAGGAAACGTCGTTTCATTCACTGAATCACACAAGCAACTGGAACGCAAATGCATTTCTCCGCAAAGTTCGGGAATTTATATCTCAAAACTAATGTCATACTGCGAATGCGTTCCAAGTGGATCCGCCTTGCGAAGTCCTCTGCTAGAATTTGTAATTTGCAGTATGGGTCCTAAGATAATTAGCTAAAAAAGTTAATTGTGAATTAGTGTTAATTAGTCCATTTCTCATTTCAAATTTTTTGCAAGTAATGTCCGCTGCTTCGAGTATACCGGCTCATAAACTAGAATGGAGCTATCTGCCACAGGAAACCTACAAAAAATTTTGAAGGTGTTCGCTGAAACCCCCTGTATGTGAAGCAGTATAGACTGCGCATGCGCTTGCATGATGAAATGACATGACTCATAACTATGTTGCACATTCGTGCAACATAGTTATGAGTCCTGTGATGCCTCCTCCAAGAAACTTTGTTCGTTTTCTGTGAAAGCCAGTGAAGTGAAAATAACATACTTATCACCGAATTTTGCAATCGCCGGCGCTTCAGTTAGTCCACAGATAAGCTGCGTCCTGCCACGGGACGCAATTGCGCAATCGTCCTCGATAGGTTTGCAGCCATGATCGAGACAGTGAATCGCCAAGAACCCACCGGTGCCACTTTTTATGTTGTCGTGGGTCTTGGCGATTCACTGCTCTTTGTTGTAATGTTGGTTGCCGTCGCTTGTAGATACTCAAATTATTTTTTGCATTCCGCCTAATTATATAATACATGTTCATAATACGGTACGCGATCGGCGATGTAAATATGCGCATCTCGCTGCTCGTACTCGTCACGCATATGTCAATAAAATACGCATATACTACATTAGCATAATCTTTCCACACATCATTACCGCGCATGAAACATTCCGCACATTTCCGAAAGCTATCTATTGCTACGCATATTTTTTACAATTCCTGTTCAGGAAGGTTCCGCTTAACTTTATTATGTGTGCGGCGTCAAGTTTTAGCGTCCTGCGAAAGTTCATGCATGCATTCCCTAAACATGTTTGCCTTGCTGCTTCCTCACTCCCACCTGACATTTTCATGAGCCTTCTGAAGATCCGTTTGCGCAGATGACATTTGACATCAAAGAAAGCGTTGACCTTGCTCGCAAATTGCGAGACCTGAATCATGGTGCGAAGGAACTTGTGTTCTACCGGCAGATCAGGAATTTCTCGAACCGTATCCTGCCTCCGGCTACTGACATTCGCGTGGGCCTTGTGAAATTCCGTTTGCCCAGATGACATCTGACGTCAAAGAAAACACTGGCACTGCTCGCGAACCGTATCATGCTTGACCTAAGGATTGTGTATGCATTTGTGAACTTGAACATTGAAACTGAAACATCACGTTATCACTGCCCTTTCTTTCTCTCTCTAAATCTGTCTCACGTTTGCAGAATTTGTTTTAGTGCCAGTTGTTTGGAATTTGGATGTGAGGTGGACCATTACTGATGAGCAAAATTGAAGTTGCCAACTTGAAACGTTCGCCTTTATCTTTCTACCAAATTATCTGAGCAATCACTTCTCTTCCCTTCCATAGCTTGACACCAGCACTCGATGAAATTTTCTATTTCTTACTGTCGCCAATAATAGAAGCCCATAGACACAACGTGTTCCAATTTTGTTGAAGTTTGGCCATTTACGGGCACGTTTCACTATATAAATATCAGCCGCTGTGAAGTAAACGTAATTATGACAGGAACATAGTCACGGTAATACCCAGTAGCTGTCTTAGAGGGTAGCACTTAAGCGCCCATTACTGTGTGGAGCGTAGGCGTGCCTTGGCGTCGTTGGTGTAACGGAGCGAACGAGCAGAGCGAAGGATGAAACAGTAATCGCGCAGCGCAGCGGGGGATCAAAAGCGAAGAGAGCGCGAGGAGGACACTACAGGAGCAGGCTACAGTGAAAGCACGAGGTGGAAAGTGGAAGAGGGTGGTGGTGGCAAAACATGAGAAGAGAATCGTTTATAGAAGTGTAGTGCCTCTCTGCTGCGATTATGGCCACGTGATGGCGCCCGAGTCGCGCGTGTCGTCTGTTCACCGATGGCACGCGGCGAGCGTGTCCAGCGATACTATATATGTGGAAACAAAGCACTGCGTGAGCGGAGGTCTGTTTGAGGCGGTTGCTGTGAATCACGCCCACGCGTCGCCCACGTGCTGCATCTCGCGATCTCCCGATTAGCGAGGCAGTCGCGCTACACTTCGCTCCGTTTACAACGAGCCGTACGAGACAGATTGTCCGCGCCAGCCGATACATCGCGAGATGAAGACGCGTATAGAGCAGCGCTCAAATTTCGCGTTAGGGAGTATCGTAATCATCGGTGAACTTTTCTTTCTTAAAGGGACAGAGAACCGCTCAGAATATTAATCGAGATAACCCTGCTGAGGGGAAGATTGCCTATTGTATTGGCTAAAAGACGGCATGTCCATATCACCAAACGTGAAATTATATGTTTAATTCTTCAATAAAAGTGGCAACAAATCCCACGCTGCAAAGGCACGAAGATGCATAAGAGGTGAAGATGCATTCGGGCACTGGTGGTGGCGGCGGATACGTGGAGCGGCAGCTAAAGAAACTTCGCTCACTTTTGCAGAGCGCGAAATAACGTCCCATCGTCGAAGTGCCAGCATCCCTGGGTTTGGATTGGATTGGAAAAACTTTAATAGAAGCCCTGCAGGACGCACGTCAGCGTGCAGTGGGCGTCTCCCACGCAGGGACCAACAGGGAGTACCTGGCGGCCGCTGCGCGAGCCTGCTGGACGGCCCATTGCTGGTCTTGCAGGAGCGGGCTTCGTATGGTCTTCTCCCACTTGTCGGAGGTAGAGTCAGGCGGAGCGTTTCTGCACTCCCACAGCACGTGTGCGAGTGTCGCCGTGACCCCGCACGAGGGGCACGCATCGTCTGGGTAGACGTCCGGATAGATGATGTGTAAGGTGGCGGGGTTTGGATAGGTATCCGTCTGTAATAAGCGTAGCGTTAGCGCCTGCGGCCTGTTTAGTTCGGCTTTGGGGGCGGAAGGAGACGTCGTCCCAAGTAAAGTGTTTGGTAATTTCACTGTAGATTACTGGGGCGTCCCTGTTCGCCTCCAACTCATCGAGGCGTGGTTGCCCGGGGGTGACGGCGCGTTCAGTAAGCGCGCGCGCAGCGTTGTGGGCTGTCTCGTTGAGGTTGGGCGGGGCGCCCCAGATCCGACCCAGGTGGGCTACCGAGGAATCTACAGAAGCAAGGTTCTTAGTCCACCAAATACCGCATTACTGCTGGAAGATCCTCTTATCTTTTTGGAAGCACCAAAGTGCCCGAGCAAGAGTTTTGTGTGTGTGTGTGTGTGTGTGTGTGTGTGTGTGTGTGTGTGTGTGTGTGTGTGTGTGTGTGTGTGTGTGTGTGTGTGTGTGTGTGTGTGTGTGTGTGTGTGTGTGTGTGTGTGTGTGTGTGTGTGTGTGTGTGTGTGTGTGTGTGTGTGTGTGTGTGTGTGTGTGTGTGTGTGTGTGTGTGTGTGTGTGTGTGTGTGTGTGTGTGTGTGTGTGTGTGTGTGTGTGTGTGTGTGTGTGTGTGTGTGTGTGTGTGTGTGTGTGTGTGTGTGTGTGTGTGTGTGTGTGTGTGTGTGTGTGTGTGTGTGTGTGTGTGTGTGTGTGTGTGTGTGTGTGTGTGTGTGTGTGTGTGTGTGCGTGTGTGTGTGTGTGTGTGTAATTCGTGTTTTTCGTGTAATGCGTGTACTAGCATAGTATGGAAACCTCCTGGGGAGAGACATGTTTATAAATTTCGATTTGTGCAACCTGCGCATTGCGATGAGCGCCGATTTTGGCTAGCATATTTTGAGGTATTAGTGGCTGATGACAAAATATAACACATGCGGAGTGCGATCTACGTTATAATCTGGAAAAGTGCTCGGATATTCGAGAACGGTGTTGGAGAGCCATAATCAAGTGTGAGACATGTCGCGGGACAGCGTCTCGAAGCTCTAACACTGATAGCAGGATTGTAATGTGCCCCTTGCTTTGAGCAGGCAGCTGTCGGACATAAGTAGAACGCTTGCTGAGCTTACAGTTAAGGTTGGTTAAATATCGAGTCTTAAAGATGCAGTGAGCAGTATTGAGACGTCTGTGCAGCACATGTCTTATATGTATGATAAGCTCATGGAAGCTTCAAATAAACACGGTAAGCAAATAGAATCCCTGCAGAAGAGAGTTGATATTTTCGAGGCAAGTAATGACAAAGGAGAAATTGCAGAGTTAAACAATGAGCAGCAGAAAACAGAACATGAAACTTCATGGCTTGCCTGAAACTGAGCTCGAAGATTTAATGGAGAAACTGAATGATATCGCTATCGAGCTTGGTCTCCCGCCGATTAAAAAAATGGTGTTGATGGGCTGCACCGTATTCCCTCTTATTCAGGCAGAATTCCTGTAGTGCTCGTCAGGTTCTGCAAACAGTCCCCAAAAGCACAGTGAATTGCCAAGCGTAGCACTCTCAAGGAATGCAATAAGAATATTAATTTTTTTTTACAACTGCGCAAAATAAGAAGCTAGTGTGGCTCGCAAAGGCAAGATCCACTGATGCACACTACAGGTTTGTATTCACGCTCGGGAGTGCGTTTGAATAACATCCTCAGTAAATACTACCCAATTCTCACCAGCAACCAGAAACTTGAGAAGATTTCTCCTGACCCGCCCAGAGTAGCCGACAGACGCAACACTTCACTTCAAAGATATTATTGTGCATGCCAAACTAAGGACACTTAGGGCACTCGTCAATGCCGGCACGCCTAGGGACAAGAGCCTTCACCACGCGCTAAGAAACCTCCTCTGTAGTGCCTAGGCAGAGTCATATATTCAAGGTGCGAAAGCCCCCAAATTTTCTCTCCTCGCGCCCTCGCTTACTTGCGCATGCGCACAAACGGCTGGCGATCGCTCAAATGAACGTGTCGTGAGGTTAGGCAGAACGCTTCAGCTGTTGCGAACCCTAATATCCCACAAACGTTATTGAACTGTACTGCCTTTGACCAGGCGTGCTACTTTGACCGACGCAAAGTGACAGTTTCCGCCTATTTGCACTTGAGACCCGATGTGTGATTTTTCACATGCCGTGTGTTCATTACATGAAATTGATGAGAGACTTCTAAAACACAAGAACATGAAATTTCCAGCCTGCGCCGCTAAAGTACAGCAGGCTGTAGAGTTGACAGACGTGATCGCGCGCGCGTTAGCCAAGTTTGTCGGAACCTATACAAATGCTTCTTTTGTAAAGTTATGCAAATAGGATCGCCACTGTGCCCTGCGTGCAATGTGAGAGACGGCATAACACACCTAATCTGCAATTGAAACTTCTTTGCAGTCCATACGACCCTACTGATGTTCGTACTCAGTGTCCCTCAAGCGTTGCACCTTGAGCTACAACATGTAGTTGAACCATGGACTAGTGTATCCTATGTCCCACATGTTAATAAGACGCTTTTACCTTTTCAGCGAGATGGGAGTCTCAACGAAATAATTTGTAGGTTCTGGGGTGTGTACGTTAGGTGTCGTAAGTAAAGTGCCGTATTTCGTATGTTCTGCCGTTCAAGCTGGAGATTTCTGGAGTTATCTGCAAGTCTATTCATTAGCAAAAGCCTGCAGATATCCATATGCATCCGTAAATGTAGGAATTCCTACGTATGAGCTCATTCTATCGCCGGTATCCGCGTGCAGGTAACAATGCCCCAGCATCCGGTGTCGTTGGACGCGATGAAAGCCTGCGTCGCCGGTCTTCTGCGCTCCGCTGCTCACTTCTTGCTCGTGGATTTCATGTATCACTACTTCTACAGGTAAGCAGCCGCGGCTGGCCTGTGATAGACACGAACGACAATATAGTGCGTTCGCACGGAAGTGACGATGACGTTTTCACCTCTTGCGGTGTGCCGATTTTATTCGGTGTTCATTTTTGGTCGGCACGAGAGAAACTCTGATTTGGGGCAAAAGCACATCTGTGATGGAATTTTAGAGCTCATGATTCTTTCTTGGAATAAAATAAGCGGGTTGCTGATCACGCAGTCAAAGTTCAGATTTGCTATCGATATATCAGATCACTAAGTAGCAATTTTTCTGGTTGGTGGTTTATTTATAGTGGAAAGTAGATACAACAAATTTTGTTTTAGACGGGTTTATCTGTAGCTGGTTAGTATGGCACCACTCCAGCAGGCTGTGTAAATCGCCATTGAAGTTAGATACTAAGGTTGTAATACATTTATTGGAATTAATAATAGTAGTATCATCTGCATAAAGTATACATTTCGAAAAGGACAGGCAGTTAGGCAGATCATTGACGTAAAATAAAAATAAAAGCGGACCCAATATGGAACCCTCGGGCACGCCAATATTAGTGAACATGGTTTTAGAATGAACGGCTGAAATGGTTACTACCTGCATTGTTTGTTAAGTAATTTTGTAGTAACAAGAGCGCTGGGCCGGTGATTCCCAATGATTCGAGCTTACGAAATAAGATGCGGTGATTTATTTTCTCGAAAGCTTTGCTTAAATCTACAAACACTGAAGCTGCATAATTCCCTTCATCGATAGCTAGATTTAGTCGATCGGTTAGAGCAACGAGAGCCAGTTCGGTCGAGTAACCCGAGCGAAAGCCGTATTGGAATGGTGAGAGAATGTTAAATTTTGTAAGGTAATTAGTTAAACATCTTTCTATTAGCTTTTTGATTACCTTACTAAAGAAAGGTAATACACAGATGGGGCGATAATTGGAAATTAAAGAGCGGTCACCTTTTTTTAAAAAATTGGTGTGATCTTGCCTTGTTTTAGTTCTTGTGGGAAACTGCCTGATTTAAATGATTTAAACATGACGTTGATTATGTCTGCAAAGACATCACTTATTAGGGGTGCAATTAATTTTATATGGGAAAGGTGTAATTTATCGATGCTAGCGCCGGTTATTTTCATGTTGTTTATAATGTTTAGAACTTCCTGAGATGTAGTTGGAAATAAAAAGAAAAAATGGTGGCAAGCGCTGGGGCACGAGATTGTCATGCGCAGGTGGCTGAAGCTCGCTGCTGAAGAAGAAATCAGCAAACGCATCAGCTATTTCTTTGGCGGTCTTGTATACCATACCCTGATATGCAATTTCTGTTGTAGCTTCGCGATTATTTGTCCTGTTTAAAAAGGAGTTAACAATTTCCCATTTCTTTTTTACGTTTTTACCACATTCCAAAATTTTTCTTTCGTACCATGTTTTTTTTTAGCTTTTTTCAATGTGGCAGAAAGCTGATCAGAAAACATTTTGTACTGAATGGCTAAATTCTTGTTAAATGGTTGTCGTTTGGTTTTCTTATAAAGATTATCCTTTTTGCGCATTAAAGCTAAGAGCTTATCTGTTATCCATGGATTTTGAGGCGACGCGTGCTTCTTTTTGCATTTAACTTGAACGGAATGACGATCAACACATGACTTAAGCATAGAGATAAACAGTGCAAATGCTGACTGTCACATAGAAGCCGTTGCTGTCACCGCTTTAGCTCACAAAACCATCACCATTTGTTCACTGTATATTCCACCGCGCACCCATTTTACTACTAAACACTTGCACAATTTAACAGGTCAATTACCGGAGCCATTTATTTTAGTAGGGGATTTTAATGCTCACTGTACTCTTTGGGGCAGCATCAAAACTGACCAAAGGGGGCAGATGGCTGAAGATTTTATTCTGTCAAATGATATCTGCCATTTAAATTCAGGTGCACCAACCTACTTTTAACCGACTTCCGGCACTTTTAGTTGTTCAGATTTGGCCTTTTGCTCACCATCTCTTTTTAAATAAATGGGAAGTCCTCAACACGTCATATGGTAGTGATCATTCGCTCACAGTTACCAAACTTTTATCATCACCACTAACCTTAGTCACTATGCCACGCCGGTGAAAATTACAGCTCGCTCACTAGCCGATTCTTATGGAGAACGCGAAACTGGAAGTTGTCTTTTCGCCAGAACTAAGCATTGACGAACTTAACAAAAAATAACTGAGGTCATAATCTCAGCGGCAGGAAAGGCAACACCCCAGTCATCCGGTATAGTACTCGAAATGCTAAATCCCTGATGGACAAACGAGCGTACCGAAGCCAAAAACAAAGAAAATAAGGCCTGGAGAACACTACGGAGGTAGCCCACTTATAGCAGCCTTCTAAATTTGGCCAAAGCCAAACCACGATTTCTTCGAAGAAAAGTAGAGAAATCATCATACTAAAAATGCATATCTTCAATCAATAGTACGGTCGAATCAAAATGAATGCGTGACCAGGTGAGGAAATTTACAGGAGAGTGGACATCATACACAATACCAGTACTTACATGTCCAGGCACACATACAACACTACAGGACCAGGCCAGCTTCTTAGGCCAACACTTTTACAACGCCTCCAACTCAGCAAACTACTCAAATGCATTCTTAAAATATAAAGAATCGGCGGAGAACCAGAGACAACTCACTACTGGAGCTTCAAATGACCTTTATGATGACGCTCTCACGATGCAAGAATTTAACAGAGTTCTCTCTGTCGGCAAAAAACTGCCACAGGTCTTGACCGAGTCCACTACACAATGCTGGCCCACCTATCTCAAGCGTCAGTACAAACACTTCTTACATTTTTCAAGAAGATATGGGAATCTGGAGTAATGCCTACAGATTGTAAAAATGCAGTAGTAGTGCCTTTTTGAAATCAGGTAAGCCCTCAACATCCTCAAACAGCTACAGACCCATTGCACTAACACGTTGTTTAGCGAAATCCTACGAGAGTATCATAAACGTAAGACTCGCATTCATCCTTAAATCAAGAAGCATAATAGACATGCACCAGTGATACAAAAGGGCAGCTCGACAACTGACCGCTACCGTACGACTAGAACATGAAATACGTAACGCGTTGTTACACAAACACTCTTTCTTAGTTTTCTTCGATTTAGAAAAAGCGTATGACACGACGTGATGGTATCGAATTTTAAGTGATCTGGCTGACTTGGGAATTCGTGGCAGAATGCTAAACTGTCTATCTGATTTTATGGCAAATAGAACATTTTAATTGCGTCTAGGCACTATACTTTCCTGCACATTTACACAGGAAAACGGCGTTCCACAGGGTTGCATTCTGAGCACAACATTCTTCATAGTGAAAATGAACTCTGTTAATAAGATCATCTCATCTTCTGCTATGCACTCAATATATGTCGACGATTTGCAAGTGGCTTGCCGCGCCTCAAATCTGCCCACTTGCGAAAGACAACTACAAATAACGATAAATAATCTCACACAATGGGCTGCCAAAAATAGATTCCGTTTTTCAACCGACAAAAATGTTGCAGTTCTCTTTTCCCAGAAGCAGGGGTTACACTGCAATCCAGTTCTCACATTGGATGGCACAACATTGCTGGTCGAAGAAGACCACAAATTTTCAGGCGTAACTTTTGACACAAAGCTGAACTTCTTGGCCCACATTAACACAACTAAAATTAAAACAAACAAAGCACTAAATATCCTCCAGGTGTTATCGTACAAGCACAGGGGAGCTGACCGAACTTGTCTACTACGTATATACCGGTCCCTTGTACATAGCATCCTCGACTACGGTAGTGTAGATTATGGGGCAGCTAGGCAGTCATACTATCAAGCGACTTCATCCAGTTCATAGTCTCAGCCTACGACTGGCGAGCGGTGGCTATAGAATATCGTCTGTCCAAAGTTTATATGTTGACTGCAATGAGCCTTCCTTACAGCATTCCAGAGCACTACTTACACGTTCCTATGTACTGAGAATTCGGTCATCACCGCAACATATATGCTACAGCATCGTAACACAGTGCAAATGTCGTGTACACTACACAAAGAAACCCAACATGATTCGGCCACTTATCTTGCGACACGAAGAATACTGTCACACTGATGATGTTCCTCATGAGATCCTGCAGCTTGCTGAAAGATCACCAAGATTGCCCCCATAGTACAACTTTTCAGAGCTATGCGACTGGACACTAACAAATCTAAAGAAATAAGACATCCCACAAGAATACATACTACAAGAGTTCCGAACTATTCAAGGAAAATATAAAAATTGCACGGCATTTTACACAGACGGCTCCAAAACACAAGGCGTAGGTGTCGGAATCATAAAGAAAATTTTCGAAAATAGCATTCGGATAAATAGTTTTTTCTTCGGTCTTTACCGCCGAAGTTTATGCGATATGAGCGGCAGTAAAAAAAAATTACCACCGACAAGCAGATGAATGCTATCATTTATACTGATTCGTAGAGCATACTCAGAGCTCGAAACCTTAACTACGCGTCTGCACCCCTGTTCGGCGATATCCTAAACATGGTGGACTATAATAAATACGGAAAAACCATATGATTCTGCTTAGTCCCAAACCATGTTGGGATACCAGGGAATGAAGGCGCCGATAGATGCGCGTTCATGGCAGCGCACGAAGGCAACAACGCTTCCATACAGAGACAGTATCCCAGCGATTCATAAGGCCCTGGCATGAAAGTGGCAAATAGATTGCGACTTTTACATAAATAACAAGTTACACACAAGGAAACCCCTGCTTGGCGACTGGAAGTCGTGCAGTCACCAGTAACGCTTCTACAAGGTGATCCTAGATCCTACGCAGACTCCCGATTGGGCATACGCACCTGACACAATTTTCTACTTCAAAACAAAAACCCGCCAACTTGTGAGAAGTGCCATGAACTATTTACAGTAATGCTCATTACTAAGGCATGCCCACATACTGAAACACAAAGACGGAAGCTTTTACAGAATCTCTATAACTTACACATACCTTTACACCCCGCCTCAACACTGGGAGATGATCCGCTAGTGCTCTTCACTTACTTGTGGAGCTTTTTAGGAGAAACCGGTTTTTTGCACAGACTATAATGTAGCCCAACTTTCCCTGCTTTAACATTTGATTTCTTAATACCTTGTTATTCGCGCAGCATAGCCTTAGTCGCTTTTGCGCCATTAAACGCGAATTAACTTACTAACCGCTAGTAAATCATTTTGACGATGCTGGGCCCCCAAACTTCCTCAGTCACGTGATCTCCAACACCGGGATCAACACGATGCGCATGAAGCCATGAGTCTTCTCGACTCATCCTTCTATGTTCGCGTTTCGGCCTGGCACCTGGAGAAAGTCACGTGAGCTCCAACACACTGCACCCGTGCCGCGTATGCACTCAGCTGCGTAGGCACACCGGGCTCAGTCACATGACCTCGAACACAGGGTGTGCGGCATGGCGTGCGTGAATGCTGTCCCTGCACATAGTTTTTGCAGATACAGGCTGGGCCACGCTTGCGCTGTGGCACTCGGTGCCCGTATAATTGCTATCGTAATAAGGAAAGAAAAGCAGATGAAAATAGAAAGAGGAAGAATTACTTGAAGAAAAGCAGGGAGGTTAGCTTTGTTAAGAACGGCCCAACTGAGGTGCAAGTGTTGCCAGCCAGTTGCGACGAGGGCGGCGTCAACTTTCAAGGAACGCCACCGTTACGCTCTAGCCTCGTCGCCGTTGTGACTGAATGAGTTCGACGATGCAGGCTTTGTGCCGCAACACGACACCGGGTCGACCGCAAGCGGGGGAGTTGCCCCGAGAACGTCGTCGGGGACCCCTTCCCACGCGCCGACCAAGACGCAGGACAATGGCTACCCGACCGCGCTGCGAGGGTCAGCTCTGAGTTCTACGAAGGCCGTGTGACGTCGGTTCCGGACCGGACCGTGAATGTGTGTGTGTGTGTAAGCCGTCCCGGAGAGAGGCGGCGTGGTTACAATGACTGGACGAACGTTTCCGTCCCCTTGGAATCAAGGGGGGACCAAGTGTTTAAAAACCGCTGTTGTGCGGATGCTCGACACACTTTCATAAGCAGTCATATTAGACTGAGGCACTCTCTCAAGCAGTCGTGCTAGACTGACGTACTTTCTCTCGCAGTCATGCTAGACTGATGAACTGCATGTAAATACTGTAAATAAATCCATATTCCTCATTCTCGATGAGAAGCAGTCCTTCCCTTCATCAACGTCCTCAGCGTGGATAAGTTGGACGACGGCAAGGTCCAGCTACCTTCTAATTCATGTCGGACTCCAATCTTCACAACGGATCACGAGCGATGCGATTGAGCCCCCAATCCTGACAACTGGCTGATAGCGGTGAGATGGACTTTGAGACCTGGTGCTGTGTCTGCGGTGAGTGCTTGGTTCTTGCTTTGACTCTCTAGGCTTCATTTTGTGGTTGTTCTGTTTAGAACAGTAGGGAAGCTAGATTGTCGAGCGTTAGCTAGGAGGTTGTGTTTTCCTAGGTAGATTTAGCCAGCAGGACCAAGGCAGTAAACCAGCAATCATGGAGTTAAGAACACTGCTGAGAGACGAATCGTTGATTGTTGGTGAGGAACTAGGCCTAGATGTACGCAAGTAAATGCTAAAATCGGAATTATTGCAGCTAATTTCCGAACAGGCCAGTGAGGAAGAAATTGAAATGGGGTTGGAACTTCTGAAAAAATGAGAAGAACGGAACAGAGAGAGAGAGAGGAACGTGAGTTAAGAAAAATGCAACGAAGTTGAAAGCAAATGTTTGGAGTTTTCTCATGGAAGTGAAGGTGCTCTGGGACGATCAAGTGAGGCAGAATCGTACCGCATGGACATGCTATTAAAGCCATTGGAGGTCGGGACCGACATAGGCTTGTTCCTAAGCAATTTTGAAAGGACTTGCGAGAAGATGAACTACAGTCCGAGTACAGGGCCACAGCGGTCGCTGTCTACGTTGCCGTGTGAGGCGGCGGAAGTAATCGCCAGACTGTGTGCACAGGATGCATATTATTATGCAAAAGCTAAGGCTAGTCTCCTCAAGAAATACCGCCTTTCAGCCGAAGCTTTTCGGCAAAGTTTTAGGAGCACAGGCAAGAAAGATAGCGAGGGGTATCCGGAGTTTGCATACGGCTTAAAGGCCAACCTAGTCGAGTGGCTGAAAAGCGCGGAAGCGTACGACAGCAGAGACATGATCATTGAATGCGTGTGTCTAGAGCAGTTTTACAAAAGCATCCCCCAAGCTGTGAAACTGTGGGTGCAAGACAGAGGTAATGTAAACACTGTGGAAAGGGCGGCTGAATTAGCCGAAGAATACGCAACGCGTAGAAAGTTGAACGCCGAGGACGGAAATTAGGACGGTCGAAATGGACCGCGGAAACCACTTCCGTCCAAAAAGGGTTCGCCGACTAGACGATCGGAGCCTGTAGACGTGGGGCAAAAGCCCGCAGAACAGAGCGAGGAGCGACTTAACGGGGAAACCGCACAAAATGAACAGAAAAGAAAATTCGAATTGTTTAGGCCGATCCGCTGTTATAAATGCCACAAACTGGGACATATAGCTGTAAACTGCGGGAAGCCTAGCGCAGTTTTTTCCTACATAGAGGAAAAAGCCGAGAATATGGAACTTTTAAGCCCATATCTTCACGACCTGCAAGTTAATGGCAAACCATGCAGGGTGCTAAGAGACAGTGCCACCACGATGGACATTGTCCATTAGTCTTACGTGACGGTAGATGACTTCACCGGAGAAGTAGCATGAATCAAACAGGTTGTAGAAGAACACAGCGTATGTCTGCCCATGGCCAAAGTTAAAATCAGTGGATCATTCGGGGAGCTAGAGACCGAGGCTACACTTCCCAAATTTTTTGGAACTCCAGCGCCCTTACATTTTTTTTTCGAATCGTTCGAATCAGTTACTGCGTGACAAAGGGCTTAAACTGGGAGAGGGCATAGGCATTGACCCGAGGCCAGGCTCATAAAATCGCGTCGCTTTCGGCCGAAAACGCACAAGCTGCTCCAGCGGAAGTAGCAAAGGAGATAACGTCAATAACCGAATCCGAGCTAGGCCCGAGTGATGAAAAAACAGTTGAGGGAAGCCTGCCAGCTGACCAGCTCAATGAGAGCGTATCGCTAGGGTGTCAAAGTTCACCCCTGCAGGAAGAGCCCGCTGATGCACTCGCAAGCGAGACAGGGTCGTTATTATCACCGGCCTCAAAGAACCTTTATCAGCTCTTACGTGTGGATAGAGATTCACTGGCAGCCGAGCAAAAGAATTATGAGAGCTTAGCTAAATTACATCACACAGCTAAAGAAGGCATTGCTAGGCGCAACGTGACGATACATGAGAGAGGAGGATGGTTGTACCGGCACTACAGAGATCGAAAGGGTAGGATTTTAGATCTGTTAGTCGTACCTACTAAGTAGAGGGAGGACCTTTTGAGTCTCTGTCATGGAAATGGGTGGTCCGGCCATCTACGCATAAACAAATCAAAGGACAGATTGTTATGGAATACTACTGGCCTGGCTGCTTCAAAGACGTAGAAAACTTTGTAAGATCATGCGACGCCTGCCAGCGCTCTGGTAAACAAGGAGAGACATAGAAAGCTCCACTAAAGGTAGTGCCCTTAATAACAGAGCATTTCAGACGACTTGTAATAGACACGGTAGGGCACCTTCCAAAAACAAAATCGGGCTACAGGTACTTGTTTACCATGCTATGTCCAGCTACAAAGTTTCCAGAAGCAGTCCCTCTGAAAGAGCTCAGCTCCACCGAAGTAGTAGACGTGCTTTTGACAGTGTTTGCACGAGTTGGGTTTCCAGCCGAAATTCAGGCGGATCAAGGGTCAGTATTCACCAGCCCACTGACTTCCACATTCTTGCAAAAGTGCGGGGTAAAGTTAATACACAGTTCCGTCAATCACCCTCAGTCAAACTGTGTAGAGAGGTGGCATTCGGTGCTTAAGCGAGTTTTGCGTGCGCTCTGTTACGAGCACAAGGAGGACTGGGAGAACTGTCTGCCGGCAATTTCGCTTGCTTTGCGAACGGTTCCACATGAAACGACAGGGTTCTCACCAGCAGAACTAGTGTATGGGAGGACACTCCGTTCTCCACTAAGAATGTTAAGAGAGATGTGGGAGGAAAGAGGACAGAGTCCAACGGTGGTTGAATACGTGCTAAATCTGCTGGAACGGCTAAGCGCAACCCAAGAACTAGTCGAAAAGAACATGGGAGTAGCTCAAAAGAATGACAAATTCTATTACGACAAGAATGCGAGGCTTCGTACGTTTAACCCCGGTGACCAGGTAATGATCCTCAAACCTTCAAGAAAAAACAAGCTTGAAGTTCACTGGGACGGGCCCGTTAAAGTGTTGCACAAACTTTCAGATACTAACTATGCTTTGAAAATGCCCGGTCGCAGGAAGGAGGTGAGGATATATCACTGCAATTTGATGAAGCCGCATGTAGAGCGGAGCAGAGTCGTTAACTATACCATCAAAGAGCAGGATGGCACCAGTACCAAGTTTAAGGAGTATAGGGCGACCTCCAACTCTGAAATCGGCCTAAAAGAAGTAGCAAAACATTCGGTAAGCTCGCACGCTCCAAGACCCGAGCAGCTAGATGAGGTAAAAGGGGTGTTGGGGGAATATATCGACAGGTTCAGCGATCGGCCAGGTAGAACCGAACTAATAACGCATGAAATAGAGCTGACATCAACCGAACCCGTAAGATCAAAGCTTTACAGGGTGTCTCCAAGACAGAGAGAAATTATGGAGGCAGAGTTATTGAGCCCGCTGAGAGTGACTACACGTCACCGCTAACACTGGTAGAAACCCCTAACAAGGACCCTCGTCCGTGTCTTGACTACAGGAAATTAAATGCCATCACTAGGGATCAGATGTACTCGATACCCAACATTGGAGAACGAATTGAAAGAGTTGGCGCTGCTAAATAAATTTCAACTATAGATCTCGTGCGGGGGTACTGGCAAGTTCCCCTTCCAGAAAGTGCCAGCCGCTATGCCGCATTAATCTCACCTGTTGGCACTTTTCGCCCTCTCGCACTCAGCTTCGGGCTGAAGAACGCGCCGTTTAGCTTCTCTAAGTTAATGGATTTTGTCCTAAAAGACTTGCAGGAGTTCGCCTTGCCATATCTTGATGATGTAGCAATTTTTTCGGACACATGGGAACAACACGTATCGCACCTCAAACAGGTGTTCTCACGGTTGAGGGAAGCCGGCTTAACGATGAAAGCGGAAAAGTGTAGATTTAGTTGTTCACAGGTTACTTATCTGGGCCATGTTGTCGGCCAAGGCACGAGACGGCCGGCCAAGCTGAAAATAGCTACGATTGGACGATTTTCTCAGCCGCGCACGAAAACACACATTCGTTCATTTTTGGGACTTATGAGGTGCTATCAACGGTACATTCCGAATTACTCGCAAATGGCAAGTCCATTAACGGACGCCCTCCGAAAGGGAGCATCGAGTAGCGTACACTGGGATAAAGACAAAGAGAACGCTTTCCAAAGTTTGAAAACGCTAATGGTTTCTCGTCCTGTGCTTCGCGCGCCAGACTACACAAAGGAATTCATAGTTCAGTGCGACGCAAGCGAGAGAGGTATGGGCGTGGTACTTAGTCAGGTCGGCGACGATAACGAGGAGCATCCTGTCCTCTATGCCAGCCGTAAACTAAATGTAAGAGAGGAAGCCTACAGCGCTTCGGAGAAGGAATGCGCTTGTTTAGTTTGGGTCGCCGAGAAGTTGTCGTGTTACTTGTACGGAGCGAAGTTCATCTTCGAGACCGACCACTGTCCTCTGACGTGGCTCAATCAAATGTCACACAAAAATGGCCACTTGCTCCGATGGAGCCTCACTCTTCAAGAGTACAACTTCTCCGTTAGATATAAGAAGGGAAAGTTGCATAGCAATTGATGCGGATGGTTTGAGCAGGCTAATTTGAATACTGCGTTTAGGAATACCGCCTAAATTTTGAAGTAGGTATTGTTAAGTTTTTTAAGCGAAGATCCCCTCTCATGTAGCAGGATTCCATCCATGATTACTCAATTTGTCAGCAGGAAATTGTTTCAAAAATTGCCGTAGCGAAATGCAGCATTTGTTGTTTCTGCACTTAGGTTTTCCTTGAAGCCTAGCGGGTCTAAATTGAGATCCAAGATTCGTCACCTCGGCGCAGAGCCGTGCTGTGGGGTTCGGTTTGCAGTTGCCTGTCCTTGTTGGATGTTTTGGGTCAGTGTCTTCATTTCACAGCGGGTCGCGGCAAGCCAAGGCGTCCCCCCCTTGCCACCAGCCATTCTCTTCCTGGCCCAGCGGTTATCAGCACTGGCCAGTCGAGATTTTCCGAGCCATGGAGGAGCTGTTACGAACAGCCTGCAAGCGACCTTGGAACCCTTCCCCATCTGCTGCGGCGATTCCCTTTGTAGGGACGACAATGTGCCGCGTCAACACCCCCTCGGCGCCGCTATGACTAGAGGCGGTCGGCGGACCAAGTATTGTTAATGGATTCGCCGTCGCCACCACAGGTTGCATGGAGCGGGGGAATTCCTGGAAAGAGATGTGTTGCAGCTGCGGTCTCACGGATGCCAGAAGTCGTCGGTCAATGGACAGACGCGGTGGCCACGGACTGCGGGGTTAGTTCTTGGATCAAGAGGCGCCTGCTCGCGTCAAGGCCCCTGTCTGCAAGAAACCCTCTCACCTCGGTGTGTTCAATGAAACCTGTGCGTAAGTGAGTGTCTAAACCCTCCCCCTCAAAGGCGGGTCGACGACGATGACTTTGGACGCTCCCATTGGTCGAAGGTTAAACGGCAGTTTTCCCTCACCTAGGGATTTAGGGAGGACAGAGTGTTTTTAAGGGCCGTTGCGCCGCTGCTGAGTGTGCATTCCTCCTTCAGTCATGTTAGACTGATGAACTGTAACGTTCTCATGTAGATACTGTAAATAAATCCCATATTCCTCGTTCTCGATGAGAACAAGCCTCTCCCTTCAACAACGCCGTCAGCGTGGATAAGTTGGACGACGGCATGGGCCGGCTACCTTCAATTTCATGCCCGAACCCAACCATTACAACATTCACTCTGGCGTGCCAGATGGGCTCGCGCGGCAGGATCGCGGGCGTACTGTGTGCTTTCTTGTACAACAGCAGGCAGAAGCGTGTCGAATAGCAATGGTGGATGTTGACCAAACAGTGGCTAAAAGGGCGAAATACCGGCGCTGTCGCGACGATGTTCAAGTACGTGAGGCGCTTGGGTAGAAAGGTTGCAAATGTATGCGATAATAGTATAACATGTTTTCGTAACGTGCACTTTTAGCAAGCGACCCCCATTCCAACCAAACTGAATGTCATTTCATGTATACTACCTTACACAGAATCCTTCATCAGCCAACTTAACTATTGTACTACCTTCAAAATCAAACCAGTTTACTCAGTGAGACAGGCGACACACCAAAACCGAGGACGTAGAAGAAGAACGCTCATACAATCTCCAGAATAAACCCAGTTTTTATTACATCATCTCCACCATGAGTCAGGCTTATTATTGCACTGTCTTCACGATCGGCCCAATTGTATCATCTCCGAGATCGGACGAGTTTACTAGGGGAGACAGCCGGCACGCCTAACCCCGGAAACATTGTCACAGAAAACTTTCCTTCATATGCGAAAATTTAATTTTTTTGCTTCGTAACCAAACGCTAACCATAGAACCACAAATATGTAAGTCAGTCCACAGGAATAAACATCCCACACCATGTTTTATAGCACCCTAATTCGTGGAGTTGGTATTGTTCCCGTAGATGTCCTTTTCGGTGAAATTGCTGTAAAAGAAACAAAATAGCTCAAAATAAAATTTCGGTGGTTTTAATAAAAGAAGCACTGCAATATATACTTTATTTATTTAGAAATACTGCTAACCCTATCTTGAAGCTCATTACAAAAAAGGAACGCGAAACTCTTGGAATAAACGCGAAAATAAACGCATTCACTTCAGTTAGGTCCGACGTGAACAAATTTTAACGCCACCTTCCCACTGAAGCATTCAGAGTCCACAGCGAAACGGAAATACCTTGCCATCGAAATACCGCGTCGGTCACATTGGTTGCCCACCGTGCCTCCAGAAATCGGGACGTGAAACCGTGAAAGCAAGAAAAAATAGCAGTTTCGCTGAAAAGGCGAAGCACCGATTGCGACAGCGAATTAGTAGACAGCTATACGAAGCAAGGATACTAGATTTATCGGCGTATAAACTTGTAAACATTCGCTTACCAACTAAATTAACAAGCATAGTGTCACGCGCGCATGAGCAAACATGAACAGATCTCATTCAATGACCGCAGAAATTCGCTCTCAAAACGCTGGAGTGAGGAAGCGCGGCAGCAGGAGCGAGTGAATTCACCTTCGTCCTGCATCTCGCTTCATCGGGAACTAAGCGGCAAGGACACAGCGCACATGCAGCTACAGGCCCTCGGTGGTCCTAGAAGCCTAGACTCTGTCCCCATTGCAGATCGCTCTCAAGATAGCACCCGCACGGCCACGCCATACGCAGCAGCCGCCAGAGTAGAACGCCCCTCCCCCCCCCCTGCCCCCCTCCCTGATGCCTTGCCCGCGTTTGCCACTCGCGCCCGCGAGATTGAGCCGCCTCGCACGATTTCACTCGCACATACAGCGTACGGCGAGCTGGGTTGATGTTATCGCCCTTGAACTTTATAACTTGGACTTGATAAAAACCATCAAGGCGACACCTGCGACGGCAGAAATGCGCCTGGAGTGCCCACAGAATTCCTATCGCAATAAAAACAGGAGTACGCTTACTACTGCCGCCATCTGCCGAGCATATGCCAAGTTGCACGCGCAAGCGCGAGAGAGAGCGAACGATGCATATTTCTTACCTAGTCACTATACAGTACATGTGTCAATACTTTTTCTTCACTCAATCCTGCTTCGCTGTCCTTTCACTCCCCTCCCTCCTTCATTGTTGACCGTGGTTTAGGTGTCAGCAGGCTGCGCTAGATGGTTACTGCAGTCAGTAGCAATTTCTTATTCCTTTCCTTTCCCTTTGTTTACCTAATTATTTGAAAAAAAACAATTAATGCTACTACTACTACTGCTACTACTACTACTACTACACGTGCCCAGGGGTATCCCGTATGCCCCGGCATCCCTCACGCTCTCACCGCGCGCGTCGTGCTCGTGTGTATTTCTGTTAATTTTTTTTCGTCAATCGCAAAACTAAGCCCTGGGAAAGTAGAAGCGATAATTCTCGGCCTCTTGGAAAGCACATTCTTGGCTATGCACCAAGAGCAGAAACTCTATTCTCTACACGAAAGGCATCCCCACGTGCGCCATTATCCGCCATGTTGGCTCTCTGATTGGCTGTCGAGAAGTCACGCGTTTTGGAATTTATTCCGCGAAGCGAAAGTATTGCAAAACGTACTTTTGCGTTTTCATCAAGATTACAATTCGTGACGTGCAGCTGCAAATCATTTCCAATAAAACCTTTTACTCGTCCTTGGCAGGTATATGGCCGTGTTATCGCTTGAAAAAGAAAGCGAACGTTAGCGCACACGAGCCCGCGCAATGCATCTGCAATTTCGCGAATGTGTGGTGCCGCTCCGAGATAGCCGCCATGTTAGCTTAGTAATTGGCTGAAGGGACGTCACGTGAAGCTCTGTTTAGTAAACGTCAATATGACATTGTGGGACGTTGCGCTTGGCTGCCATTTCAGATATCTTGCGCCTTAATTTGGGGTGCGGCGAGCCGCACGAACTATACTAATGAGCGGTCATATATGCTATGGCAGCCGACTGATAGGAATGGGTAAAGCCGCATTTTACCCGTCGTTTCGGACCAAGAAAATCGTTTGTTCATAGTGCGTGGTCGCATAGCATTTCACAGCATTTCCATCGCTCTCGGGTGGCATGGGCATCTTTAAACAATTTAGTTCAGCTAAAGAAAAACTCCCTGTAGACCGACAGGTGTGGGAAAGACAGTCCCATAAGAGTGCAGAATTCCAGTGAAAGCTATCGTTACTTCCAACTTTTCCGTAATTCCATAGCAAGCCAATTAGTTCATACTGTTCCCCAGCAGGTAGACATTTCAGAGCCGTTAAGCGTTCCGCCGTAGTAGGATAGGAACTCCTTGCTCCTCAAGGTTGGGCAAATGGTTGACCCGGATTGACTCACTAACGTGCGGTAATCGTAGTACTCACTAATAAGCTTCACGAAATACAAGGATATATAGGTATGCCCATAACCATAAACAAATACGATGATTGAACTATCATCGTTGCGGTCACGTAGCCGGAATGTGTGATTGCAGTGTGCGGTGGTCGTGATGTGGCAAAGGGCAACTCCCAGCCGCGACACTATATATGATTTTCAGCACAGAATTACATTTGCGAACGTTAGCGCTGGCACTATTACCCTTTCCAGATTTCACGCACCACCTAATATTTACCGCGGTCTCTGTTTCATTATTGCTGCATTCCGCTTCCCCTTTATTTTCAGATTATATTGGTGGGTACTTGAGTAAGTCCTTCCTTCGTTTGTGTATACGCCGAGGTATCTATATTGCTTGACTACAAGTATTGCTTGCTGTTGAATTGACACCGCGTAATAACTCCGTCTCTTCATTACACATCATTATTCTCGATTTATATGTGCTAACCTTAAAGCCTAGATTTGTCGCTTCGCTGCCGCACATATTCGCAAGTGTCGCAAATCTCTTGCATTGTCCGCTAGTAGCGCTATGTCGTCCGCATACATCAATTCGGGGACCTTCTGCTGCACTCATTGTGTATGCTGGATAAATCCACTGTTTTTCTAATTGTCTTTGTATGCCTTTAACATAAATCGTGAACAACAGTAGAGACAGAGAATATGCTTCATTCCTTGATGAATTTCCACCACTTCATGATATTTGCAGCCTTCCCGACAATTTGTACTCCGTTATCTCTACATATCTCCCTTGGCAGCTTCACGAAATTGTTGTCTATGCCATCGTGCTTCGGAATATCCCATAACAATTCCCTTGCTACGTTGTCGCGGGCTTCTTTAAAGTCCATGGAAATGCTATCCATGAAGGTCTATACAGAGCTACTGAAATCTCTATGCAGTGAGTTAGCGCAAACGTATTATTATCCTCTAAGCGTCTGCCTCTTCTGAACCAATGCTGTAGTTTCCCCATTACATTTTTTTCCGCCCACATCCACAGTTCTAATTTTATGGCTTGCATGGCCATTGTATATATGACCGGCGTTAGCGTAACTGGCCTGTTCGAGCTTGTCTTATCCTTATCACATTTGCCTTTGTAAATTAGGTTCATCTTGCTTCCATGCCCTGCAACCGACATTTTCTTCGTTCTAATCACTTGCTCTATGGCATTAGTCAGCAGTGCCTTGCTCTTTGGTCGGAGGTTTGATTAGCTGTGTTGGGATTCCGTTGGATCCTGCGGCCGTGTTCTTAGGGACATTTTTTTACTTTATTCCAGTAAATGTTTTCTATGCTAAATTTCTATCTCTCAGCTTCTCTATTCATACTGGATCTATTTGAGTCTCAACTACGTCTTCTTTCGGGCTGAAGTTCTCCCTGATAACATCTATGATGTACCGCAGCGCGTCGTCTCCTTCAAACAAGTTACCGTCTTCATTCCTTATGGCCGTTTGTGAATGTTTAGTTGGAGTTCTGAGTGTTCCTACATTGTTCCAGAATCTTTTTGGTGTGCCTTCGTCTCTTTTGCAAATGCTATGCAACCAGCGTTTACTTGTAGATTCATTTTTTTTTTCTTACATGAGTTCACGCGCCACCTTTTTCTTTTCTCGATAGCTGTTCCATCTAAGGAGCACCTCTTCGTGTAATCCCGACTTTTTGGCTTTCCGATGATCCCTTGACGCCTGCTTACGCTATTGAATAGCTTACGTTATTTCCTTGTTCCACCACTTGAGTGGCTTCCTCTTTCCAATTCAACAATTTTGCCGCTTCTGCCTTATCTCCTGCGGCATAACATACACCAGTTCCTTTTATTCCAAGAATGTTGTAAGAAACGCCTCACTCTTATTCTCGATATTTTCTTGCAATCTCTGTTAATTGCTTTTCATTCATTTTGAGCGATTCTGATGCAATTAGTTCGTATATTGCATTAGTATTTCTCCCATATTTCGAGGTTAAACGTTTGTGATCACTACACAGACTATTTATTTTTCAATGTTCGTATATCATCATTTGGTCTAGAGAAAACACGGGGAAAGCGGGAGATTGAAATTTAGGACGCTGAGCATAAACAAGAACAAGGTTTAGTCGCACGTGGACCGTCTCTGAGACTAAGGCGTAGTCGATACAAGACTACCTGTTTCCGAATTGCCACGCTGCCTGTCCGTGGCACTTATTCTCCTTGTTAACTAGTATAAGGTTCTGTTCATCGCACAGATCCAGCACTAGAGAACCATTGTAATCGGCATATTTGTCTAAATCCTCCATGTGCGCATTTGTATCACCTACTAATACCACCTAGCCCGGTTTCTTGAACTCACTAATATCGATTGTAATGCAATCAATCGATCAATTCATTATTTTTATCTCTCCTATCAATAACTGTCCATAAGTAAGCTACTCCGAGCCACATCTTTTTGCCTTCTCATGTGCCGCTCATCCTTAAATGCTTCTTACATGCATCCTTTACCTTTTGCCACTTCATACCTCGTCTAATAAGCATGCCTACATTTGCGCCTTTCCTTGACCCTGTAATTCTGTTGCAGCCCTCCCAACATAAAAATAGTGAATAACAGGTGGCTGCTCCAAATATCGTAGATGCGTTTCGGTGAAGGCGTGCACGCTACTAGCTTCGTCATGCAGCTGCGTTTGAATTTACAGCCATTTTTCCTGCTTGCAACCACCTTGTATGTTTGTGCAACAACCTTTGCCGTATCTGTACTTCCCCCTTCTTCGTCGTTGTCTAACTCTTTGTGGTCTAATTCTACTCCTTGCTGGTGTGTCGCCACATTCAATGCTTAGTGCTCTTTCCTGATTGCCGGGGGCCCACCTAAATGGGCTATTACTGCCGGTGCCGATTTCCAACCGGTGTTGCTATACTATCACTGAAATGCATGCCGTCACGCACAAAAGCGACATCGCGGCCTCGTCAGTGCATTTCTCAGTTGATGTCAATGACCGCAAAATTCATTGTATTAGCTAGCGTCCGAATTTCCCTGCTTACTGCAAGCACTGCCTTTCAATTAAATATGCCGTTTAGGGCGCCGCCTCGTGAAGGCCTCATGCACTCGCTATCATAGTTACTATATAAGAGTGACGTTCTGCGCGCCTCTGGATGTCGTTGTGTGGCAGGCTTTGCGGCATCTCATGCTGCGTAAGTAAGACGTGTTATGTCCGAGTGTTTGAGCTGTCCCCTTTGACGCTGAAGTCGGGAAACAGCACGCTGCACCCACATTCTGGCGCCCAATGCGTTGTCAGCATCCCCTCTGCAACATTGCATCAAAATGGATGTCAATTTCCTGGCGGTCGTCTTTAAAGCTGCCCTCATAATATTGGATCCGTAGTGGTGTCCGCATGTCCCCACTACAGATGTACGTACTGCCGAAGTTAAGGTATCAGCTGAAAGTGCATCGCTCTCTACTATCGCCTCCTTCTTTCTTCGAAATTTGCCCGCCACTTCCATCATGCCCTTTGAGCAGCTAGCCTAATGAAAAATTCTGCTGGCATACCGCTGTGCAGAGAGAGAGAGAGAGACATAATTTATTAGAAGGGCAGAGAGGTCGGCCTGAGCTAGCATGCTCTGGCCTGCCACTTTGCATAGGGGGAAAAGGAAAGGGGACAAATGAGAGTGATGAAGGAGGATGATCAGGACAGGAAGAACATGTGCATAGATACACTAACACAGTGGTTTCCTTGAAGCCTTGTGCCTAGTCCGGTCGTCTTCGAGTAGTTCAGAGCAGCCCTTGTAGCTATTGATGCTACTGTATGGTTACACATTTCAGTAGTGTTGTGAAAACTTACGTAAGAGTGCGTGAAAATGATGATGCTTTATAGAATACTGGTAACGTAAACTTGGTGGTAAGTCTTACTTACCCACAGTAGAACTTACACTCCCATTCATTCGAGAAGTAATTCGTTATGTTCCATGTATTCGGAAATCCGCAACTCATGTAAACTTGGCATAACATCGAGGTCGCATTATAAAAGTACGCCCGACGTTTAGGAGCTTTCGACGAGTTGTTTCCTTTTTTGCAGTCGTTTAGCGGCTCTCCCCCACACTTTAGAGGACCCTGGCCTAAATTTGTGGAGACGAAAGGTTAGCAATCTGTTATAGTTTTGTGCAGATACAAGGAACGTATTGAAATCGATGTGAAGCGCAGCAATGGTAGAGCATCCAAATAAATGCCACATTACTAAAATCACTGCATATAAGTGTTTTTATTTTAATACAACATACAACGTGCAATATGTTTACGCACCGCACAGGTCCCAACTTTAACCTCATTCAATGTTTATATTTATGCACCCCTGCAAAAGTTTTTAAATGTAGGCAACATTAAGCACCATAAAATGAAGCAAGCGAGAAGTGCAGGTGTGTAACAAAGGCAATAAGCAAAATGTTTTTCATCGCTGTTTTCTCAGCAGCACCGCGGAGTACAGGTCATGTTTCACAACATCTAGAAAAAGAAACACTGACAGCCGGGAAACGCAGGCACAAGCAAGACACTATCGTACATTCTTGTTCACCACTGTATATCCTTCAAGATGCCAGCTCGCCGACATACTCATGAACGCGGAACCGTGGCGGGCTAGCCAAAGAAAGCTTCACTTTATTAAAGAGAGCACAAGCGATGTCAGAAGGCGGGCTGCTTGAGCATGGATGCACTAAACTCCATGAAACGTTTTAAGCCGGGGATATAGAACGCCGCACGAAGACCGTAAGACTTAGCTTAACAAAATATAGACACATTGATCTAAACGTGGTCATTGTTTTTCTTTACTGCCGGAAATTAGATTTTTAGAGCGCAGCTCATAGGCGCCCGTTCCTGCGGCGAGCGTCGGCGTCGTCCCGCGGCGTCGTCGTAACCGAGCGAATGAGCACAGGAAAGGATGAAAGAGTGAATGTGGAGCTTGGATGAAAGACGACGATAGCGAAGAGAGTGCGAGGAGGAAAGCGGAGGAAGAGGTTGCAGTGGAACCATGCGGCGGAAATGGGAGGAGGAGAGTACCGCGAAAGCGTCAGAAGAAAGACGTAGTGCCGCGTAAGACGCGCTTTGCGGCGAAAATGGCCACGAGGTGGCGCCAGAGTTGCCAGCGTCATCTGTTCACTGATGACGTCACCGATAACATATATGGAAACAAAGCGTTGCATGAGCGGATGACTGTCTACGGCGGCTGCTGTGAATCGCACCCCCGCGTCACCCATGCGCAGCCTGCACGATCTCCCGATTAACGGGTAGTCTCGTCGCACTTCGCTCCGTTTGCAACGTGCCACGCGAGACAGATTGTCTGCGCCAGTCGATATATCGCGAATTGAAAACGCGTATACAGGTACGCTCAAGTTTTGCCTTAGAGGGAAGCTGAAGAGTCTGTCTAATTCAATAAGACGCTCATATACGGATGCGGGAACCTTATAAACCATGTAGGTAAAATTTGGGGGGGGGTTTTTTTTCAATTAGGAGCGACGTAATCGTCGGTTAAAATTGCGCTGTAGCTCCGCCCCCCGTCGAATGCCGCGCGCTGCTGCTGACGCTGACGATGCGAGCGGAGACCGGAAACCGAGGTGTTGTGGCGTCAACTCTAGTGTTTTGTTCCTTCGCAGCCTGCGCGACCGTGCCTGACCGTGCTTGTTCATGCGTGCGTGCCATCGTAATCTGCTTCGATCGACCCTGCATTCCTTTGTTGGTGCGTCTGCGTCTATGTAGAGTGGTAGTCAACGTGCGCAACATCAACTGAAGTGGTGGGCCGATCATGCCGGCTTTCTGTGCAGCCTACGGTTGCACGAACACCAGCGGCCGCGACGATGTTGTCTTCCATTGCTTCCCACAAGACAAGAAGCTTTTAACGAAGTGGGAGGCTGCTGTGAAGCGAAAGAATTTCAAGCCCTCAAGAACAACAGTGCTGTGCTCCTACCACTTCCGTGACGACGATTATCACGATAATTTATCATTAAGACGTTCGTTGGGTTTGCCAGTCAAGTCGGCTCGTCTAAGGCCCGGCGCAGTGCCGTCAGTGTTCGCGTACACAAGGAGCTCGTCACCGCAATGGAAGATGCATGTTTATCTCCCGCCCTTGACGCAGGTTTCGTCGCAAAGCGCCGCGAATTTTCTATTTGCACGTGTGTTGTAAAACAGCCTGCATGCAGCTACCATAACGCAGTGCAAATGTAGAGTTTGCATGTGCTGGAAAGCCAGCGCACGCCATGACGCTACGCTCCCCCCTTCTCTCGCGCACAGCGAGAAACCGACCGTCTCACGTAGCCGACGGAATTCGCCGCCTTTACGACTTCGGTTGCGAGTAGTGTGCGGATGGCGCACAGATGGTCACTACACGTACTGCATGAACCGGGAAGCTATTCACGCGTTTAAACCGTCTTTGTAGATTGCCGACAGCTTTGGACAGCGCACAAATGCCGACGATCGCATCCCCGCTTAAGTTCCACGAGGAGGCATGCAGGAACACAACAATACAGTTGTTTGACCGGAAACGAGCTCACTAGATCGGCGAAAGATCGGCGAGATCACTAGATCGCTTTGCAAAAAACATACTCACCAAAGAGCATTTCCAACACGAGGAGATGCCATGATTTCGCTTTCGTTCGCGTCGAAAGCACTGCTCGCACCAGCATGATTTGCTTCTTCGAGAGGCCGGCTCTTCGCAATCGGCTCGTACATGTAGGGAGTAACGCCGAACTCCTCAGAAAACCTCAGTCTCTCTAAATTTTCCATTACCTCTTAATTTTCCATTACAGCACCAAACTACCTGGCACCGCGCTTCATGTGTAGCGGCAGCGGTCGGTCACTAGAGTTGACGTCACGAGGCGCCCGACCAATCACAAGCGGAAACGAGATGCGCGAGCTGGGCGTATCCGCTGCTGCACTTTTCGTCGAAATAAAGTGTATTTGCGCTTTCTTTCGCTCAATTTCAATACGATATTCGAATTCGGAGTGTTGAAAACCATTATGTACACATGTTCACTCATTTTTTCTGGAAAACCTTTCAGCTTCCCTTTAAGACCAGAATACATGGAGCGAATATGCGACGAATAGTCGGCGTTCGACGCCCGGCGGTGTACGTGCGACGCGCAGCGGCGGAGAAAACGTCGTTCGCCGCCGATCTAGCTGGCGCAGAAAAGTTCGTCGGGCGTCGACGATACCGGAAGCGGCAAACGAGCGGCGCCCCAAAGCGAGCCAATCAGGTCTCACTATCCGCCCCGACTTCCGACTAGGCTTCCCCGCCACAGAACAGAGCCGCTGAGTTGGAGGAGCCGAAAGTTGTTTACCCGGCCAGTGTTGCCACAACGCATAGCATCGCCGCCTTCCTTAAACTACATCGGCACATGAATGTCTAAAACACATAAAAAAACAATAGAAATCATTTCTAAACAAAATTTTACGCGTTTTTAGAGTGTTCCGCAATTCAATATCGATAATAGTTGTCGTTAAAGTTTTTCTTTGTGTCATGTGTTTCACTACAGCGCATTTGCCTCGTCTAGCCACAATGACAACAACGCAGCGACTCGCCGGCGGCGGCCGCCGTGTCTTCACTCCATGTAGCGCAGTCCGACGAACATACGGCGTCGCGCCGCGGCAGATTTTCTGCCGCCCGAACTTCGTCGTGAAAGTTCGCTGCATGTATTTTGGCCTTTAAGACTGTTTAACATGGCGCGATTAGGGCGAAAAAAAATCGTTCTGCCACGCACGTCCCAGAGCGATTTTCGCTGACAGCTTTCGCATACGTTTGCGGCAGCGCGATTTCCGTCGCAGCGATGCGCAAGGTTGCCGAAGTATCCGTGCCTGCACAGTTAAATAAAACCAACAACGAAAGTAGTCAAACATTTGAATTTTCCTATTAATATTTCATAATAGAATAAGTACACCATTTTTTAACATGTAAAAGCGTTAAGACATTACAACAGCTTGCAGATTCAGTGAGTGAGACGATTCACAACACCGCAAGTATGAGCGTGCGTCTCCTGCGGTGTCGGTTGGGTGGTTCCGTTAAGTACAGTCAAGTTTCGTTGTTACGATGGGATCCACAACTTCTTTCATGGATGAGTATGTGCTTTTGCATACGAACAAGCTACTATTGAGTGTGCATGTATAAGTAGCTGGCGCAATTTTCAGCGATGAAGACGGTGGCGATCAGGTGGATACATGCCTTATATTGAAGCGGCGTGTACGCTAAGTGAAAAGCGCGCACGATAGGATAGACTTTGAAGCCAGTGCATGCGCTAATTGTCAACACCGGCTCTCAAGCTCTGTAGATTCATCAGCTGAAATGGACAGTCCACGTAGTGTACGCTTACGAAATTCCGTCAACACCCCCCCACAGCGAAGTACGTGGGTTGGGGCAACCGAGGCCGAAGAGTTCACCCAGCGGCCGCGTAGTTCACATATAAAATTCGCTGTCCGCTTATCGTGGAAAGCCCATCTTTTACGCCCTCGGCATGCTGAGGCCCTCGAGGTGCACCCAACCCATGCACCAGTCCAGCGGGAGTACCAGTATTCTATTAATGTCCACCTAGTGGACTGTCGAGATCAGCCGCCGCTGACTGGCTGGAGCTGTAGGAGCGAACAGGAGGCACGCTGGGGGCACCTGCCTCCTTCTCGCTGGTACCCCAGCCCAGTGAATCAGCACTTCAGCAGCAGGCAAAACGGAGAGTCCACCAGGTGGACACTTATGGAGAAGGCATTCATTGAAGTCACTGGCGATTTAGCGGTGAATGCGAGAGGCATATTAGACATTAATGATATTGGTCTGCACCTCGTTGAGGTCCCGGATTCGTGATTTAAACCGCGTTCTGCTGTATATAGATATATATACGCTTTTTTTAAGCTTTCCCGAATACCACCTCTACCACTAACCGGCTTCCCACACTTCATACACATGCTTTTTTTTTTTCGCTTTGACACTCCAAATGGTAGCGCAATAAAATAGGCAGTTTTGCAGGGCGAAGCAATGAATGCGATAGCAAGGTTTAGCGTTGCGCTTGAGCATCCCGCCGACGCTGTTCTAAGGCGTATCCAACTAGTCGCGTTATACGCATGTGCTCCAAAATTTCTGTCTCCCTTAAAAGCATTAAAGCGGCGGGTAGGGCGTGTAGTGACATCGCACAGGCGCCACTGAACGCCACTGAGCCGCGCCAGTAAAATTATACCACTTTCAATATTGAGTACTGATATTGTTTCGCAATTTTAGTATTTCATAATCTAAGAAGATTCAAGATAAAATGCGTGAGTGGTGAATTTTACGTATTATGACATTTGTATGTGGGCTGTCATTTCAATTAATCTGAAGTATAACTTAGTAAGAAACGTAAGGCTTGGTATGAACAACGTTGGCGATTGAATAACGTAGCAATATAACCCGCATATACGGTATGGATAAGCATATAGCGTACATACGCTTAAAGATATGTGAATCTCCACAGCGACGCCAGCGATGGCCACAATTCCCTTGTAGATCGGAATAATATTACCTCCCCATGTACCAGCTTTGATGCCCCTGATGCCCACTTGGTGTCCTGGAGGCCCCGCGAAAGCGTACTGAATAATTACAAGTTGTTTAGACTCCGTGCATGCTCAAATGCGCACAAGCACTTGTTCTAGGGCGTCGCTAGATAAAACCTGTTCCCCAAGGAGCAGATCGGTGGTGGCAGTGTTCCTTTCGTACTGTGGCGCTGCAATCTGCTGCAGATCGAATCACGTGGAAAAGGATAAAGCGAAGCAGGGAGAGGTGGGAGAGAGTGAAATGATGATTATCTCCGGTGACTCAAACCTGGATAGGCGCTCTGAAGCAATTGTGGAGAGGGTGAAAGGCGATGAAAGAGTAGCAGTAGGGACATATCCGGGGTGGACGCTGGGTTCTGTCATGGAGCGAGCAAAAGCAAAGCTCGCGGAAAATGCCCACGTGCGCAACCTTGTCATAGTAGCAGGTGGGCTAAATGACGTCGTAAACAGGAAAGGGACAGGACTGGCCCAGCGCTTGGCGAAGGGGGTGGACGACTTGGCGCGAGCTGTCCCCACAGGTGCAGATCGTGGTGTGCACGGTGCCGGAGGTGCCTGTACGTGACAGTCACGTACAAAGAGCCGTAGTGGCTGCTAATGAGGCAATATGGCAAATGAGCCGAGAGAAAGGCTTCGAGCTTGTCAAATTAAACAGAGAAGTGAGAAGCTGCGGCTGGTTTTCAACGAGACGGGATCCACTTCAGTTAAACGCTTGTACGAGAAGTGGGCTGGCGACTTGCTGGTCGCGCTGTTGCGTTTTTAGGGGGCCCATGGGCGCTCAAGAGGCCAGAGTAGGTAGTAATGAAGAAAGTCCCCTAAGGGTACCTCAGCGTAGCATCGCCATCAATAACAGAAAAAGAAGGAAAGCAAGAAAGAGAGCTCGCCATGCAATAGGCTACATAAACATGCAGGGCGGCAGAAGAAGGGAAAAGTAGGCAGAGATTGAGGAACAGTTAATTAGAGAACAAATAGGGGTGCATGCGGTTCCAGAAACGCACCTTAGAGAGTCGGAAGAGCCGCCAGTGATTGAGAATTATGTTTGGGAACGGTGTAACAAAGCTAAGTCGGAAAGAAAGGGAGGGGGAGTCGGAATGCTCATCCATCAGGGAGCCAAATAGAAAACAGTAAATTGAAAATCTCAAGAGCATCTTTGGTTATCAGGTACAATGAGTGGAAAAAAGCTTGCTTGGGCATTACGTATTTTTGGACCGGAAATAATTGCACAGAGATGAATAAAGAGTTAGTAGAATGCATAAGCGCTGTTATTAAGGTTTTCAGGAATGGTGCTGAAATTATCCTATTAGGTGCCATGAATGCCCACATCCAGGATTTAGATGGCTATAACGAAAATAACGGGAAGTCAATCCTAGACTTTGTGAGCAACATAACCTCATTATCGTGAATACATCGCCTAATTGTGAAGGGCAGATCACGTGGGAAGTGAGAAACCGGCAACCAACCAATGATTACTGTATTATGACAGAAGGAATTCATGATAAGTTGAGAGAAATGGTCATTGATGAGGAAGGGTATAACAGCATAGGTAGTTACCATAAACGCATCATTTTGAAATTGGAACATGTTGTTGGAAAAGAAAGCAAGGAATGCAAAATGGCCAGTCCAAATTTGAACGCCGAAAGAAATAACAAATATAGTCACTAGAGTTGAGGAAGAACTTGGCAAATGGCCAAGTAAAGAGTGGGAATGTGATGAGCTTTTAAGTGTAATAACGACATAAATACGGAAAGAGAAACAACATGTTCCTTGGAAAGGAAAAAAGAAACCGAAAAGCTGGTGGAACAACGAGATACGAGAAGCGATCGCCGAATGACAGAAAACATCTCGAGAGCACAGGCAGGCAAAAAAGGGCAAAGAAGGATGAAGTAACCAGTAAATGAGAAATATAGCGGGAGAAAAACTCTATGGTTCAAATACTGTTGCAAGCAAAATGAAAAGGTGAAAGTTAACGTTGGTTGTCATAAATACGTGAGAAAAAGAAGGCCGCACCTAGAATATTTTAGAACGACATCAAATTATTAGGCATAAACTCAACAACACTACAAAACATATCCTAGACGAAGATGGAAACAGACTGGAAGGAGAAGCGGCAATAAATTGCATCCGAAAAATAACAGCCGAATCTTTCCAATGCAATGACGATTTTGTACTTGAAGAAAGAAAGAGCATGAAAGAGACTCAGGTAGAGGAGGAGCTGGTGCTGACAAATTTCAACTGGAAGAAAGTCGAAGAGAAAATTCCTAAGCGCACAGCCACAGGGCTAGACGAGGTTCCCATTAGGCTGATTAATCAACTTGGACCAAAAAGTAAGGAAGCTCTGGTGAAAGCAGTGGAAAAAACATTAAAAAACAGACACATACCAGACAGTTGGCGTCAAAGTAGAATGAATTTAATTTATAAAGGCAAGGGAGAGAAAGATAGAATTCACTCGTATAGACCGTTTACCATTACATCGGTAATATACAGGCTAGCAATGCAGGCAATCAAATTAAAGCTTCAAGCGTGGGCAGAGAATAATGTCATTTCGGGAGAAATTCAGAATGGCTTCAAGATAGGTAGGCGTTTAGATGATAACTTATTTTTTCATACTCAGTGTAATTAAATATCAAAAGCAGGAAGCAGACCGCTATATGTGCCTTCTTAGACATTGCAGGAGCCTATAAAAACGTAGATCGTAACATCTTACGGGATATTCTGGAAGGGGAAGGCTTAAGTGGCGACTATCTACAGGTTTTGAGAGAGATTTGCCTAGAAAATACCCTTTGCGTTGAATGGGAAGGGATCAGGAGCGAGGAGAAAGCTCATATCTACAAGGCACTGAGGCAGGGGTGCCCTTTATCCCCACTGCTGGTTATGATGTAAAAGGTGATGATGGACAGGGTGCTAGAAGGAAGTAATATCGGGTTTAATCTATTATACATACAGGCGGGTACAGTAGTAGAGCAGCAGCTGCCCGGGTTATTTTATGCGGACGACATTGTGTTGCTAGCTAACAAGCAAAGTGATTTGCAACGTCTAGCTAATATCTGTGGACAGGAAGGCAACAATTTTGGTTTGTAATTTAGTGTTAGAAAATCAGGTGTTATGGTATTCAATGAAAACGGTGAACAGACAGTGGAGATACAGGGCCAAGAAATACCTCGGGTAACAGAATATAAATACCTTGGTATATGCATGAACGAAAGCAATAGATATGTGGAACCAAACGAAGAACCAAAAACATTGAAGGGGAAGAGACATGCAGCCATAATGAAGCAGAGAGCGCTATGGGGATACAATGGGCACGATGTGCTCCGAGGTATGTGGAAAGATGCAATAGTTCCAGGACATACTTTTAGAAATGTGGTTGTTTGCTTTAAATCAGGGGTACAATCAGGACTCGATGCGAAGCAAAGGTCAATGGGTCGCCTCGCATTGGGCACTCACGGGAAGACTACAAATGAAGCTGTGCAGGGTGATATGGGCTGGACTAGTTTTGAAGTGAGGGAAGCTCGCAGTACAATTGAGTATGAAGGACGACTGAGGAATATGGAAAAAAGTAAATGGGCTGTGAGAGTGTTGAGGTATCTGTACGGGAAAACCATTGATTCACAGAGGAGGAAAAGCACTAGGAAGCGTACCAGCAAGTATGCGGCCTGTAGGGTGGGCAACACAGCAACAAAGAACGTCAAGCGGGAAGTCAGAGAGGCTGAAATAATCTCATGGGTGGCGGCAATGGAAAAGAAACCTGCCATGAATAAATACTTCAAAGGCATAAACGAAATCAGGAAAGAAAGAATTCATGATAACTTAAAGGGACGCTTATTACTTTTCGAAGCGAGATCGGGATGCCTTAGAACACGTACCTATTAGCGAGATATTAGAAGGAAGAAGAAGCATGTGCTTGCTGCGGTAAGGCTGGGGAAACTATGGAGCATGTTTCATTACAATGTGAAGACGTCTACAGAGCGGTCAATTTAGGCACCACTATCCTCCTTGAAGCCCTTGGGTTCAGCGAGAGCTGTGGAAAAGTAAACATGTCCGAAATAGGCATTAGTAAGAGGCGATTGCAGGATTGGTGGAAGAAAAGTAAGGGAACGACAAAAATCGGAGACGTACAAAGCACATTCCCAGTAGGGGACCAGAAAATTTCATTGTGGGAGTTCATAGTGTTTTTTTTTTATTGTTTAAGCTAGGTAGGACATTAGGCAGTGTAATAGCAAGAGCTGGGTGGCGCAACCCAGCGCCCCGTTCCAAAGGGGACGCTCATAACATCCATCCATCCATTGGAAGCAGGCTGACAAATACGCTTTCGGGAACCCACACATCAGTTGACAGTTTTCCAGACAACACGGCTAACTTATTTACTGATATATCTGCACATCACGTGTAGAGATAGGATCGCACCGTACCTCTCTAGCGCACGGCTGGCACCTGAACGTCTGTCAGCAGTGCACAAAAGGAGAAGGAGTGGAAATATGGCAATGAAGGGAAGGAAGAGAGCTGCCCGCAGCTGATATCTCTGCTGGAATTAGCGGCTCTCCCAACGCTGAACATGCTGATTGCTCAAAAGCAACCATGCCCACTGCCTTGCTAGTGCGAATCTCGTTATCTCGCGTGCATTGGGCAGGCCGGTAATCCTGACCAATCAGGGAACTTATCCAGGCTAAATTTTTTCTTATCTTGTATCCGACCGGATCTAAGATACAGCACGTTGTAGGCTGGCTAACTGCATTGATCGTCCAGGATTACGCGCATTAGTGCTAGTAACTGCCACGACTGCACATACCAGATTGAAACGTGCACAACACGTACATGTGCTCTGGTATTTGAAGAGTTGTAGTTGTGGGCTCAGATGTACGGATATCCAAGAAGTACTCGGATATCCTGGCGCACTACAGGAAGCAGAGGCGTCGCTACCAGCCCGCGCATAAGACGATGAGTAGGGAGCAAGCGGTAACCTGTAGAAGGCTCCGGGCTGGAACCTACCCGCATGGAACACTGCTGCACGCCATGTATCCGGGCACCTACGGGCGAGACTGCAAGTTCTGCCCGCCGGACACGCCCAACACTTTGCGCCATATGGTGCTGTAGTGCAGATATAACTGCGAAGTACCACTGTCATCATCACCACCAGGCGATAACATGCACGAAGAAGCGGTTATAGAGCAAGAATCGGAAGACCAGTGGGAGGCTCTGCTGGTGACGCAAGACCCTGATAACCAGCTATGGTTGGTGAACACGGCTCGGGCGGCGACAGCGAGCCATGGCTACCTGGACTGAGGAGGCCACCGACCTTTGGGCTCAAGAAGCCTGGTCCAGTAATAAAGTTTATTTCTCTCTCTCTCTCTCTCTCTCTCTCTCTCTCTCTCTCTCTCTCTCTCTCTCTCTCTATAGAAAAAAGATTTCTTAAAGCGACGGGTCCTATATTCTGTAGTCCTACTTTTGGAGTAAGTGTTCTGTCTTTTCTCTTTCTTTATTTAGCATTTGACGGACTAACAGCTTTAAATAAGCCTTTAGACTTCGCCTAGCAGTATCGTATCGTGGTCATTCGCAAAGGAGGGGTTGCACATTTTCATCAGCCTGGCCACCATGTTACTGTGGTCTGTAAAGCCCAAATTCTGTGCAAAAAGGGCACGTATGTATACAGGGCCAAGCCGCAGATGACTAAAAAAGTTACGAAATGTTCAAGGTCCCTTAATTTTGATGGCTTAGAACTCTTAATGTAAGGGTCTACAAATAATATTTGTTTTAAACACCTGAACACTAAGTTGACACGAAGTCTCCTCAGTATTATCCACTTCCTGCAAGTTTTCAAAACTGTTCAGTAATATAAAAAATTAAAAATGCCCGCAATGTTCTACTAATCACGGAACCATATTCACTATGTGCACTTCAGATGTCGTCTACGAAATACCTTTAAGCTATGGACAGGTACGCATTGGACAAACTCGGCCATGTTTCCATGATAGAGCAATGCAACATAAAAACAACTTTAAAAGACAGGCGTGGTAGCCATCAGCTGAACATTGTAATAACTTCGTGTGCAAGATACACTGTTCAGCAGCACCAAGTTACGGAAACATGCAAAAAATCAAAAAAGATTTTAAAAATTGCAGATGAATACTACGTATTAATTCCGTTCGCCAGGCGTCGCTGCGCTTGTCGAAGTTAGATATGCTGCTTCTGGCTGAACACTTGCACTTGTACAGCCTCTGCACGCATGCCTGTCGATCCTGAGTGTTCTTGTTGTGTTCTTGGCAATTTATAAAAGGCTCAACATCTTGAAGGGGCAGCGCGAAAAAACGACGACAGAAGGCAGGAACACACAGGACAGCGCTGAACTCACAACTAACTTTATTCGAAGGCATACATACACTTAAGTACACAACCCATAGCCACGTGCTCTCCCATCCATGGCGTCATATCATAAAAGGCTTGTGCTTCTCGAATAACCTTCAGTTGGCAGTCAGTGCTCGTGCTGTCGTGATTGTTTTCTTGTTCATGTGCTCGTCCCCTTCGCGCTGCTTCATCATACATTCAGCAATTCTGAAAGCTTGTATTTCGAATTAAATAGGTGTTTGTGCTAAATCAACACGGTATTCGTGTCAGCAACAGGTGGACTTCACAAGGTGCAAGAGAGATTTATTGATTTTTTTTTCGTACGCCTGCTTTCCAAGATCATGCGCTGGAATGTCTTATTGAATACTGTTTCTACTGTCTCCTGCAGTGTTTCCAATAACAGGCAGCTATTGGAATTTTACTATGGGAAGACCCTTAACGCGATCGTATCCGCTTTCGCTGTGGATACTTCTGCGGTACCACAAACGGTTCATTGTTGAACACTGTACAACAGTTCCTCGGGACTTCGTATTGATGTCATTGTGTAATCGAAACATATCCTGGGTGCCACGATTGTGCCGTTGAGGGTGCACGTAACTATATATTGCGGTGGCGTCGCCGAACTCTCTCATTTGTGGACGCCTTATACAGTAAAGTCTATAACTTCGTTAGTTTTATGTTTGGTGTATTGAAATTCTGCACCACGTATATGTCCTTGTTTTAGTGCAGTTCTCTTTCTCATTGTGTATAATGTCGGAATTTGTTTCTTTCTTGCAACGATGTTACGCCTGTGTTGTTAATAAAGGGACGCACTTATCAGCGTAGGGGTACACATACACGCACGCTAACAAAATATTTACAACCTTTCGCGTATACATACCTGTTTTGCACAGAGTCACGCAGGCATGGCGGGAGTGAAACGTGTTGTTGCGGTACTTGTCAATCATGGCGGAACTGCACAGCCCAGTGGTTTCGTCGTATATAAAGCGTGTTGTAACGTTATATCGGCGATCTTTATAAAATGGCCGATGCTGAGTCTTGCAGGCTGGATCAAGGCCGTTACCGTTAAGGTTGGCCCTAGCTTGATCTTAAAAAGGGAAAAAATATAACATAATATTGCTTGCATAAACTACATCAAACTGTTCAAAATTTACTATCATAGCGGAAGCACTCAGACGACTGTTTCGGATCACAGTACCAGGCGTTATATATGCAGGTTGTCCCAGATAACTTAAGCCAGAGTTTAAAAATATGCAAACTGCCACGTATCTTTACAGAACCACGGTAATGCTGTTTGCCGTCGCTTGGAGATAACCAAATTATATTTTTCATCCCGCCTAATTAGATAATTAGTTCGAATTAATAAATTAGCTTCTCAATTACTATAATCATATGAATAGTGTCAAAGGGAAATTTGTAGAGTGACAGCGAAAACTCCCGATATAGCTTTCTGTTGCTCAATACGCACTACATCAAAGTGCTTTTCCGAGCGTGAAATAAGCCCACAATGCACGCGAAATTGTCGCGCGACTCACCGGTCGAGGCACTTTGCGTGTATCCGCAGGCTGCTGCCAAAATTCACGAGCAAAAACAAAAAAAAACGTGTGGCGTTGCGTCATACTTCGTCATACTTACGGCAATTACTTCAACGCTGTGCAGGGTTTGAGAGTCGACATGAATATGATCATGTTTAGTGTGGTGCTGCTGACAGAGCAAAAACCTTTGAATGGGCACAGCCGTTTTGCAAGCATTGAAATTTACTCATAACATTTTACACAACCTCTCAATTCTTGTTAAAGGGAGTGTTAGGTTCAAGTTAATTATATCCGTATTTCAATTGGGGACCATAGTAGTATTGCAAATTACCGTCCAACAGCAATGCTATTATTTTTAGTAAGATCACATAAATATGCATTGGAAGGACCTAATCGGGACTACTTCTCAAAATTTAACATCTTATGTCGAAGTTAATTTACTTTCCGGAGAAGAAGCTCTACTGACTTTGCGTTGCTTTCTTTCAGCGGCAAAACTAAATCTGCTATTGACAAAGGCAAATATACTAACTACGTTTTCATTGACCTTCCTAAAGCATTCGACTCGATCATAAGCGTTATCCTATAAGCCATTCTGCAAGCGACATTGTTGGCCCCACCTTACCTCTAATTAAAAGATATTTATCGTACAGGTAACAAGCCGTCTGCATTGATCTCATGCTTTCTGAATTTATAAGTAACAAAAGAGTGCTTCAAGGCTGAAAACTGGGGCCTGTATTATTGGGACCCCCGTTGCATTACGTTATATAAGTGACCTTCCTAACTGCCTTACACTGAAGCTTTCTTGTAGTAAGAGGACACTGCATTCCTTGTTACCGAGTGGTGTGTCTATTCTTTTACTGCTAAATCAAACACAGATTTACAAAATATTTTAAACTAGTGCTGAGGTAGCTCTATCGATATTAGCTCTTCTAAACCGTCATTAATTTTGTCTCATTGCAGTCAAAACTCTCCATCAACCATTTCATCAATTAATTTCGAAATTTCAGCTGCCATATCGTTGATGCCGTTTCTGATTTCTCATTTCTTGAAGTAAAACGGGACTCAAACTTAGCATACGTAGATCACACCATTAACTTAAAACGTAAGTTATCCCTTGCCATAAGAATGTTACTGTAGGCCGGATCGTATTTTACTGCATCAAATTAGCTTGCACTCTACTATACATTTATTCAAACCCACTTACTGTGTTACATCAT
Source organism: Dermacentor variabilis (assembly GCF_050947875.1). Classification (NCBI taxonomy): domain Eukaryota; kingdom Metazoa; phylum Arthropoda; class Arachnida; order Ixodida; family Ixodidae; genus Dermacentor; species Dermacentor variabilis. The sequence continues at coordinate 152,981,357 of NC_134574.1, forward strand.
GCCGGAATAATTATCTGAGGCATCTAACTCTGCTACAAAATTTACAGAACCATGGTATCATATTCTTAACCTTTAGTCTATTTTGTTGTAACGCTTCCGTGCTGCTTCATAAACGCAGATATTGCCAGTCATTAACTTCATAAAATATGACATTTTAGTCACCTTTCTCAATAAACTTAGCAACCGACTTCCTGTAAACATTTCCCGCAAGTCACCTCTCGTTAATCCAAAAGATGCTATATTCGATGCTCATGACAACTTCCTTATGCCGATGATACGAAAACATTACGGAAGGCACGATGCATACTTCTCAGCATTATAACTCTCAAATAACCTCACGTTAGATCTTGAGTTGTCTGCATCACTACGCGCTCTTAAACAAGTATTATGTTATTTTCGGTTAGATAGCTAACTTTTGATATTTGGTGCGTTATATTCTACTGGTTTTCCATATTCTGCTTATGAGTGTAGCCATATTTAATGTACTTTTATGAGTTGCCTAATCACTGACATATTTTATATTTGCATTGGGGCTCCTTGTGGCTACCTTTACTGTCACGGCACAGACTTCCAATGCTAGTGTCCACACTGTGTTTGTATTCCTTTCTTTGCCGCTTCTTCTACTTACTACACTTTTTTGCGGACAGTAGGGTTTCGTGCAGTTTGACGCTCTGCAACCTTCTCCTGCATATTTCATTATGAATGTACACCACTGACTAACCCGAGTAAACTGAAACAGAAGAAGCTTGGGAGCTGCAGCCATCGAATGACTTAGGTGCCTTTTGCCGGGTGTTGTGTGTGGCGAACGCCGAGTCATGCAGGCGTGTAATATGTTTTGAAACCTTTGTTCATGTAACTGGACAGCGGTGCCCTACACAATATTGGAAATCCACAATTGTCGTGTTTCGACTCCCGTCGAAATGGGGCCATACGTCACTTTCGCCAGAATATGCTTAACTTCCGCAGGATTCATTCGTACCGAGAACAGACGGTGGCCAGTTTTGTCCGGTAAACTCTAGTGGAGATCCTACGGATCCCCACTTGCTCACTTTCGCTAACTACTTAATTGTATACTGAAATATTGTATCCAACATGCACTTCTCGTTTACTCCTCTAAAGTTAACTCGTCTTTCAATATTAAAAAGAAGGTGTCATGAATTTTAAAGAAAGCTTACCTGCGGGCTCCTGTAAAGCTACTAGAGCAGATGAAGCAGCGAGGGCGATTAGAAAAAGCATCATGGTTTCTAAAGCATAAAAAATAAATAGTATTTTTATCATAGACAGCTTTTGTGACCAATGCACATATAGCCTATTCACTGACCCCTTCGGCAGAGTCTTTTATCAATGGCTTGTGAAATGCACGTTAATGCGGCGCGTCTCAATATTGCTTCTCTTTCCAGTAGGCAATGCTAACGACTCATGAAAAAGAAACATTTCTAACAATTTACAACATTTAATAGGAATGGAAAGATTATCAGTTGCATGCAAAGGTTATAAATATATGAAAGGTGTCCCCATTAACTATCATGCACCAAGATTTTTAAAAATAGCAATGCGTTACTCGAAGAAAACCTAGTGCATATTGTTTACAGTACAGTGGAGTAGCTGCCAGTATTGTTTGCGTTAGTGAGAAAGGTAATTTTAATTAATTATCTAACTCGATACCTACTATCCTAATTATCAAAGTATTATTTAAGCAGTTGAATGCACAGCCAAGGGACATCTAACTGCGGTATATTCAGCGACGTACTGAGTTGGTAATAATTTTTTTCCGACTGATAAATAAACGCCGCGAAATATGTAGTATACCATGCAACGGCGCTCCTACCTTGATCATAAAGCAGCGCTATCGAGCAGGCTCCCTCTGAATTATCCAGAACGAAATAAAGAAAATAAAGAAAAAAGATTATGATTGAGCTAGGTGCCTTATCTGCCACGCCCCGGCCGAAGTAAACGTCGCGTTTCATGTTAGTTGGAAACAAGCTGTGATGGCTGTTGTCTTAGCGCAGATAAACTTCGCGGATGTCTTTTTTTTTTTTTTTTGCCACAAACCTTATCACGACAAAATCGAATTGACAACGTCAGTGGAAAGGTTTAAGAGTGCGTTTTGTTTTCGAACCAGTGTCTTTCTTTAATGTGCGGAAGGTAAACGTGATCCTTGTCTTGGGATCTGCAAATGGCAAAAAGAGTAAGGCCGTAAATATATACATATATATATATATATATATATATATATATATAGTGTGCGTGCGTGCGTGCGTGCGTGCGTGCGTGTGTGTGTGTGTGTGTGTGTGTGTGTGTGTGTGTGTGTGTGTGTGTGTGTGTGTGTGTGTGTGTGTGTGTGTGTGTGTGTGTGTGTGTGTGTGCGTGTGTGTGTGTGTGTGTGTGTGTGTGTGTGTGTGTGTGTGTGTGTGTGTGTGTGTGTGTGTGTGTGTGTGTGTGTGTGTGTGTGTGTGTGTGTGTGTGTGTGTGTGTGTGTGTGTGTGTGTGTGTGTGTGTGTGTGTGTGTGTGTGTGTGTGTGTGTGTGTGTGTGTGTGTGTGAAGCGGACTGCGCTGGATGCATGAAAGAAGACAACGAATTGGACTAGGGGAGAAGTGCGGGCCAAGGAATAAAATAGCGGGCGACACCCGGCTTACCGAGATTGGGGCATTTCTGCTGCCGTTCTAGTTAGGAACGCTACATTTTTGCGCAGCTGACAGTTTTCGAAGACCAGCCATGCGGGTAACGTTTTTCGTCGACCAGGCGTCATCGGAGTATGTTGTGTTCACCCGATACCAAGTGCACGGTGAGCCAGCGGCGGACCTTCCTCTCTTAGTTCTACCGCGCTGATCAACGTGGTGCTGCAACAAGCTGCAATCAACCGCCAAGCCCTCGTGCAAACAGGATCGGTGACAGTCAATCTGCAGCTGCAGACACTTAGCGAACTCGTTCTGGAACCCATACGACGTGGCACCCTCAAAGAGGAAACGCCTGGCGTGAAGGTCAGCCTAGACTTCATTTTTATGGAACTGCAAAGGCACATTATGCAACAGAATTAAACGATTAGAACTTTCGTCCAAGCGCTTAATCGAGAGCAATCATCACAAGGCATTGTTGAACTACATGTTTTTGCAGGAAACTCGCAAAGTGCGTAAAGTGCGGCTGTGGTTATTCGAGTATGGCTGTGACAAGAATATGTGGCTTTCGTTTTTGATTTGTTTATAAAGAAAACTTCATAAACAAATCCCTGGGAAGCGTCAATCATGACTGTGAGGATGGTGAAGAACCAATTACCGCAGTTCACGCCAACCTACTTCCACAGAATCTGACTACCGTCGATCACAACCCCCAGAAAAAGAGCTTCAGTGAGACAGTGTATTTGGTGTCGTCAAGCTTATTCTATGCCACCGTTAAGGTAGATGGCATTGAAGTGAAAGCTCTCGTTGACAGTGGAGCTTCGGTATCAATTATCAACAAGGCTCGAGTGGATGTCAGTCGTCTGCACGCTGGTAGAACATTGCATGTCCAAGCCTACGTTGGGTCAGTGACCATGCATAGTGAATGGGTAACCGTGGTTGTGGAACTTCAACGATATGCTATTACCAGTGACGTATTGGCAATTCCCAATGTCACCTATGATTTTCTTTTGTCCCGCCCAGACATGAAAAAACTTAAGATAAACCTCTATTTGGACGTCAAAGTAATGGCCGAAGACACGATAAGAACAGGAGATCGTGGTGAAGAACCTAGTGAATCAAGGCCAATTTTTCACCAGTAAGACATCAAGACAAAGTACCCAGAGCTTCCATGCATGGGGAGCTACCCTCCAGCAGTGAAATCACATGTCACAAAATCACAAAAGCGAATTTACAACGTCAGTGAAAAGGTTTAAAGGTGCGTTTTGTTTCGCACCCGTGTCTTTCTTTAATGTGCGGAAGGTAAACGTGACCCTTGCCTTGGGATCACGTTTACAATGCAGGCACACAAACAGGCGGTTACAGTAATAGAGCAGCAACTCCGAGGTTTATTTTATGCGGACGACCTTGTGTTGCTAGCTAACAAGCAAAGTGATTTGCAACGTGTGGCTAGTATCTGTGGACAGGAAGGCAGCAATTTGGGTTTGAAATTTAGTGTTACAAAATCAGGTGTTATGGTAATCAATGAAAACAGTGAACAGACAGTGGAGATACAGGGCCAAGAAATACCTCGGGTAACAGAATATAGATACCTTGGTACATGGATAAACGAAGGCAATGGATATATGTAAACACAGGAAAAAAAACCATAACAGTAAAGAGGAAGAGAAATGCAGCCATAATGGAAGCACAAAGCGCTATGGGGATACAATAGGTACGAGGTCCTCCGAGGTATGTGGAAAGGTGTAATGGTTTCAGGACTTACTTTTGGAAATGCGGTTGTTTGCTATAAATCAGGGGTACAATGAGGACTCGACGGGAACGAAAGGTCAGTGGGTCGCCTCGCATTGGGCGCTCACGGGAAGACTACAAATGAAGCTGTGCAGGGTGATATGGGCTGGACTAGTTTTGAAGTGAGGGAAGCTCGCAGTAAAATTGAGTATGAAGAACGGCGGCGGAATATGGAAAAAAGCAAATGGGCTGGGAGAGTTTTCAGGTATCTGTACAGGAAAAACATTGATTCACAGTGGAGAACTAGGAAGCTTACCAGCAAGTATGTGGCCTGGAGAACAAGTATGGAGAACTAAGAACTAGGAAGCTTAGCAGCAAGTATGTGGCCTGTAGGGTGGGTAACACAGCAACAAAGAAGGTCTTTTTTCTTATGGTGTTTTACGTGCCAAAACCACTTTCTGACTATGAGGCACGTCGTAGTGGAGGACTCCGGAAATTTCCACCACCTGGGGTTCTTTAACGTGCACCTAAATCTAAGTACACGGGTGTTTTCGCATTTCGCCCCCATCGAAATGCGGCCGCCGTGGCCAGGATTCGATCCCGCGACCTCGTGCTCAGCAGCCCAACACCATAGCCACTGAGCAACGACGGCGGGTAACAAAGAAGGTCAAGCGAAAAGTCAGAGAAGCTGAATTAATCTCATGGGTGGCGGCAATGGAAAAGAAACCTGCCATGAGTAACTACTTAAAAGGAAAAAATTACCGACGATTACGTTACTTCCTAGTGCGAAATTTGAGCGCAGCAAATAAGCTGTTTCACCTTTTCGATAGATTGAGGCAAAGAAATCGAGCAACACATGTATGCGCTATCACAGAATTTTTTTTTTATTTTTCACACGTATTCCTTTAACAAAGACTCCACTAGGTAAGCTTCTGCTTCGGCGGCACGCACCTCTGGATTCTGACGGCGACGGCGCTGGGCCTCTGCTCTGGCAGCTCGTTTAGCAGCAGCAGCAGCAGCAGCAGACGGAGGACTTCCATCGGTCGTCTCGCTCATGGCTCAGAAAGAACTGGCAGATAATTTCGCAGTGGCGAACGGCAGCGGCAATTTCGGCTCGGGCGGTGCACATATACAGATCCGCCGCCACCGATGTGGCTCTCTGATTGCCACCGCACAGGGCGAACGGCAGCGGCAATTTCGGCTCGGGCGGTGCACATATACAGATCCGCCGCCACCGATCTGGCTCTCTGATTGCCACCGCACAGGGGTTGCATTGGAGGAGGAGCGAAGAAAGGAATTAAGTTCGAGCCGGCGCTTTGACAACCGGAGACTCGCAGGAAGAGGGGGAGGGGGGCGGCGTGTACACCCAGCGGCAAACGATGGGGGCAGAAGCGCGCGCAGCAAGCGGACAACTCGATAAAGGGAGGAGGGAGGAGATAGCAGCGACTGACTGATGCCGCTGACGCCGATAGTGAGTCAACCCCAGCTGCGGAGTTGGTTTCAGGGACAACGCCGCCGATGCCGACACAAACAATATGATACCCTCGCTTCCGCAGCGCTAAGAACCAGGTCTAGCCGTGGGAAGGTGGTCACGTATTCGTCGACGTGCCGGGGCCTACGTGAAATAACCGGCGCGTCGGCAACTGAAGAGCACCCTATCCGCCACACAAGAACAGGGGGGGGGGACCCTTTCCTCCTCTTTCTGCATGGCGGCGACGGTGTTCTATGCAGTCACGTTATCTTGACTCTCTAGCGGCGTCAGCGGCATCCAGCGGTATCAGTCGGTCGCTGCTAGCGCTGGGGGGATGAAAGGGGGGCGGAGCTGGTTACGAGGCCGACGACAACGCCGACGACGACGCGAAACCCAGGAACGGACGCCAAAGAGCTGCGCTCTAAAAACGAAACCAGGTAAGAAACCATTTATGATAACTCAAAAGGAAGCTCATTACTTTTCGAAGCGAAATCGGAATGCCTTAGAACACGCACCTATAAAGCGAGATATAAGGAGGAAGAAGAAGCATGTGCTTCCTGCGGTAAAGCTAGGGAAACTACGGAGCATGTTTTATTAGAATGTGAAGACGTCTACCCAGCGGTCGATTTAGGCACCACTGGCCTCCTGAAGCCCTTGGGTTCAGAGGTAGCAGTGGTGAAGCAAACATGTCCGCAATAGACTTTAGTAAGAGGCGATTGGAGGATTGGTGGAAGTAGGGAAACAACAAAAGACGGAGATGTACAAAAGCACAGTTCGCAATAGGGGATCAGAAAATTTGGGCGTGGTAGTTCATAGTGTTTTTTTTTCTTTTTTCATTGCTTCATTGTTTAACCCAGGTAGGATATTAGGCAGTATAGTAGCAAGAGCTTGGTGGCGCATCCCACTGCCCTGTTCGAAAGGGGACGCTCATGACATCCATCCAACCATCCATCCGAAGCAAGAGCCGCAGAAGTTCTCCAGAAGGCCACAGCCAGACAGGATAGCGAAATCGAACAATGAAGTCCAGACCGGCTGCCTTTGCTGCGGAAGCGACACCCACAAGACCGCCAAATGCAGGTTCCGCCGCGTTGAGTGTTTCTCTTGTCGAAAGAGGGGACACCTGGCTTCAATGTGCAATTCCAAGCCATGCCAAGAAAACGTAGCTCACTGTGAGGAATCATCCTCAGACAGCGAGGACTACGGACAGTTCCTGTTACACCTTCGTGAGCCGTCGACAGGACTGGTTCGACCGATATGGCGAACGTTACTATGGAAAGGGGTGCCTGTGAAGATGCAAGTGGACACAGGGTCACCAGTGTCAATAGTGACATGGCCAACTTATGCCCGGCATCGCCACCGCTTGCCCATGCTCGACAAGTCGTTTCAACTGAGTTCCTTCCTAAGGAGACTACCGGTGAAATGACACCTGAATGTTCCTATCACCTACGATGGGAAAACCGCCTACGCGACGCTAGTGGTGCTTGGCTGCTCAGGCCCAAACCTGTGTGGGCGAGACATAATTCAAGCATTCGAACTGACGGGAGGCCCAGTAATCAACGTGGACGTGAACGACGGTAAGCCACCAGCTACTGACGAAATTGCCATGGCTGCTATGCTAAAGGCGGAATGTGCCGATCGGTTTTCGTCAGGGCTAGGATTAATGAAGGGGTCTCCGGTTCATTTACAGTTACGCGAAGGAACCGTACCGCGATTCTGTAAAGCCCGTTCTCTACCGTACGCGCTACAAGAGCCTGTATATGCAGAAATCACAAGGTTGGCTGACACGGGCATACTGACGCAGGTCGCCAGCGCTGAGTGGGCGGCACCATTCGTTCCCGTCAAGAAGGACGGCTCCATCCGCTTGTGTGGCGATTTTAGAACGACAGTCAACACAGCATGCCACACAGAACAATACCCGCTGCCAAAGATAAGTGATACATTTGCGAAGCTCAGCGGAGGGGATGTATTCAGTGCAATAGATTTGAAGGATGCATACAACCAGCTACCAATAGATGACGCGACAAAGAAGCTGCTGGTGGTAAACACGCCAAAAGGGTTGTGTAGGTTCAACCCGCTACCGTTTTGGGTGGCGTCATCACCGGCGGTTTTCAGAAGCGAATGGAAGCACTGTTTCAGGGTCTACCGGGTGTACAAGTGTACTTAGACGATGTGGTGATCGCCGAGAAAAGATAAAATTGCGACACGTTGCGCAAGGTCTTCCAGCGGTTCAGGGAAGCCGGTGTTAAACTTCACCCGCTCAAATGCAGATTCCGTCAGCCGGAGGTGGAATTCCTTGGTCACCGCATTCGCGCAAAAGGCCTGAGACCAAAGACGGAAAACATTGACGCGCTCTTGCGAATGCCTCAACCTACGTGTGTAACGGAACTTTGCGCGCTACTATGTCTGGTTACGTATTACAACGCATTCTTGGGGAACTTGGCTAGAGTGCTTGCGCCGTTATATTTGTTATTAAGAAAGGACAGGCCTTGGCAATGCGAAGCTAAGCAAGAAAATGCATACGAGGCAGTGAAGCGGTTGATAAAGGAGGTGCAGATTTTGACCCACAATGACCCAACAAAACCACTTATCTTGGAAGCGGACGCATCCTCGTGCGGTATCGGAGCCGTCTTGTACCACAGAGTGGATGGCGCAAACCCACCAATCGGGTTTCGATCTTGCACCCTCTCTTCAGCCGAGCGAAATTATGCTCAGATTGAGCGCGAAGCCTTAGCGGTGGTATTCGGCGTGACGAAGTTTCGTGAATATTTGCTGGGAAACCAATTCACATTGGTCAAAGATCATAAGACGCTCATGCGTCTTTTTAGTCCCGATAAACCAATACCACCCTTCGCAGCAGCAAGGATACTACGTTGGGCCCTTTTACTCGGTGGTTACTTATTCCATTCAGTACAAACTGGGAAAGGACATAATTGTGGCCGACGCATTGAGCCGTCTTCCCGCGCAAGCGCCACATGATGACAAGACCGTGAAGTCAATGTTGAAATTTGAACGGTAGTAAGTGCTGCTAACAGACCATTTGAACACAGGGCTGGTGCCGTCGCACAATTTGACTGAAATGATGCCTGCACGTGATGGCACGCTCATGGCGGTAATGAGTTATGTTCGGGAAGGCTGGCCAAAGAAATTGCCGGCAACACAAGAGGCATTACGACCTATGTTCCAAAAGAAAGAAGGGGTTGACATGTAGCCATGGAATTGTTTATTGGTTCCATAGGGCCGTCATACCCGCCGCAGCTCGGGAATCAATGCTGCAGCTGCTGCACGATACCCACCAAGGCATGTCAGCGATGAAAAATCTGGCTCGGGCACTTTTCTGGTATCCCGGACTTGAAAATGATATCCAGAATATCGTACACGCATGTACAGTGTACCAGCAAAACTGCAGCATGCCACGCGCGCAAGAGCCGGTTCCGTGGCCGGACACATTTGAGCGATGGTCTAGAATCCACGTTGATTTCGCAGGACCAGACGAAGGGCGAATGTTGATGATCGTAGTGGATTCGCATACCAAATGGATCGAGGTTGTTCCGCTTAAAGTAACCAGTGCAGATAACAGTGTCGAAGCGTTGCAGGGCATTTTCAGCAGATTTGGGTTGCCACGAACAGTTGTCTCCGACAACGGGGCCCAGTTTACAAGTAGACAGTTCCTTCAATTCATGGAAGAGAATGACATAGTACACCTACGATCTCCTCCATATCACCCGCAATCCAACGGGCTGGCAGAAAGTGCAGTGCACACTGTTAAAGAAGGTCTGCGCAAAAACGTGCATGGTACCCTTGAAAGGCGCCTGGCCCGATGGCAACGGCGTTATCGGCACACCCCACTCCCATACAGAAAGACAACTGGCGTCTTGCTTCTTGATTTCGAAGCACGTACTTTGTTGGATAATGTGTTGTCAAGACTTTTTCCTGCCGCAGGTGCACTTCCCCGCAGATATTCGCCCGGACAACCGGTCTGGTGCAAGGACTATAGGGCAGATGCCGGCTGGAGATGGAGATGGAGCTGGAGATGCCACCTTATCCCATGCCGAGAATCGACGACATCTATGACGAAACTGGTGGTTGCCATTGTTTTTCACGAATAGGTCTCTGCAAGGGCTTTTGGCAGAATCCACTAAGTGAAGAAACGAAAAAGTACACCACGTTCATAACGCCATTTGACTTGTTTCAGTGCTACCGTCTGCTATTCGGTTGGAAAAACTCCCCTGTGTGGTTTCAGAAGATTATGACCGACATTCTGAAACCGTACCTGGGCACATTTAGCAATGCGTTCATCGGCGACGTCATCATCTCCTCAGAGACAAAGCAAGAACGCCGTAGTCGTCTTTCAAAAGTTCCTCACGCTCTGTCTTGCCCGACTCAAAGTCAACTTCAAGAAAAGTGCGTTCTTTCAAGATACCGTAGTATTTCTTGGCAGGGTGTTTGATGCACACACTAAAAGCACTAAGCAAGAATCGGTAGAAAGAATCACCAAGCTGCTAAGGTCTTATGACGTGCACTCCCTACGTGTTTTTTCTTGGCCTAGCAGAACACTTCCGGGCGTTTATCAAAGATTATGCACTAAGAACAAGGTGCCTCTTACGTTTAACTCAGAAAGACGTGCCTTTTCAATCGGACGAGAAGTGCGAAATTCTCTATTGTGAGCTTGTAAAACTAATATCGTTGGACCCCATGTTGCGAATACCAGATTTTTCTCTGCCTTTTGTGCTGAACATGGACGCATCCCATTACGCTACCGGTGCAGTTCTATACCAGAAGCCCTCCAAACAAGCTGATCAAACTAAACACTACGTTGTGGGGTACTACAGCTATACCCTAAAACTCGCCTAAATCATTTGCTCTACCACTGAAAAGGTAGCTCTGGCCGCCTTAAAAGATGTTTAATGCTTTCTTACTTACCTCGAAGGTGCCAAATTCATACTTTTCACTGACCATCAAGCACTGACAACTTCTGAGTATGGCCCATCCAAGAGGCCACGTTGCTAGATGGGTGAACTATCTGCAACAATTTGACTTCGTAATTTCGCACCATCCTGGCCCACTCACTGACGCTGACGCACTACCAAGATTACTTGTACACGAATCAAGCAAGAATCCAGAGGAAATCAATCATATTAAGCTGTGGGAAGGTACCGAAGAGCTCCAGTTTATCAATGGAAAGTATCACGTACCACCAACTATGATTCCAAGCATTCTTCATCTATACCACGACACTCCTGAATCGGGCGGACACGATGGCTTCTGGCGTACTAATAAGAAATTGCTCATGAGATTCACATGGCCGGACATGAAAAACGACATCAGCCAGTACTTCCGCACATGCTACCCCTGTCAGGTGAACAAAAAAAATCGACAGACGTTTTGATAAATCCGGAATATTCAAGAGTCCCGTTCGAAGTAATTCATTTGGACTTCGTGGAGCTCAAGAAGAAGGGGGAAGGGGTCAAGCGAACGCAAGCTTTCTTGCTCTCCATAGATGAGTGCACAAAGACGATTGCCGCTAAAGCTGGCAAATAAGACGCAAACAGCGTAATAGATCTCCTCAAGGCTGAATGTTTTAAACACACAAAGACGCTCGTCTGCGACAGCGGGACGGCTTTTTGGAGTGCCAAATTATCAAAGTTGGCACAGGAGCACGGCATAATGATCAAGTATTCTTCTCCATACCATCCGGCAGCAAACGGTCTAGCGGAACGTGCCATATATACGAGACGCCAAACAGTATCTAAAGTTATCCAGACTTTGCCGGTGGCTGGAAGTGCTGTCTCGAGGCCGCTGTGAAACATTACAACAGATCATACACCACTGGTTTAGCCTGCAGCCCTTATTTTGCAACTTCGGGTACAGCGTCCATACTTCCTGCAGGTCGTGAGCTACGCCTCCTAGAGAACCTCGGACTCGCTGAAGTAAGGAAAACTGTCAAACAACCGGAGGTCTACAAGCGCCGCATGAAGAGAAAGTTTGATAAAAGGCACAGTAGCGACATACCGGACATAGAACCTGGAGAATATGTCCTTGTAAGGAAAGGAGCTGTACCTTTAAATTCTAAATATTGCTGACCATTTCAAGTGATTAAGACTGCATCCCAGCATAGAATATTGAATAACGTCTAGTACACCGGGGCCTCAGGTCAAACGGAGTGCGCCTCTATTGGAAACATATTCAAGTATTGCCCTAGAAGGGTGTAATTGAAAGAAGTTCGGAAGAGTGAAGCGGTCTGCGCAGGATGCATGAAAGAAGATGAAGAATTCGACCAGGGGAGAAGTGAGGACGAAGAAGTTGGAGTAAAATGGCGGACGACACCCGTCTCACTGAGATTATGTCATTTATGCTGCCATTCTTGTTAGGAATGCTACGATATCTATATTTTTTATTCATAAGTTTTCCAGTTTGCTTACAGAAAACCAGAAGGGTCGGGACTAAAGGCGCTAACATGCGCCTGACTGAGGCCCTAACCCCTGTACAATCTGCGCTCCAGTGAAGCAATCAGGACAGCGTAAGAATGAGGAAAGGAAAAAAGAAGAGGGGGATTTGAACAAGGAATTCATGAGGCAAGTTCATGAGGCAATTCATGAGGACAGTTTGGGCGAACAGTAAATAAACGTCACGATTTACAGCAGTGCGCATTCGGTAACGAACACAGGAATCAGGAAACAAAAACAGACATAGTACTTTACTATGTCTTGCATATAAAAACGCTGCAGCATCCGTTTGGCTCAAACTGACATGAATAAGCACTTAAAACTAGCTTCCTTAAAACACAGAGCTGGCACGAAAATCACACATCACAGCAACGGGCTATGTTCGGTTACATATATTTTTATAGAAATTTATTGAAGGCGATTGCTTTATTAGGTCTAACATTTCCTTGTTTTCATTTAGGAGCTGTGGAATTTTATACCTCATGCTTTGCATCCCATAACTAGTTCTAATCTTAGGTGCTTTATAGTTAATCACATGAAAGTTGCGGTCTGTGTTCGTTTGAAGATAGATAGACTCAAAATTTGCCAAGTTTTCTTTAATTTGCGTTAACATATAAAGTAAGATCTTCTCTATATAAAGAAGATTTGGTGGAACTAATCTATACCTCATTTTATATGAAGATGTGGTATCGTTGAAGCGGACGCGTTCAAGACCACTAACAGCTCTCTTTTCTAAAATCTCTAATTTATTTAAATTTATCGTCGTTGTAGAGCCCCATATCAGTAAGCTGTATTGTAGGTGGGACTGAGTTAGTTCATGATATATAATTGGTTTTTATCTGTTTGGAATTAAAGAACCTATTTTCCATAGTGCGCCAATTGTTCGAGATAGCTTACTTTGGAGGTGGGATATGTGGTCATTTCACGATAAAAAAAATACACCTAGGAACTTTACACTGCTCGTCTTTTCGAGCACTGCATCTTCAAAACGCAAGTTGAAACTATTTTTTATATGCTAGTTTCGAGCTCTGAAGATGACATATTTCGTTTTACTTGTATTTACCTGTAACTCATTTGCATCTAACCATAATGATAGTTCTCTTAGCCATATATTAGCTTTTAATTCGGCCTGTTCCAAATTTTTACTATGAAAAGCTACATTTGTATCGTCGGCAAAAAGTACTATCTCCTCAGTATGGGGTATGTTGCAGAAGTCATTAACATAGAGAAGAAAAAAAAGGGGGGACCTAATATCGAGCCTTGTGGTACTCCCGTTATGAGTATGTTGTGATCTGAAGAACAGCTGTTTAATATCACGTGCTGTTTGCGATTTTCGAGATAACTTTTGATTAATTGATAAGCCTGGCCGCTTAAGCCGTAACAGGGTAGTTTTTTCAATAATATAGAGTGAGTAATTGAGTCACATGCTTTCCTAATATCTAAAAATATTCCCACCGTAAACTGTTTGTTTCCAATATCCTCAACTAATTTTTCTTTAATGCCTAGTAGCGCTAGCTCAGTGGACTTGTTTTTTTTAATCCAAACTCCTGGGGTAGTATCAAGTCGTGTTTTATTATAAAGTAAGTTATTCTTCTAAATATAACGCGTTCAGTTACTTTCGAGAATACATTCAGAACGGAGATAGGACGATAGTGTCCTAAGTCATCCTTTTTTTCCACCTTTATGTACAGGAGTTACGCGTGCAACTTTTAATTCATCGGGAAAGTATCCGTCTTTCAGAATGCAGTCGCAAATTTGTGCCAGTGGAACTGAAATCGTTGACGCTACAGCTTTGATTCAATCAGACTTAATCTCGTCGAGACCAGTTGCAGTTTTACTATTAATAGATTAAATTATGCTAGTTATTTCGAATTCGCTAGTAGGCATCAGTATAAAGTATCAGAACAATTTATCTTTACATAACTGCTTGGGTCAACTGTTCTCGTATGATTTAATTTCCTGCCGCAAGTTAGAAAGTTCTGATTAAATTTATTGGAAAGGTCTCGACCTGTGATAGCTCTGCCGGCGAATTTAATTACATCAAGGATAAAATGATTGGGCTTTGACTGACATATTTACATTATATATATTTCAAATTGGAATCAACGCCTTCAAATTTATTACCGTAAAAGTTATCTTTTGCCATTCTGATTTGCTTGATTAGTTTTTTGCGATGCCTTTTATATTCATTGAATTTATCGCTATCTTTCAGTCTCAATAACTCTTGAAACTGCTTGTTACTGTCTTGTACTTGTTTATAAATTAAAGGTGTCATCCATGGTTTTCTAACCTTCTTCTTTTTTTTTCCATACAACTAATGGGAAATCCTGGTGGTATAAGTCCAGCATCTTTTCGTAAAATCTTAAAAAACAGGCCGAAGAGCGGTCTTCGTTCAGCACTTCGGACCAGTCTGCATCAAGCACGATCTGCTTGAACACATCTATTATAGAATCATCTATTCTTCTAAATGTATGTCTTTTATCATAATTTTTCTTCCTTACTGTTTTTCCTAAAATACAAAAGACAGGCAAATAATCACTAACATCGATAGATAGTGCCCAGAGGCTATATTATTTTCCACACTATATGTATAACAAGTACCTAGCATTGCCTCGTCGACAACAATTATTCGCGTAGAACATTTTATGAGATTTTCGCAGCAATAACTAGACATAAGGGATGAAAACTCTTTTTCTGCAGGGCTGTTTGACAAAAAGTTAATATTGCCGCTAGGTGTCGCGAGCCAGCGCTGAGAAAGAAGTGACTGGAACGCGCACTCGGCAAGAGGCAGGCGCTGAAGAAGTAGAGGCTGAGGACGCCGGCTTGAGTTTTTGGTACGCCATCTTGTACAACTGTCTGTCTCGCCGACGCAGGGTACCTCTTCAATTGTCTTTTCGTGACAAAACTGGTGGAGGTGCGGGGTACGGTTCATCCGATGCCACAAACCCCTCCTGGTAGCAGGAGTGCCCTATACTAGTGAACACCCCGGTTCACCGGGCCAGCAGGAGAATCCGAGGATTGCCTCCGGAGCTTGATCATCTCTCCGCAACAACATCGACGCTCCCATGGACCAGTATGAAAGGAACGTCGACGTCTCTATCGACCATCATGCAAGTTACGGCCGCAACGGCAACTCAGTACCTGCTGCAGAATCGCCGAGTGCCGAAAGTGTTCCACGGGGATATCTTCGAGGATGTAGAAGACTGTTTAGCCCAGTTTGAGCGCGTTGCCGAGATAAACGAATGGAGCGATGCGGCGAAATTGAGAAACGTCTACTTCAGCTTGGAGGACGGTGCCTGCACTTGGTACGAAAACCGAGAAGGGCTCCTCAAATCGTGGTTCAAGTTCCGTAGTGCCTTGCTGGAGACATACACCTATTCTGGTCGCCGCGAACGAGCCGAACGGGCGCTCTAATCCCGCATTCATCTGCCGAATGAGAGCGTGACGTCGTACGTAGAGGATATGACGTGCCTCTGCCGTCGGGTGGACCCTCCCAAGTCAGAGGAAAAGAAGCTGTGCCATCTAATGCGGGGAGTTAAAGAACAGCTGTTTGCTGGCCTGGTTCGTAGCCCGCCGAAGACCGTGGCTGAATTCTTACCTAAAGCCACCACGATGGAAAAGATGCTACACGAGCGCTCAGCTTTCCATGAAAGGCAATTGAACGCTACTTCACCTCCGGGCCAGCGCTCAGCTATGTATGACAGGCACGCTAATATTGCTTCACTTACGGATGCGGTTGCCTTTGGAAGCCTGGACGTTCTCCGAGACCTTATCCACTCTTTGGTCCGTGATAAGCTTCAACGGCTCAGCTGCCCGCCTCAGCCGACGCTGGGTTCCATTTCTGCCCTGGCGAGGAATGAAGTGCAGCAAGCGATCCAAGGTCCCGTTCCAAGCAGCAATGCGCCGCCTGTGACAGCACAGTTGGAGCGGCCGTCGTATGCGGAAGTTTTGGGGCGAGTCCCTGTCCGCGCTCCGACTCATTTCATCCCCGCCACGTCTTACGCCGCGTCATACGTCCCACCGCTGCCATCAGTGCACCCGATTCAACGTATGGAGGATCGGCGCCCGCTCGAAACGAAATCTGACGTCTGGCGTACCCCGGACAGAAGGCCACTGTGCTATCACTGTAGAGAAGCCGGTCACGTATACCGCGAGTGCCCATACCGCCGCCTCGGACTGCAAGGTCTTGCCGCGGATTCACCAAGGCCCAGATATGGCGAAATGTCTAGGGCGATTGAAGAGTACCTGAAACAGCAGAGTATGCCACTGTTCCCGCGGCGGCAGTCGCGCTCGCCGCCCCTCAGGCGATCTTCCCCAGCTCCTAGAAGCCCTCCAATGACTGCGCAGGGACGATCGCCAAGCCCTCGCCGGGAAAACTAAAAGCAGCGACCTTCGGGGGTGAGGCCGCTGATAATCGCCCTTCCGAAGACCTCCCATCGACGCGAGCACGGTCTATTCCGCACGATTCAGTGATGACAGCAGCCGAAATCAGCGACAGAGTCTCGCTAGACATACCTGTTGTGTTCGACGGCCGCCACGTTAGTCCATAATTGGGCACGGGTGCCGACTACTGAATCTTCTGCGGAAAACTAGCGACGGAACTTAGAAAAGTTATCACGCCTTGGTCTGAACATAAATTCGTGCTACTGGCGGGCGTATCGTAACAATATTTATGTAACCAGTAACTATATTTTTTTTTTCGAAAAAGTTGACAGATATGCAAGAACATGATCAGTATATTCAAAAAAGCGCTTGGCATTTCCGATGGAGGCCTGTGTATAGCAATTCCGTAAGTGTTGCCAAAAGATATTGTAACGATTTCGTATATAGTCATTTGAAATCACTGAGTTTTCTTTTTCCATAGTGCAATCAACGTCATCCCTTATGTAAACAGTGACACCACCACCCTTTTTCGACCAACGAAATACACTAAATTCCCTGTAGCCATTGAACAAATAGACATTCTTATCACTCGCAAACCATGTTTCAAACTGTGTGTGTGTGTGTGTGTGTGTGTGTGTGTGTGTGTGTGTGTGTGTGTGTGTGTGTGTGTGTGTGTGTGTGTGTGTGTGTGTGTGTGTGTGTGTGTGTGTGCGTGCGTGTGCGTGTGCGTGTGCGCGTGTGCGCGTGTGCGTGTGCGTGTGCGTGTGCGTGTGCGTGTGCGCGTGTGCGTGTGCGTGTGCGTGTGCGCGTGTGCGTGTGCGTGTGCGTGTGTGTGTGTGTGTGTGTGTGTGTGTGTGTGTGTGTGTGCGTGTGTGTGTGCGTGTGCGTGTGTGTGTGTCATGGAAGTGTGGCGGTAGACCAAACGCATAAACGCATCGACTAGCATCAGACATTATGAAAACCTGAGAAAAACCGGCAGCTTCAACAATCAGCGGCGTAGGACTCCATCTTTGAGTCCTAGCTACGCACGGATGTTCTGCCATTTATGGCGTCAAACCCTCATGCTGACTTGCGGGACGTGGCCGCCCGGGTACCAATTTGCCAGTCATCAGTTTGGAGGATTCCAAATGATGTCCTTTCACCCGTACCACCTTAACCAGCACCAATGCTTAGAAGATAGAGGCCGGTAGAATAGTCTAGATTTCTCGAATTGGGTCCTCAGAAAAGCCGATGACTCAACAGACTTTTTGAGCAACATCATGTGCACAGATAACGCCAATTTTCGCAGAAACGCCTAGGTAAATTTGCATAATGCGCACTATTTGAGGCACTCCAATCTACACTGGGTAAAGAGCACTCGGAACCAGTACCAGTGGTCGCTCAATGTGTAGTTGGTAATTT
Organism: Dermacentor variabilis; assembly: GCF_050947875.1. Lineage (NCBI taxonomy): Eukaryota > Metazoa > Arthropoda > Arachnida > Ixodida > Ixodidae > Dermacentor > Dermacentor variabilis. Next base: position 152,999,403 of record NC_134574.1, read on the forward strand.
ACACCGGTGCATTCTTCTTCGATCACGCACTGACTGGACAGCGTTACGTGAACGAAATTCTTGAAGTAGTGGTGGATGAGTTTCTCAGCAAAGTCCCGCTGTCATGTCTTCCACTTCTCTGGTATCAGCAATATGAGGCGCCAACGCACAGCAGCAGCCAGGCACGAAGCTCGCTGGAGGCAACTTTTTATGCGCACTAGATTGGAAGGCACGGGCCTGTAATATGGCCGGCTAGGTCACCTGACCTCTATCCACTCGATTTCTTTCTTTGGCGTTATGTAAATGGTCGTGCTTACATGACCGAGACGGACGTCAGATTAGTTTAAGGCAAGGATAACGGATGTCCGCAGTAGAATTCCGGCGTCGTTCATCAAGAAAGTCACTGAAGATATGCTAAAACGGACACAGTACTGCGTAGCTGCAAAATGAGTCCTGTTCAAACACGTCCTCTAGGCTGGTGCTCGATGGAGCTTACGAAATCGTAGATAGTAAGGGTACACTGAAATCTGATGGTATTTTGTGTGTGTGTGTGCAGACTTCCTGATTGCCAATTCGGCTTATTTCATCATCATCATCAGCCTATTCATGTCCACTGCCGGACGAAGGCCTCTCCCTGCGATCTCCAATTACCCCTGTCCTGACAGACAGACAGACAAAGAACTTTACTAATGGTTCTGAGGAACAGCGTTAGCGTACCTCCCTTTTCAGGGAGTCCCCGTAGCCGTCGCAGGCCGCACCCACGTCGGGGGATGAAGATTGTGGTCCTCCGCCCTGTTGCAGGCCCTCTGGACAGCCCGTAGTTGCTCTGAGAGGTCGCCGCTTTTAAGGGCTGCCTCCCAGTCGGTTAGAGTGGTTAGCGATGAGCTGCGTAACGCAGGACATTGCCAGAGCGTGTGGGATAAGGAGCAGTACACCTCCCCACAGTCTGGACTGCCAATGTATATTTATTTTCTTAAACGTATCGGTTTCGCTGTTTCTCTACACGTGGGTCACTTCCCGGTCTGTTTGTTTCGCTTTTATTTTTTGACGCGAACCTGTTTTTGCAGTATGTATACACTTTCATGAAAGGTAACATGGTCACTTTGATTTGGCTTTGGTACGAAGGAAGTTTCTGGCGCGAAATATAGCTTTGCGCGCATTCTTTCGATGCGGTGCGAGCACAGGCGGAAGTTTGAAACATTCTGTGTCTATTACATTGCTTTCCGCATATTGTGCGCGGTCAGAGCGGCGCTTCTGCCGCGCTATCAAGGGGCTTTTCTTATTAGCGTGATTCGTCGAATAATTAGTTTGACGTAGAAATTAAATTATGGTGTTTTACGTGCCAAACCACTTTCTAATTGTGAGGCACGTCGTATAGGGAGACTCCGGAAATTTGGACCACCTGGGGTTCTTTAACGTGCGCCTAAATCTAAGTACACGGGTGTCTTCACATTTCTCCGCCATCTAAATGCGGCCGCTGTGGGCGGGAATCGATCCCGCGACCACGTGCTTAGTAGCCCAACACCATAGCCACTAAGCAAGCACGGCGGGTGGCATAGAAATGAGAGGAAGGAATAGCTGCGTAGCCGCGAAACCTGCTGTTGGTGCTCTTTCCGTTCCATGATCAAGGTGATGCGTCATCTCTTCGGGTTTGCGAGAGGCAATGCAGCTGCTTTCAATCAGATTATTTGGGGGCGCTGCTTATGATGCGGGTGGGAGCGCACTCACGTGGTATTTCTCATACTTCGTGAGGTTATTTTAGAGCGCAGCTCTTTGGCGTCCGTTCCTGGGTTTCGCGTCGTCGTCGTCGTCGTCGTCGGCCTCGTAACCAGCTCCGCCCCCCTTTCATCCCCCCAGCGCTAGCAGCGACCGACTGATACCGCTGGATGCCGCTGACGCCGCTAGAGAGTCAAGATAACGTGACTGCATAGAACACCGTCGCCGCCATGCAGAAAGAGGAGGAAAGGGTCCCCCCCCCCTGTTCTTGTGTGGCGGATAGGGTGCTCTTCAGTTGCCGACGCGCCGGTTATTCGTTGTCCCTGAAACCAACTCCGCAACTGGGGTTGACTCACTATCGGCGTCAGCGGCATCAGTCAGTCGCTGCTATCTCTTCCCTCCTCCCTTTATCGTGTTGTCCGCTTGCTGCGCGCGCTTCTGCCCCCATCGTTTGCCGCTGGGTGTACACGCCGCCCCCCTCCCCCCTCTTCCTGCGAGTCTCCGGTTGTCAAAGCGCCGGCTCGAACTTAATTCCTTTCTTCGCTCCTCCTCCAATGCAACCCCTGTGCGGTGGCAATCAGAGAGCCAGATCGGTGGCGGCGGATCTGTATATGTGCACCGCCCGAGCCGAAATTGCCGCTGCCGTTCGCCCTGTGCGGTGGCAATCAGAGAGCCAGATCGGTGGCGGCTTGACATAAAGACAAACAGCAATTTCCTAACACTTATGCGGGAGAACATCCCGTTCCTCTCGCTCATAACGCGTCCCACGGCTGTGACAACCTCGCGAGGCACTTGTATAGATCTCGTCTATGAGAATCAAGCATTGGTGTACCAAGTCGAACATACATCAGTCTATTTCTCCGACCACAAAGCTTCCTTCATGACTGTCAAGAACTGTTAGTGGAGTCTTTGTTAAAGGAATACGTGTGAAAAATAAAAAAAAAATTCTGTGATAGCGCATACATGTGTTGCTCGATTTCTTTGCCTCAATCTATCGAAAAGGTGAAACAGCTTATTTGCTGCGCTCAAATTTCGCATTAGGAAGTAACGTAATCGTCGGTAATTTTTTTTTTGGCAGTCGGAAAAAAATTGTGCGCAATTAGTACGTCACTGAAAACACCACAGTTAGATGTGATTTTGGAGGGCCTACATACGCCTCATTGAATATTACTTTGAGTATTACCTTGAATATTAGAATATTACTGATACTTTGAATATTAGGACAGTACCTCTCCATGCAGTTAGACAATTAATTGCAATTACCGAAATAAATCCCAATAAGGAATGATTTACTCGCGGCTACTTCACTGTATAAGAAACAATATGCACTGGGGTTTCTTAGAGTAATGCAACTGCTCTTTTTTTAAGGCCGTATGCATGATAGTTGGGGCGCCCTGTATGATTCACTCAGTAACTGAAATGATCCCAAGAGGGACTCACTCGAAATCAGAATAAATAGCAGTCAAGCACAGCAGCGCTTATACTCCTACTCACAAAGAAAGAAAAAAAACAGGGAGAGAGGCTGCGATTTCGCCGGAAAGGCGAAGCAGTATTACTGATAGCCAAGTATGCGACATTTACACGAAGGAAGATCACACGACCTAGAGGACTCAGGCTGTGCAATTGAACTGTCTCTTACTATGAGGTCTTGTATATGCTCATATAACACCGTCATTTCAGCGCTCAATTCTGCGAGGGCAAGAAATATATATTGGGTTCAGACAGCTAGTCACCCCCCCACCTGGGAAATGAAAACTCTCCCCCTATGACTCTTCTCACAGCAGTGAGAAGGTGTTGCGCATGTACGTGTCTAATTCCACAACCATGCTTGGCTGTATGTGGCTGATCATCGTGTGGCCTCCATGGTTCGGCAGCAAGCGAATTGGTCAATGAAGCGATCAGCAACGTATGATACTGCAATGCCTTCAGGGCGCTTTCCCGAAGTCACCTTAACCTATCTTAGAAGTAACATGTGTGCTTACTCACCTGTGTATGACCTGTTGCTCCGCTCCTTCGTAAACGAAACAAGACGCTTGCTTCATCTCCGTCTTTCGCGACTTTTTATACCTGCTTGCCGTGCGAGAGGGAGAGCTGGGTGAAAGGATGGCCAATTTTTATTTCTATGTGTGCAGTTTGATAGAACGTTTACCCTTTTGCCTGAAGGGCAAAATGGCGGATGAGCACCTCCATACTCAGTTGACCGTTAGAATACTGGTTAAAATTCCATTAGATGCTCCTGCCAGCGCGGCCTATAGGGAATCTAGTTGACGTTCTTGCTGGCGCCTTGACCCCAGCTCATTTGCTTGGCATTCTTTCATTTACACACGCGCACTACTTGCCGCTGTCACCACTCGTATGCCAATTTTAATTCAAGAGCGTATATACTCTAATGCGAGCTATATATATATATATATATATATATATATATATATATATATATATATATATATATATATATATATATATATAGTCATCCAAGAGGATCAGCGGGAGAAGGTGATGAAGAAGCTCCGAGGAAGATGAAGAGCTAGGAATAAATTCAGACATTTCTATAATTATACGGCTTTCAGCTGAGACAATCTGAATATGTCTTTATCAATAATCAAAACTCTTTCTTTCTTGCTCGTTAGCCACGTTTTCACACTGCACAGATTGTGTTTATGCATAACCAATTAGACAGCTTAAATATGAACGTTCGAGACGTAATTCCATCATATGACTCAAATCAAAATATTAAGAATAGATTCAATGACATTTTCCCACAAAATCCCCACTCTCAATCAATCAGCTTCCTAACTATTAGGTCGAAAGATTACCTTGCACATGTACACACAAATAACATGTTAGCCGCAGACGCTTGCGTGAAAAACGACAAGGCCGGGATAGTCATTTTCTCGCCCTTTCGCTTGACTGATCATTCTCTTTCAGGCTGCCAGTTTTCACTCCTGTCTTTGAAGCTGAGCTCTTGGCAATGATTCAGGCGCTGCAGAAACTCCCTTTGAATGCAACCATGCAGTGCGGTTATTATAACAGACTCCCTTCTGTGTGTACTTCGTTTATAGCTTCGGCTAATTCACCAGCCCCAAAAACGCTCCTAAAATTAGTTCCTCCACAGCTGAATCTTGCAATACTATTATGGGTACCAGGTCACTGTGGATTACATTTAAATGAAATGGCCGATTAATTAGCGCGAGCATCCCTGAATGAACCGATAACATCGGTTCTATATTGGCATTCATAAGAGCGATCAGATAACCAAAATTTTGAATTCGGAGAGACATTGTTGAAACAATAAGGCCACGGACTATTCTTCAGCACATAAAATTCGCGTGGAAAATACAGGTGGGTTCATCAAGAAAATCTGAAGTAATGAAAACAGTATTACACTGCCGAGTGGCGCCATTAACCCTATATTTACAAAGTAATGGTCTGGCGATATTGACCCTGGGCCAATTCAGCCTAAAAATTTAAACCATAGAGCAATGTCTTTTAATATGTCGCCGGTATGAATTACTAAGCAAAAGACTTCTTGAAATTCCGCTTGCTAAAGTAGAGGTAATCTTAACATCTGAAATAGTGCTAACTTTTTGTGCTTCAGTGCTGGCCTATAGCCACGGGGACGTCTTTGATGTCGTTTGTGGTTTCATTCAGTCAACAAAACGAATACTATATTATTTTTTACTTGTACAATTCTCTTAGCGATATTTGAGTGTTAAACCATAGCATTACATCATCAATTGTACTATTTAGAAAAATTATTAATCTATCTGGCTTGATTACTGAATTCCACATTAACTGTAGTTTCTTGAAATAATATGTAAAAGTTCAGGTGCCCAAGTTCTTAGCCAATCCCACAGGGTGGGTATGAGCCATATTTTAGGAACATTACCATCATCATCAGCAGCAGCAGCAGCAATACGAACAGGTTCTAATAAATGGCTGAAGGTGTACTGTTTTCGCCGGAACTTTATATTTGGCCCAGCAGATAAAAGTAACCGGAAGATGTGGGTAACCGTCTACCTCACACAGCGAGAGGGTCATTCACTGATCGCAGGCTACGAGCTGGTTGGGGAGAACTTCGTTGCTGCACGAAAAGAGATGACTACCCCTGGTCGCCTAAAAGCCATTGTAGCCAATGCCAAAGAGCCGATCAGCGACGTCATCACTATAGAGGTACTGTGAAGATCAACATACCACTCTCAGATTTTGAAACCTGGAACAAACAAAACTTCGACAACGAGCGTACTTCAAACCATAATGATGCAAGCACAGAAACATCAAGCTTGTCATAAGGTTTAACCCAGTTGGCTCAGTTGGAGAATCAACAACAAGCATTGCTGACGGTACTTGCATTAAACAGGGCTAATCGCATAGCAGTAAGCTCGGACATGCTCGAGGGTAGTTCGTTCAGTGTAGGCTGGTTGATTGAACGTATTTAAACACGCATGTGAACATAGCCGTTGCTACAGTGACTCCGACAAAATATTCAAGATGCGAGCCTACCTGTCAGCAAACGTCAATAAGTGGTTAGACGCGTTTTGCCCAACAAAAGGAAGATGCATGGGAGTTGTGGAATAACAGCGTTCTCATTGCTTTCAGAAAGAACCCAGTAGATCTCGGGGACAAATCGATTATGATGAAATTGTTATGATGTTATGATGAAACCTGCAGGTAGTTCATGAAATGGACGGAGGCAGATGCTACCTTTAGACACCAAGTAGTCCGTGTGAAGAGCCTAACAATATCTGGTGTCGATATATATTTCCCTTTATTCCAACCCGACATGGAACTTCTCAAAATTAACGTACTGTGGAATGATGTCGTGACTACTGATTACATGGGAAAATGCTCTGATATTAGTGAAAAAGAACTCTAAATAGTCACGTGCGCAGACGAAGTGACGTTGAAGTATCCGGAGCTCATATTTATTGGCACCTATGCATCAGCTACCACAACGATCGAATTGCCCTTTGACCTGCGACACAGAAGCGTTGTCAGAAAGAAGCCATATGCCATGAGCCATGAGAATAAGACTTGGTTGAAGCAGAAGCTTCAAGGAACGCTGGACGTTGACATCATTAGACCGTCCACATCATCTTCTGCCTCATCGATTATGATCGTGCCTAAATAAGATGGATCCTTTCGCTTGTCTACAGATTACCGCATCAACAGACAAACCGATCTCTTTCCCTTTCCAATGCCAAGAACTGACGAGATAATTGATGAAACCGGTAGATGCGAATGATTTTCAAGAATACACTTGTCTAAAGAATATTGGCAAGTACTTTTAAAGGATTACAAAGACGGCGCCGAATAAAACAACACACGAAGAAGGGGGACACGAGACAGCACGTAGGCGCAGCACGTAGGCCTACGTGCTGTCTCGTGTCCCAATTCTTCGTGTGTTGTTTTATTCGGCGCCGTCTTTGTAATCATGCTTAACCAACTAGCCCGCCAACACATGCTCAGTTTTAAAGGAAAATGCACAGAAATGCACATTTGTTGCCCCTTTTGACGTTTATGAATATAATCGGCTCTCGTTCGGACGTAAGAACTCAGGCGCATGGTTTCTGAAGATGATGAATGGTGTACTGAAAAACTTCATTGGAAAGTTCTGCATTGTATACGTGGACGGGCCTCCGTAGTTTATTCAAGCACCAGAAGCGACCAAGTAACTGGCCTTTCAGCAGTATTCCAAGCCCTCTGTAATGCACGACTAAAAATCAACGCGAGGAAGAGTGATTGTATTGGATTGAAGCAAACTTTATTTGTGCCTGCAGTTGGGCGCTCGCAAACTCTTTTGTCAGACAGGGTATTTCTCGGCAGGTGCTTTGATGGAAAAACCAAGAGTACTGATGAAGAAAGTGGGCAGTGTATCAGGTCACTTGCGAAGCCTCATGACGTTCATTCCCTGCGTGTATTTTTAAGCCTCGCCGGGCACTTCCGGGCGTTCATTAAGGAGTATGCCAAGAGAAGCAAAGTGGCTAACAGCCTTCACTCAGAAAGGTGTTTCATTCATGTGGTCTGACGAGTGCGAACACTCTTATTTAGAGCTGGTTAACATCATCTCATCTAACCCTGTACTAACACTTGCCGACCTCACTGCACCTTTTGAGCTATACACTGATGCTTCACACTACGCAAGTGGGGCTGTTCTTTAGCGGAGAGGTGCCAAGGAGCCTGCGACCAGACAACTACGAGTAATAGAATATTTTTCGCACATGCTTACTAAGGCCCAAGTGAATTAGTGCACAACGGAAAAAGAGGCGTCTGTAGCTGTGTTGGCCTTGATATGTTGAGAACATACTTGGAGGGCCGATGTTTTAAATTATTTAGTGATAACCAGGCGTTGACTCATATTCTCCATCTCACACAATCAAATGGTAAAGTTGCACCATGGATCAGCGAAATCCAGCAATATAGCTTCGAGGTAAATGATCGTCCTGGACGATGATGCTCACGGATGCTTACCAGGATGCTTACGCGTTGTCCAGACTTCAAGTACTCAGAACATGTGAACCTCCTGAGGCTCTGGAAATGAACAGGAGAATTGATGTTCAAAATGGGAAGGTACACATGCCTGAAGCAGAATTGTCAAATATTCTAAGGCTTTACTACGATAGTCCAAAATCTGGAGGACATGGGGGATTTTGGAAGATGTATAGAAAGCTCACACAAAAGTTCACTTGGATAATGATGAAGGCGGATGTCACTAACCAGGTTAATGCATGCCACCGGATGTGCCACGAGGAAATAGAATGATGATACCTGTGTATTTGAATATACCCTTCTAAGTACTGCACCTGCATTTTGCGAAAATCACGAAGAGGGAGGCCGTAAGAAAAGCACAGGTATTTTTGCTTACCGTGGACGAATGCACGTGACATGTGGCTGTTAATTCTGGTCGTTAAAATGGAAACTGTGTAATTTAGCTCCTCGAGAGAAGCGTGTTCGAAGATGTCAAGTTCATTGTGCCCCGCAGGGGCGTCTGCGTGAGCAGGCGTTTGGTGTGTTGCGACACCACGTACCTGAGCACACGAGGGTTGGACCCTCCCGCGTGTAGCTCGTGCGCGGCTTAGCCGTGTCCGGGGAAAAAGAGATCCTGGGGGTTTAGCCGATGCCGGGTGTTTGGAGCCTTAAGGCGCCCCGGCAGAGGCAACACACCTCTTCGGCCTCTGCTTCACGTAGACGGTACCTCCAGGCTGACCCACCTGGGGGAAATCCGTAGCTGCCTTTTCTTGTCTCTCTCTCCCTCCAGCCTTCGTATTTCTCTCACTTTTCATCTTTCCTGTCTTCTTCTTGCTTCCGCTTACTTCCCCCCGCAGGGGCGTCTGCGTCAGCAGGCGTTTGGTGTGTTGCGACACCACGGACCCAAGCACACGTGGGTTGGACCCTCCCGCGTGTAGCCGTGCGCGGCTTAGCCGTGTCTGGGGAAAAGGGGATCCTGGGGGTTGAGCCGATGCTGGGTGTTTGGACCTTTAAGGCCCCCCGGCGGAGGCAACACACCTCTTCGGCCTCGGCTTCACATAGACGGCACCTCCAGACTGACCCACCTGGAGGACATCGGCAGTCGCCTTTTCCTGTCCTCCTCTCCAATCTTCGACTTTCTCTCCCACTTTTACATCTTTCCTGTCTTCTTCTCTCTTCCATCGACTTCCTTTCTTCACGGCGGCTAGGGTTGACCTTGTATATGTGCCCTCCCTTGGGTATAATATATTAGGTTATAGTGGCAATGTACGGTTGGAGCCTGCAGCCTTACACGTTAGGGCCTGCAGCGTCCCCATGTTGGGCTCCGTGGTGGGTGGCCGCCATTGCTGCCGAAAACGAACTAACAAATTATGGGAACACCCGCATTTCCCCGCCTACTTGATCGCCACCCTCAGAAGAGGGGACGCACCGATGGCATAAATTCATATTTGACCCGCACCAAAGAGAACTACCCGAAATACCATGGTGTACATAGTGAGAATGCTGCAAAACAGGCCAGACTCATTTCACCATTCATAGTTTCAAAAACTTTGACCGAAGCCTTAGGGTCAGGTTACAAGGTGACGAAAATGGCAAGTGGAGATCTTCTTCTTGAGATCCCACAGAAAAATCAATACGAAAAGCTAGACAGTCTGGTGACCTTTGGCAACATTCCAGTTTCTGTTACACCACACCGATCAATGAACAGCTCACGCGGAGTCGTCTCAGAGGCAGACCTTCAGGATTTGACAGAAGCTGAACTGCTGGAAGGGTGGAAAGATCAAAATGTGACCGATGTAAAGCGTATTATAATTAGACGGGACACTAAGGAAATCCCTACAAAGCATCTTATCCTAACATTTGCATCCAGCATACTGCCAGAAACGATTGAAACAGGATACATCAGATTAAATGTTCGACCATATATCCCCAACCCTAGAAGGTGTTTCAAATGTCAGAGGTTCGGCCATGGCTCGCAGAGCTGCCGTGGTCAAACAACTTGTGCAAAGTGTGGAGTGCAGGGCCACCCCTCCGAGAACTGCAGTGACACACCTCACTGTGTGAACTGCAGTGGTGACCATCCAGCTTACTCGCGCTCCTGTCCGAACTGGAAGAAAGAAAAAGATATAATCACCCTTAAAGTCAAGGAAAATATTTCGTTTAAGGAAGCCCGTAAACGGTGCTCACCTTTCCACAGCACACCTTATGCTGATTCGGCGCGTCGGGGGGCAGCGTCGCAGCGGCCATTGCCAAGTACCCAGCCCGCGTACAGCGAGCAGGTACCTTTGGCTCCTGCCCCCAGGGTGGAAGTAGGTAAGCCTGCTCCATCCAACCAGCAACCAGGCCAGGCTACCCTTGGGTTGCCGGCCCCACAAGAGTTATCTGCGGCAACCTGCGCTACACGCAGCGATCCCGCAGGACCGATAGCGGCCACGAAGGTAGGCGCAGCTGAGGCTGCCGCGACCTCCCCGCCCCCCCCCCAGCGCTGGCAGCAACCGGCGCAGCCAAATTCCACAGGGAGCCCCATCGACCTCCGGGCTGGTGGGCGCAGGGGTCTCGCCTTCCGAGGTGAGACTCTTCCCGAAAGACTTCTCGCTCGCAAGAGCGCGTGTCCGGCGCCTCACAAGAGGCAATGGACACAACACCTATCTCCACGGCGCACCAAGCGCCTAAGGAGCGGCGAGGCTCCCTCGAACGCTCCAAAAAAGGCAAAACCCCGGTTACAGGGCCTCGCAAGAGCCCTGTGATCTAATTAGTCATTTCTGTTTCCGTATACACAGCACCAATTTACATTAAATATGGATACACAAATCATACAATGGAATATCAGAGGTTTTCTGAGAAACCTTGATGATGTACAATAACTCATCCACCAACACAATCCAGAAGTGCTGTGTTTACAGGAAACACACCTAAAATCAAAACACACAAACTTTCTCCGACAGTATATAACCTTTCGTAAAGATCGCGATGATGGTGTCGCATCATCGGGCGGTGTTGCCATTGTCATACATAAAAGCATTGCGTGTCAACATTTACAGCTACAAACGCCTCTTGAAGCAGTGGCGGTTCGAGCTGTTCTCCTAAACAAACTCATCACTATTAGCTCTGTTTACATACCCCCACATTACAAATTAACTAAACATGAATTCCAGTCCTTTATAGATCAATTGCCAGCACCTTATGTTGTTCTGGGTGATTTCAATGCACACAGCAGCTTGTGGAGAGACTCTCGTATCGATGCGCGAGGTCGTCTCGTTGAACAATTCCTTTTTTCGTCCGGTGCGTGTCTGCTGAATAAGAAAGAACCCACCTATTACTCTCTTGCAAACAATACCTTTTCCTCAATTGATCTTAGCGTAGTTTCCCCGTCAATACTGCCTGAACTCGAATGGGAAATTATAAACAATCCTTACGGGAGCGACCACTTCCCCATACTGCTGAGAACATATAAAGAAAACGAATATCTACCACAGGCTCCTAGGTGGAAGATCGATACAGCCGACTGGGAGAAATTCCGAACTCTCACTATTATCTCCTGGAATCACATGTCTTCTTTAGAAATTGATGCTGCTGTGGAGTATTTTACAGCGTTCATAATAGATGCCGCATCAAAATGCATATCCGAAGCAAGCGGTTTGCCATGCAAACGACGTGTACCGTGGTGGAACAACGAATGTACGATCGCCCGTAGGAAACAGAACAAAGCGTGGGGATCGTTACGCGCCTCTCCCACTGCAGAGAATCTTATTAACTTCAAAAAAGCAAAGTCTCAAGCCAGGAGAACGCGCCGACAGGCCAGAAGAGAGAGTTGGCAGAAGTTTTTATCGGGTATCAACTCTTATACAGATGAGGCGAAAGTCTGGAACAGGGTTAACAGGATAAAAGGACGACAAACTTATTCACTCCCCCTGGTAAACACACAAGGCGATACCCTGCTTGAACAAGCAGACTCACTTGGGGAGCACTTTCAGAGCGTGTCAAGTTCCAGCAATTATTCCAAACCCTTTCTCAAACATAAGCAAATAGAAGAATGCAAGCCACTCATAAAAACGTGTCGGCAGAATGAACCGTTCAACCGCCCCTTTAGTATTGCAGAGTTGAGAGCTGCCTTGAGCGCATGCAAGAGCTCTGCACCGGGATCTGATAGAATCATGTATGAAATGCTGAAAAACTTACACAATGACACGCAAGTTACACTACTTACACTTTTCAACACTATCTGGGACGCAGGGTACCTTCCGACCGCATGGAAAGAAGCCATTGTGGTCCCTGTTTTAAAACAAGGCAAAGATCCTTCCTCAGTGGCAAGCTACCGCCCGATAGCCCTCACAAGTAGCATGTGTAAGGTATTTGAAAAAATGATAAATCGGCGACTCATCCATTTCCTTGAACAGAACAAAATGCTTGATCCCTATCAGTGTGGCTTCCGAGAAGGGCGCTCCACTACCGACCATCTTGTACGTATTGAAGGAAATATCCGGGACGCCTTTATACATAAACAGTTCTTCTTATCAATATTTCTCCATATGGAAAAGGCGTATGACACAACGTGGCGCTACGGAATTTTGAGAGATTTGTCAGAAATGGGCATTCATGGTAATATGCTAAACGTAATAAAAAGCTACTTGTCCAATCGTACCTTCCGGGTGAAAGAAGGCAATGTGCTGTCGCGTCCTTTTATGCAAGAAACCGGTGTACCCCAGGGTGGCGTGCTCAGTTGCACACTCTTTATTGTCAAGATGACAACACTTCGTGCTTCTTTACCACCGGCCATTTTATATTCCGTCTATGTGGACGACATTCAAATAGGTTTCAAATCCTGTAACCTCACAGTGTGCGAGAGACAGGTACAGCATGGTTTGAACAAGGTGTCAGGGTGGGCAGAGAAAAATGGATTCAAAATCAATCCTCATAAGTGTTCTTGTGTTTTGTTTACAAGGAAGAGAGGCCTGGTTCCGGATCCCTGCTTAGAAATCTGTGGACAACAGATACCTGTAAACAAAGAGCACAAATTTCTAGGTGTTATACTCGACAATAGACTCACTTTCGTCCCACACATTAAACATCTTAAAGAAAAGTGTCTAAAAACAATGAACATAATGAAACTCCTATCCCAGACTACGTGGGGTAGTGACAGGAAGTGCCTAATGAATCTCTATAAGAGCCTAATCCGGTCACGATTAGATTATGGTGCCGTGGTATATAACTCTGCCGCCCCGAGCGCGCTAAAGATGCTAGACCCTGTTCACCATCTGGGTATCCGTTTAGCCACAGGAGCTTTCAGAACGAGTCCCGTACAAAGTTTATATGCAGAATCGAATGAGTGGTCACTTCATATCCAGAGAACATACATCACCCAAACATATTTTTTGAAAGTCCACTCTAATCCTCAACATCCCTGTTTTAACACCATTAATGACATGACATATGCTACACTGTTTCGTAATCGTCCTTCCGTAAGACAGCCTTTCTCGCTGCTTGTGAGGGAGCTTAGTCATGAAATGCATGTTCCACTTCTCGAACTTCGCCTAATGCACCCAGCCAAGCTGCTACCTCCTTGGGAGTGGCAGTTGATACAATGCGATACATCTTTCATGGAAGTTACAAAAAACGCTCCAGAGATTGAAATCCAAATGCATTTCCGGGAACTCCAGCACAAATACTCCTGCACGGAGTTCTACACAGACGCATCAAAGTCACACGACGGGGTGTCCTATGCAGCCGTCGGTTCATTCTTCTCGGAATCCGACGTACTGCATCCGGAAACTAGTATCTACGGCTGAGGCCTACGCAATATTGTCGACCGAGAAGCATATAAGGAAAACAAACCTCAAAAAATCAGTTATTTTTACGGACTCCCTAAGTGTTGTGAAGGCTTTGATATCGTTCTGTAAGCGCAAAAATCCTGTTTTAATTGAACTCTTTTCCGTGTTATGTAAAGCATATGTATCTAACCAGCATGTGATTATATGCTGGGTGCCTGGCCATAGGGGTATCCAGGGCAACGTTCTAGTGGACCAGATGGTCACATCAATTTCATTACATACAGTTAATCCTACTGCTTCGGTCCATGTCACAGACCTGAAGCCTTTCTTAAGAAGGAAACTGCGAAACCACTGGCAACGTATATGGGACGCAGAAGTAAATAAAAAACTGCACTTGATAAAGCCACAGTTAGGTTCTTGGCCCTCCGTAACAAAATCACGGCGAACAGATGTCCTATTCTGTCGCCTCAGAATAGGACACACATTTGGCACGCATAACTTCTTACTCACTGAAAATGATCCTCCAACCTGCGGTAGATGCGGGGAGAGGCTGACCGTCCTCCACGTCCTCCTGGAGTGTCGGGCAGCCGAATCTGAGAGAAGGAAACATTTTTCTCTGGCATACCGGCAGCACCTCCCCCTACATCCTGTAATGCTACTCGGCCCAGAACCTTTATTTCACACCAACGCAGTTCTAAGTTTTCTGAAAGATGTTTTCTTGCATGTTGTTAGCCCCACATGTTCATAGCGGGTCCTCTCTTCAGAGGATGCCGCTGTGATAGCTCTTTCGTATAGCACATGCCTCCAGGCCCTTGTGTTTCAAGGGTTCTGGTGAGGCAGCAGTGCCCCAAGTAATTTTACTGTCTTATATATTTTCTATTTTGCATCATTCTCCTACGATGGATTTTAATGTTCATAGTATTCGTCATTAATCATCGCCATCATTTTATATCACGTAGATTTTATGCACTTTACAGCAACTATTTTTAGGCCACTTTACAGCCAAGTCACATCTCCATAATACATCGTCAAGATCACCACTTGTCATGGCGCTCTTTGGCCACACCTGTCCCTTGCGCCATTAAACACCACATATCATCATCATCATCCGCTTACTTCCGATTTTTCGAGGCAGCAAGGGTTAATCTTGTGTGAATAACCAACGTAGGTTATCGCATATTTCGTTATAGTGATAACGCACAGCTGGCGTTTGCAGGACCTGTTTTAGAGCCCCTGTAGCGTCCCCTTGTAGGGCTCCACGGTGGGTGGCTGGCGTTATTGCCGGAAATTGCGTTCTTCTATGGCAAGCTCCTTCCCTCCCCTCCCAGGTTGCCCTCAGAAAGAAGGGCGCACCGAAGATGTATTTCAGTTTTTTGGACGTCAAAGACCCAACTTCCCACGAATACACGCATTCACTCGGAAAAATCAGATAAACAAGTACGCACAATCTCCCCATTTCTAGTTTCAAAGTCTTTAACTGATGTCCTTGGTCCAGGCTACAAGGCATCGAGGATGGCAAGTGGTGATCTCCTCTTAGAACTGTATGATCAGAAACAATATGAAATATTGCCCAGTCTAGTGTCATTTGGGGATGTTCCCGTGACAGTAACTCCACACCGTACTCTGAACACCACCCGCGGCGTTGTCTCGGATGATGATTTGCTCCAGCTGACAGAGGCTGAGCTCCTGGAAGGCTTCAGTGAGCAGAATGTTGTCAATGTCAAGAGAATTAAGCTGAGTCGGGATGGTAAAGAAATTGCGACCAAGCACCTAATACTCACATTCGGTTCAAGTATTCTGCCCGAGTCTGTAGAGGCCGGGTACATCAAGCTCCGTGCCAGATCATATGTGCCAAATTCCCTAAGACGTTTCAAATTCCAGCGTTTCGGCCACAGTTCGCAGAGCTGCCGGGGCCGCCAAGCATGTGCGAAATGTAGTGCCCATGAACACGCCACTGAAGCTTGTAAGAACGCTCTCCACTGTATAAACTGTGATGGGGAGCACGCCACGTACTCGCGGTCGTGCCCATCCTGGAAAAAAGAAAAGGACATTGTAACAATAATAGTAAAGGAAAATATCAGTTTCAAGGAGGAACGCAGGCGGGTATCCTACCTGCCCAAGAAAACCTTTGCCGAAGTGGCGCGTCAGGGGACAACGCCACAACGGTCTCCGGCGGCTGTCCGACCCACACCCAGTGAGGCGGCAGTGACGCCATCCGCCCCCCCCCCCAGCGGCCGCAGCTAGCGCTGCTACGCCAACCCAGGAGAAGGGACCATCGACCCCGAAGGTGGGCGCAGTCAAGGCTGCCCCAACCTCCCCGGCCCCTTCCAGCGCTGGCAACAGCCGGCGCAGCCAAATCCCTCAGGGAACCCCATCGACCACCGGGCTGGTGGACGCAGGGCTCTTGCCCTCCAAGGCAGGACTCTGCCTGGTAACTTCTCGCTCGCAAGAGCATGTGTCCGGCGCCTCACAAGAGGCAATGGACACTACACCTATCCCCACGGCGCGTCAAGCGCCTAAGGAGCGGCGAGGCTCCGTCGAATGCTTCAGAAAGGGCAAAACCCCGATTACAGGGCTTCGAAAGAGCTTTGTAATCTAATCTCTGAAATCTCTGTAATTAATACTTCTGTCTCTGTACACACAGCACCTATTTACTACCAACATGAATATACAGATAATTCAATGGAACGTCAGAGGTCTTAGAAACCTTGATGATGTGCAGGAACTCATCCAAAAACACAATCCAAAAGTGCTGCGTTTGAGGAAATACACTTAAAATCCAAACACACAAACTTTCTCCGACAGTATATAACGTTTCGCAAAGATCGCGATGATGCCGTCGCATCATCGGGCGGTGTTGCCATTGTCACTCATAGAAGTATAGCGTGTCAACCTTTACAGCTACAAACACCCCTTGAAGCAGTGACGGTTCGAGTTGTCCTACTAAACACACTCATCACCATTTGCTCGCTTTACATACCCCCGCTTTACCAACTAAACATACATGAATTTCAGTCCTTGATAGATCAATTGCCAGAACCTTATGTTGTTCTTGGCGATTTCAATGCGCACAGCAGCCTATGGGGAGACTCTCGTATCGATTCGCGAGGTCGCCTTGTTGAACAATTCTTTTTTTCTTCTGGTGCGTGCCTTCTGAATAACAAGGAACCCACATATTACTCTCTTGCAAACAGAACCTTTTCCTCAATTGATCTCAGCATAGTTTCCCCGTCTATACTGCCTGAACTCGAATGGGAAGTTATGAACAATCCTTACGGGAGCGACCACTTCCCCACACTGCTAAGAACATATAAAGAAAACGAATATCTACCACAGGCTCCTAGGTGGAAGATCGATACAGCCGACTGGAAGAAGTTCTGAACTCTCACTAGTATCTCATGGAATGACATGTCTTCTTTAGGAATTCATGCTGCCGTGCAGTATTTTACAGCCTTCATTATAGATGCTGCATCTAAATACATATCAGAAGTAAATGGCTTGGCATGTAAACGGCGTGTCCCGTGGTGGAACGACGATTGTAGGATCGCTCGTAAGAAACAAAACAAAGCGTGGGGGTTGCTACGCGCGTCCCCCACTGCGGAGAGTCTTATCAACTTTAAAAAAGTAAAATACCAAGGCAAGCCAACCCGCCGACAGGTCAGAAGAGAGAGTTGGCAGAAGTTTTTATCGGGTATCAACTCGTATACAGATGAGGCCAAAGTCTGGAACAGGGTTAGTAGGATAAGAGGGCGACAAACATACTCCCTCCCTTTGGTAAACACACAAGGCGATACTCTGCAAGACCAGGCAGATTCACTTGGAAAGCACTTTGGGAGCGTGTCAAGTTCAACCAATTATTCACAATCTTTTCTCAAATATAAACAAATAGAAGAACGTAAGCCATTCACAAGAAAAAGTCGAGAGAATGAGCCTTACAACCATCCCTTTAGTATTGCCGAGCTGAGAGCTGCCTTGATCACATGCAAGAGCTCTGCACCAGGACCTGATAGAATTACGTACGACATAATTAAAAACGTACACACTGATACACAACTGGCTTTACTTGCACTTTTCAACACTATTTGGGCTGCTGGATATCTTCCACTTGTATGGAGAGAAGCGACTGTGATTCCTATTCTGAAGCAAGGTAAAGATCCTTCGTTGGCGTCAAGTTACCGCCCGATAGCCCTCACAAGTTGCATTTGTAAGCTGTTTGAGAAAATGATTAATCGGCGACTCATACATTTCCTGGAATTAAACCAAATGCTTGATCCCTTTCAGTGTGGCTTCAGAGAAGGGCGGTCCACAACCGATCACCATGTGCGCATTGAGGGAAACATTCGCGACGCCTTTCTACAGAAACAATATTTCCTATCCGTATTCCTCGATATGGAGAAGGCGTACGACACAACGTGGCGCTACGCAATCTTGAGAGACTTGTCGGGAATGGGCATCCGTGGCAATATGCTCGCCCTAATAGAAAGCTATTTGTCCAACCGTACATTCCGCGTGAAAGTCGGGAGTGTACTTTCACGTCCATTTATACAGGAAACTGGTGTACCCCAAGGAGGTGTACTTAGCTGCACGCTCTTTATCGTAAAGATGAACACGCTACGTGCTTCATTACCACCGGCCATTTTTTATTCTGTCTATGTGGACGACATTCAAATTGCTTGTAAATCCTGTAACCTTGCAGTGTTCGAGAGACAGGTACAGCATGGCTTGAACAAAGTATCAAAACGGGCAGAGAAAAACGGATTTAAAATCGATCCTAACAATTGTTCTTGTGTTCCTTTTACACTGAAGAGAGGCCTGGTCCCGGATCCTTGCTTAGAACTGTGTGGACAACAAATACCTATCAACAAAGAGCACAAATTCCTAGGTATTATACTTGACGATAGACTCACTTTCATTTCACAGATCAAATATCTCAAAGAAAAATGTCTAAAAGCAATGAACTTAATGAAAGTTCTATCTAAGACTACGTGGGGTAGTGACAGAATGTGTCTGATGAATCTCTACAAGAGCCTAATTCGGTCACGATTGGATTATGGGGCTGTAGTGTATAACTCTGCCGCCCCGAGCGCGCTAAGGATGCTGGATCCTGTCCACCATCTAGGTATCCGCTTAGCCACTGGCGCTTTCAGAACAAGCCCGATTGAAAGCTTATATGCCGAATCGAATGTGTGGCCAATCCACTTGCAGAGATCATACATCAGCTTTACGTATTTCCTTAAAGTGCACTCTAATCCTGAACACCCATGTTTTAATACCGTTAGCGATATGACGTGTGCTACACTTTTCCGCAACCGTCCGTCTATCAGACAGCCTTTCTCGCTGCGTGTGAAGGAGCTTAGCGATGAAATGCATGTCCCACTCCTGGAGCATCGCTTAATGCACCTAACCAAGCTTTTACCTCTTAGGGAGTGGCAGGTGGTACAATGTGACACATCCTTTATGAAAGTTACAAAGCACGCTCCTGAGGCCGAAATCAGAATGCATTTCCTAGAACTTCAGTACAAGCACTCCTGCGCAGAGTTCTACACAGACGCTCGGGAGTCAAATGCCGGGATATCCTATGCAGCCGTCGGCCCATCCTTCTCGGAATCCGATGTACTGCATCCGGAAACAAGCATCTTTACGGCCGAGGCCTACGCATTACTCTCTACTATGAAGCATTTAAGAAAATCAAAACTTCCAAAAGCAGCGATCTATACAGACTCTCTAAGCGTCGTGAAGGCCTTAATGTCACCCAGCAAACAAAAAATCCCGTATTTAATGAACTCTATTCGGTCTTGTGTAAAGCGTATTCATCTAAACAGAATATCATAATTATCTGGGTACCTGGCCATAGGGGGATCGAAGGTAACGTTCTGGCGGACGAGCTGGCCACGTCAATCGCATCGCAAGCTGGTAACCCTACCGTAGATGTGCCTGTCACAGATCTGAGACCTTTCTTACAAAAGCAACTGCGAAACCACTGGCAGTGCACGTGGGACACCCAGACAAATAATAAACTGCACGTTATAAAGCCCCAATTAGGTTTTTGGCTCTCCCCAACAAAATCTCGGCGAACAGATGTCCTATTCTGAGGCACACGTTTGGCACCCGTAATTTTCTGCTTACTGGAAGTGAACCTCCAGCCTGTGGTAGATTCGGGGAGAGGCTGACTGTCCTCCACGTCCTACTGGAGTGTCGGGCAGCCGAATCTGAGAGAAAGAAACATTTTCCCCTAGCATACCGGCATCACATCGCCCTTCATCCTGTAATGTTACTCGGCCCAGAACCGCTCTTTGCCCCCAACGTAGTCCTAGGTTTTCTGAATGATGTTGTGTTGCATGTTATTAGCCCAACAAGTTCGTAGCGTTTCCTCTCTTCAGAGGATGCCGCTGTGACAGCTGTTTCGTACAGCACATGCCTCTAGGCTCTTGTGTCTCTGGTGTTTCAAGGGCTCTGGCGAGGCAGCAGTGCTCCAGGTAATTTACCATCTCATATATTTTCTATTTTGCATCATTCTTTTACGATGGATTTTAATGCTAATAGAACACGTCATTTGTCATCGACATAATCTTATTACAGAAAGATTCTACGCACTCTAGAGCGACTATCTCTAAGGCCCCTTTACAGCCACACCACACCAATTTCATAGAACTCATACCTACATTGCAAACTCACCACCGCGGGCCTGACGCTCTTTGGCCATATCTGGCCCTTGCGCCAATAAAAACCATACATTCATTCATTCAAGTTCATTGTGGCTGATAATGGACCCGCTTTCTGTAGCCTGAACCTTAGACAGTGGGCAGAACAAAAAGAATGTCCCGTTTAGGGACCTTTGAAATATAATAAATAAATTATAAAAAAGGCAAGAAACTACTCTTTCCAGCGCTCCTTTGACTCTCTTGCACAAAGAATGATTATAAAGCTGAAGATATTTTCTTTCTACGTAGACATTAAAGGCGGGTAAAAATGCGCCCTTGAGGCAGCTATGTCTCGTCACAATCGCTCGTATACAGCATAACTTGGATGCTGCCCCAATCTTGTGAATTTCGGGACGGTATGTTGGTTGCCTGCAGACCAAGAGCTCAGCTTAGTTGACAACGTCTTCCTCAAAAGAAAAAACCTACGGCGGACGAGCAAAAGGAACGATATCGGCAAAGGATGAACTTTGATAAGCGTCTCCGAGCAGAGATCCCTGTTGCACAGATCCCAGATGTACTCAAGGGTCTTGATTCAAAATCTACATTCGCCGGCCCTTACTTCGCCCCGAAGATAGCGACACAACAAGGGATACTGAAGACCATCTATTACCAGGGACTCCGTGGCAAGCTCGATGAGGCGTCGCTTGCGAATATGCTTCCGTAACTTCTCCGGAGTGACGGAAACGGAAGTTCTGGAAGATTTAGTGATCTAAGAGGATCAGCAGGAGAAGGCGAAAAAAAGCAGCAGTTCCCAGGAAGAAAGGCTAGGAATAGGAACAAGTCCTGACAAATGGCTGATAGCGTACTGTTTTCGCCGGTACTTTATAGCATGTGTACTGACGTGTATACTTGTTTATCTTTTTCGGTTGACCACTTTTCACCGTCTAAGAAATGTTATCGCTGAACGCGGGACGCGCCCGCGTGTATAGGAAGTTTCTCGAATGTTATCGATGTTTCTATCCGTTGTCTCTTTCCACCAAAGCTTGCATACTCTGATTACATGGGCAACGCCAATTGTGTGGAATTTTCTGGAAGACACGCGGGCAACAGCGATTACTCTGGAACCTTCGATCACCCCTCTATAGAAGCCGACACGTTTGACCGGCAGATCACATGTTCGACGATCGCCGACTTTGTTCGCCACTGTCATTGTCCTTTGAATGTAGCCTGCTTTTGAGGGCACAGGTTCGCCCAATATAACGCTACTTTCGTCAATGACAGTTTTGCTACCTTCTTCACCGTCACTAATACGTGACAATAAATATATATATATATATATATATATATATATATATATATATAACAAAATTGTCACCCGCCGTGGTGGCTTAGCGTCTATGCAGTTGCGCTTATATAGGAACGAGGTCGCGGTATGAAATCCCGGCCGCAGCGGCTGCATTTCGATGGGGGCGCAATGCGAAAACGACCGTGTCCTGCGCATTGCGGGCGCGTTGCAGATCCCCTGGTGGTCAAAATCTGCCTCATAATCAAATCATCATTTTCGCCCGTAGAACCTCAGAATTCATTGCAAGCGAATTAAGCTTTTTCTATATCACCCGTAGTATGAGCAGAATTTTGCTTCAGCTAGATTACTCTCAAAGGTATACATTACTTGCATAAAAAATAAAAGTGAGTCTCTGTCTAATTAAATAGGCTGTGATAATGAACCTTTCAACTAATTACTTTACTCAACATGTTGCAATTTACGAATGGCAGCCGCGTAGCTTTAAAGTCACATCCACTTCGAAGGAATTCTGAGGTTCACAGAAGTTTTGAGATATGCGCTCCTAGAGGTTACGACGATATGCACTGGTGAGTCCGTAACTTTCAAGATTTTATGCAAGAAAGTCGTTTTGTTAAAGAAGTAATGGAAGAACAGTGCATTTTAACGGCACGTTTTACAGTGGTTAACCTGAAGCTTGTTTCAGTATTATTTCCAAGTGAATGTGCCTTAAGAATTCACTGGCTTCAATTCATGTATTGCAATATGTGCGCTAAACTAATTAGTTCAAATGTATTTAGTAAATGTTTTTAATTAGTGAGATAACCGCAGTCAATGCCATTGTAACTAGATGTGTGCGAAATGCCTCCGGCGATTAAAACCATTTTTAACGTTATTATATATATATATATATATATATATATATATATATATATATATATATATATATATATATATATGTTATGATTACATAGAATATATATCTAGTCTTCACAATAGAACTTTTGCTCAATTTTTTTCTGCCGCGACAGATTTATTCTATTTTCCTTCCAGGTTTGTTCCTCGCATTATTCTTTTACAAGAAAATTGGCTCTCAAATGGCCGAAATTCTCCCTAAATAAAATATTGGTTATTTCGATTAGGCTGTCCACTGAGAGTCGGAGGTATTGCTTTTTTTATATGAGCTAAAATATGCAGCACAGCAAAATTATCCTGTCAGTATACGTGTACGTATGCGAGATACTAGCAATAGATTACACTATTCTTGGATGTTCAGCTTAGATGATGTGTACTTGATGCTGGTCTGCAGGACATTCGTTAATTTGATGCAGTCGTCACATCTTGTACAAAAATTGTGTTTTCCTGTTGACGTGGCATCATATGTATAAGGGTTTTATAACAGACTCATGTGGAAAACTGTTTTCTGACTACGCGACTCATCATATTTCTGTTGCTAAGCACCAAAAGCATGTACATTTATTCTCGGTCTTTATAAATCAGCATTATATCTAACATTTGCCAATTCTGGAATTCCTGTTCCTTCTTGGTTTGTCAAGTCTGCCTCAAACAGTGCAGTCTACCTATCATTTTTCGTATTGTATGGTCTCTTACTTTGTCAGAGCCTTTGGTGCCCACTGTAGTCGATTACCACAGATTCTGGTCCACAGCTCTCACATAGCGGTGTCAAATGCGTCTGAACCATGAAGTTTTTCGCGGTTCCAAATGTACGGTGAAAAGGTCACTTTATTCTTAAGATGCGTAAAAAACTTCCTTTCGGTTGAATTCTGAATCACATGGGAGTATAGATGACGAAAAACCACGTGGGGAAGAACTTTACAATCAGTTTCCGAACAACTGGAATGACTAAATTCGCAGCTACTACATTCAAGAGAAGAATTCAGAACGTCAAAGATGAGTACGCCGACAAAGGTCATGACTGTCTGTCTAAAGCAAGGAGCAAAAAATCCCTGTTCAGATTTCTTCGGTCTCTAATGGTGATTATGACGCGAGCAAGTAATAATATAGTTTTCTCTGGCGCGAGTTTCCTGCTTCTCCGGAACTCATTGAGAAGAGGTTAGAACAACGCTTAAACAACCACATTAGCTTAGTTCCTGAAGGGACGCTATCGTAGATAACTGTGTGGACGTCACAGTGTCTGAGATTTCAAGTGTCATTAACATTTGCATTCCTTAGCCCCAGGTGTTGTTGACATTTCAGTGCGATGGTAGAAATCTTGTGGAAGGTCACAGCCCTTTTAACATTGACTTTTTCTCTAAGGAATGCTTGGATTCCTCTCTTCAAGATGATAGTCAAACTATTCCCGTTGTTTACAGCGACACAAGAGAAAAAAATTGTTTGAACTCTGTACCAAAGTGCACAAAAAGTAAGCAGTACCATGACAGGCACGCTCCCTCTCTCAGGCATGGTGACGGACAAGGATTATTACAAGGATTAGACATTGTTTGAGCTCTGTTAATAAATTGGGCTCTACAATACAAAAAAGCCACTCTTAGGGCCTGATCTTCATCAATCCACCCTCAGGTTCGAGTGCAGGAGGGGCGGTGCGAGCGCCTGCAAAGCGGATCCTGCCGCCAAATTTGGTGCACGCAGAATCCACAAGAGCGGATTGCACGTGCCCTCCAATTGGACGGCGCAAAGGCTGTTAAAAGCAGGCAACCGTTCGGCGAAGCAAATATGTTCAACACTGGCAACAATCTTTAACAGTAGACGACACTGGCATATTTTTATCGATGTGAGCTCAAGTTTCCACGTCACAGTGAAAACGCGACTTTTAGGCTGCCACATTCTGTTCTGTGACCGCAGGTGTTGCACTGGCACGGTCATCCACGCTCGAAGCACTGCACAATTATCTTACCTGCGCCACCTTTTAAAAGCGCAATGCAAATGCATCATGTCGCAACATGGGGTGTATTCTCGGATGATCACTTTCAGTGCGCGCTGAATTGGCTGGTTTAGAAAAACTTCTCGAATCATCCAACGTGTCGCGTACTACGTCACGCGAAAGTGATAG
Organism: Dermacentor variabilis; assembly: GCF_050947875.1. Classification (NCBI taxonomy): domain Eukaryota; kingdom Metazoa; phylum Arthropoda; class Arachnida; order Ixodida; family Ixodidae; genus Dermacentor; species Dermacentor variabilis. Next base: position 153,024,288 of record NC_134574.1, read on the forward strand.
TACCCCCGAAAGCGATTCATCCAAGAATACCCATATGTCGCCATATATCGCTATCTATACGGGGAACAGTGGACATAAAATATTATTATTATTATTACTATTATGATGATGATAATGAGCCTCGGTTATCCTTGGCGCGATGACGCCAAACAGAAAATTTTACAACAACATGGAAAGCTCCGATACTGCTTTATGTTGCTCAATACGTGCTTCATAAGAATGTTTTTCCGAGCTCGAAAGCAGCCCGCAAATACACTCGAAATTGTCGCCCAAGCACTTTGCGTGTATTCGCGGCATTCTTTCGCGCTCGGAAAAACACTTTTATGTAGCACGTATTGAGCAACATAAAGCAGTAAAGGGAGTTTTTCATGATGCTCTAAAATTTTCTCATTGAAACTTTTTATTTAAATATAATATTTGAGAAGTTGATTAGTTAATCAGAGTAAATGTGTAATTAGGTGGGATTAAAAAACATTCTGAATATCCCTAAGCGACTGCAAGCAGCATTACCTTGTTTCTGTCCAACTATGTGACATTTGCATATCTTTATATATTGGTGCATGATAGTCGGTACACCCTGTACAAAAGGTAATCTTGCTCAAGGAACACGTGGTCGGCGAACTATTGTAAGACCTGCTGACGTTATTTGAGGGAGTGGGACATGGGCTGTGTGTTTCTGCAGTACCAACCTAGCTAGCTAATGCAGAGCCACATGTTAAGGAAATGAGAACATTCATAGATTAGCATAAACACGTGGCCAGCACCTGTATTTCATCCGAAAGCAAACCAAGATTATCAAGTGACTAAGCTGTGCAATGAGTTTAGTGATTTCAGGTTGTGCGAAAAATTATTGTAGTGAGTGGTTTGTATTTGCCTTTCTTAATCAGTAGCTGCTTGAAGTGGCACATGGTCATATAATGAAATGCATGCTCCCATGGTGCAAAACAGGGCAGCGCAAGGAACTGAGGAAACATTTATCGACAGTTTTTATTTTCATCACAAATGAACGAATTGTTCCTTGGGTGCAGCTTTATCAATAATGCTTAATGTGTACTTCGTAAATATGCAAGATTTGTGTGTTTCATTATCGCCTAGTCACTACACGAGTAACCAAATAAATGGTACCACAATAAGCCGTGTGTAAGAGATCACAGAAATTTGCAGTCAAGAAACCACAGTGGCTCAACCTTTATGCCCAACGTAAACTTGTTCCACCAGAAAACAGTCATAGAGGTATTCACATGTATCATCCAAGTCCGCATTTCACAAGTAATATTTCATTCCTTCCCGCCTTGCTCACTATTGTACAAACTTTATTGCAGCGCCGTCTTCGTGGAGTAAAATAACATGACAAATCAAAGCTGTGGTAATTCAGTACATTAAAATCAACGCTTTACGTGTCTTAGGTACTATACTGATACTATATATGGCTCACCTTATTATCAACGGTTCTCTTCACTACTTGTTCACTCTGCTACACCTGAACGATACAGTGCCACCAGGCACAGCTGTAATCCTGAACGCATGATAGAGCATCATGACTGTGCAAAAATATCCGTTTACATCTGTCTGAATTGAAGCTGGTACACATGGCTCACAAAGATATGCTTAAAAACATTACTGTCTAGCATCCAACAAAGCCCCTGAAATATAAGGGTTGATGCTCAGCTTTGCTGGTGTTATATTTTACTTTTATAGTGCAAGAGCACAAACAGGGATAGGAAGGACACAACACAAATACTTGCATTAAGAACTCCCAATCTCAATGCATGTAGTTTTCTGTTTTTCTCGGCTCTAAACGTGTGAAAAAATATGTTATGTCCAAACTATTTTACATAACTGAGATACCCTGAAAAGCAACACAACACTCAGGTGTACACTTTTTTTGTCACATCAGCCCTTTGTGCTGCTGGTTAAAAATACAGTTACACTATGTGTTGCTGCAAACAGCCTGCGTTTCAGATTTACAGCTTGAAATGATCAGCGAAAAAGATGTTCTCATGTGTGTGACATTCATATTGTTACTTGTCCAACGGTTACAGGTCCAACTCTGCGCACACTGATGACTACATTTTGTGCAACAGTAGCATATTCATAATGCACATCCGTTTACACCTCTCCTTTGGTATTCTGCCCTCCAAAAGAAAATGGGAAAGTCCAGACTCGAATATTTATTTACATCAATCAATATTCAGAAGGCATGCAGGTTTTAGGTTTCACACGTCTTCATTTCCCACACATGGTACTAATTGTATGTTCTTAATGTGCATCTAATTCCGATTGGTTATCTGTTAATGTGGAAGCACTTTGTTCGATGTATCTTTACCGTCACGTTTTCTAACTTTTCCATACGTTTTCTGTGCTCTGCATGTATAGATACCTTCTTCCGTGGAGGTATGCGTGCTGTGCCTTCATTACTGCAGTAAATGTTGTGAAAGCGTTGAATTCATAAAATAGAAAACCTATTAAATATATACACGAAGCCTGCATACAACAGCATCATGATAAACCAGCTGAGATTGGAGCAGTACTCCAAAGCTTAGTTCCCACATGTGTTGTCGCACAGTTATGATTGATATGCTCACGAAGGTTTGTGTCATTCGCATTTCAAGTGCAAAATTTTCGTCTCCGTCTGCCAGTGTCCTAAGTACATGTAGCGGGTTGAGCTTCTGAGTGATTATTGGTGCAGCGGAAATTATGTATCGTACATAGCTTCCGTGCACAATCTGACTTGCCAACAGCGTGGAGGAATTGGTTTGGAGGTAACCATCGTTTTGAAGGTAGCTTTGTACTAAATTGACTGTTGAAGACAGAGATTTAACTTGCTCACCTGGTCGAAAAGTCCAAGTGAAAACGAGCCTAGAACCCATGACACCAAATCCAGTCGGCAGTGTGACTGTAGAACAAAACTTGACAGAATGATGAGCAGTGTAATTCATTTCACTACAGCACAAAGTAGTGAAGGTGCGTTCCGTATTTCAATGTTGGTATACTAAAAACAACACTTAGAGTTGTTTATGTGACATAATCAACGAGGCCACTTGACTACTCTGATTAGTGTCGGCAAAGGATAAATAAAAAACTGCTGTCTCAGGCACTGTCACTGGTCTAAATTATGCTTTCTCACATGCAGTGGATACAGCCCATCAGTCTTGCATGCGTTACAGAAAAAAGTAACTGAATGTAATTACGCGAACTTCATTCCAATATGTAATTGGTAACGGTTACCGATTACTGCCCCACAAGATGATGCCGTAATGGCCCTGAGGGTATCCTAAATAAATAACTAAATTACTAAAACGTAATCGATTACTTTAGCGGTACTTTCTCCCCTACTTTTATTAACAAGCACAAACACAGTAAATAGAGAGGGCTGGCCTGGCTCTTTCAATGCGTGCTCTGTAGCCCCTCACACGTTCTTGGGCGCTAGCGTAGATGCCCCGTCTGTGACGTCGGCGAGATGGTGTGTGTCGCTGTGAGGGAAGCGAGTGGTGACACACACCATCGGAAGGGCTGTGTAGTAACGTTCGAAGGCCTTGCTCAAAAGATTGTGGTGACACAATGCCGAGATGCTCGGGTCTGTGCTCTCTACGAAGCGCAGCGTTTCATTGTTTAAGACCTAAAGAAAGATGCTTCTGGCAAGGCTAGTGAAGGACTGAACGTTCTACGGCGTGATCCCGTAGCATGAACTTCCGAAGTGGCAATCGCTATCCATTCATAAAAGGGTCATTTTAATTTCTCGAACACCGTCTGCAGGACCTCGTTTATGCGCCTTTCACTCGTTCGCCACTTACACCCAAATTCTAACGGGAGGCAGCTAACGTCCTCGTTCGTTGAAAAGATCGACTTCGCGGGCAACAGAAGTCTAGAAGTGTCCCCGGTTTTTGAGACCTGTTCATGGTTATTTGAGGTCATTGTGAACAACGCTCTTATGTAGTAGGTGGAAACATTGAGATAGCAACGTGGCACACATTTTCCGAAATGTAAGACGACGCAGTCGACCAGTGCAGAGACGGATTAATTGAGACCCCTACTTTCACTGTCAGGATGCAAGTGCGCACTTAGCGTATCTTTAATATAAAATAATGAAATAAATACTGAGATACCATATGCAGTCATAAGCGCTCGCCATATTGTATAGGTTAACCTTATCACGATAGAAAACTAAGCATTTCGCACATTACCACGCTTATTAATCTGACTGCCCCATATTGATACGCATACACTTTACTTTTTTCACCGGCTAACCACTGATACAAAGTTATCACTGACACTACGTGACCATCTGACACCTGACTTGTAGAAGCGACTACCGTGGGGTTTATTTAAAGGTTCATGGGAAGTGAATTTGAGTCAAGTATAGATTCCGATGGAAACACAAAAAGTGCAAAAAAGGCTAGCGTAGCTGCCTGATGTAATTATGAGGAAGTGTTGAGGGAGATGTTTTGTGTCATGCGCACATAATTAGCATGACGATAATGGAAATGTTAATGAATGATGCCACTATTTACATATGTGGCGGCATATCTAGTTTATTTACAAAGTAAGGGAGAGAGATAATCGCTTAATCGCGCCGATCGTTGACCCCCTTAGAAGCGTATAAAGGGGCCAAAGGAGGCGTGGTTCTTGCCCGACTGGGGCAGAGACGTCCCGGTCTGAATATAACGAGCAAGAGAACATCTTTGAGAATTGGATAATGTGCAGTGTCCTTTAGTTATCGAGTTGTGCATTCTTATGCGTAACATGAGCCGAGCTGCATTTTGTCCTGTCGATCGCTTACCCGATGCGCACACTTTCGAAATACCTTTTAGGGTGTATTGCAAAGAGCGTACGAGGTATTTAGGGATGTCAACTGTGAACACATGCTTGCAGTGTAGTTTACTAAGGATCGCTAAACTAGGCCGGATGGTTGATTATGTTCTGCGTGTCGTTGCGGAGGTAGGTGAACGTCGTACCGGAAGTAATAACTAATTTTTACAGCGAAGGCTGTTAGCCTCTAGTTAGCCTCTAACGGCTTCGCCGTCAATTTGTATGACAATACGAAGCTATCATGTCTGCAGCTTGTGTGCAAGGTGTACTTTACGCATTTTTCTGACGGATTTTACTTTTAAACAGCGATTTGTTGCAATGAAGCGCGTGTTTGGCGGAGTGTCTAGAAGAATGAGTATGCATGCTGCACTTCCGGACACGTGCATGCGGGCAGGACTTACGTCGCTTTTGGTTGCGTGTAACGTCGGCAACGGCTTCGCTGTCATCCACTTATAAATTGTTTTGCGCTAACGTATCGCTAATAGCAGAGATGTACAATATAGCGCAGTTTGCACAAAATGTAAAGTTGACGCAAACGCACGCGAAGAGATTTTCATTCAAGCGCAACGCGATCTTGCAAACGTGACATCATGACGCGAACGTTTCGGTGCAGGTGTGGCCTCCGTTTCAACACGACACACATGCACAATAAATGCTGACATCTTCGACATCTTCTTTAGGCTACGCATAGTCAAGGGGGTTTCGGTGGGGCCGCGCAAGCGCAGTGGGAGTATAGTTAACCTGATGAGGAGGGCGGTGCCGGCGTGTGCCATTGGCCCGCTACGTCTTGGTTAGCTTTCGATGCCTGGTGGAAAATCGAGCCGGCGTACAACGGTAGGGTAAAAATGCAGCTTAGACGGCTCCCACACGAATACAATTTGGCAAAGCTGTGTCGTGTACGTGTCGAAAGTGTTCAGCAACGTTATGGTTTCAAGCAAAAACTTTTATTACACACAAATGAATCCATTGTCCCCGGCTGCTCCGATAGCCAGTGCCAGAAGGAGAAGTGGACAGCTATCTTCTAATCATATCAGAATGGGACAGTGTCCGGCCATTCCAAAAGAAGGATTCGATATTGTTCTGCATATTAACTCAATTTTTAATGCGTACACGTCACTTTGATGCGGCGAGTTTTCCTGGTTTTGGGGGGTCGCGTGACAGACAGGCGAAGTAGGTGCAGCTCGCAAACTTTCGACGAAGTGCGGATCGATGATGGTGAAGAGGGGTAGCATCGGAAATCATTATTTCTTTTTTTGTTCGGTTTAATCGTGCATAATCAGTGTGTTAGTGCGTTGGCTGTTTTCCTGAATGTCGTGTGATAGACAAGCGATATGGGGGCTGTCCTAAAGAAAAATGTTTGACCAATCGTCGAGGGCTGATTGCAGAAGTGGAATAGAAAAGTTTGGCATAGCTTTACGTTGTAGCGCCCCTGTTTCCATGGAGGGCGCAGTATAATTAACCGCTTAGTGTATTTTATCGTACCTTAAATGTAATATCGTCGCGGTTCACTGGGAACTGGAGCTTTAATTGCAAGAAGTCGTCTTGTCGCACTGTGTATCGACACACCCGAGAATAGGGAACGCAGACTCCTTTTTTCGAGCATACGCGCACTCTAAAACAGATCGGCTTTGTCGTCACCATGCTGGCTCGATGCAGCTTGGGGCCTTGCAATACCTTCATCCAACCTGCAACCTGCAAAGAACATCACGCTTCGCGCGGCACGAAGCTGTAGTTTGTAATGTGGAAACAGGGATAAGGGAAGCGGAAACAACGGCACAGAGCTGTGCGGTTATTTATTTATTTATTTATTTATTTATTTATTTATTTATTTATTTGTCAGTTACTATAGATTTCCTTGTCCTCGTCTGCTCGCTTTCCATATTTTTTTTTTCACGTTCGAAAGGGTGAAACCAATCTTTACCAGCGCGTTCACATCACCACCTTGTTTCTGTATGACCGTGCGCTTCTCTTTCTTTTAATTTTCCTTTTTTTGTGTGTGTGGACGCACAGTACGCTGACATTGAATGAATTTTTTCTCAGCGTTGACTTCTGAAAACTTTATTCAAGAAGCATTAATAAAAGTTTGCGCATAAAATTTGTTTAATGTCAACGCTCCGTGCGTCATACCTGGCCCGTCTAGCCTTCCTCAAGCTATACCTGACAGTCAACGACCGCCAACAAGCCCAACTTCCCAGGTGTACGCCTTGGCCAAGCGTGCGAACATATTTCGAATTAAGTTGAAAGGTCTTGTGAGCCACATGCAGCGTCACTCAATCGAGCCAGGATGTGCTGCCGCTTAAAAGGCGACAGGGCACTGACGCAGGCGTTGGCTGTGCGATTTACGCCACCGATCTGCTTCCCCCGCGGCTGTTGATGATAGCGATAAGCAGGCACAGCGACAGCATACCCAGCTAAATGTTATGTTCGTTTGTACGCGGAGCGTTTGACAGCGCTGCAATCACGGCGCGCAGGCGGACATGTCACGTGGTATATTGTTTTTGTTTCGCAGGCATCTCGAGTAAGCGGGAATGCACTAATGCCTGATAGATAGAAAGTTAGAAACTGTTTAATCGGACGTTTACCCTAGCGCACTACAACTTTCTAATTGGAATTTTTTGCCTAACATCATTCCTTCAGAAGTTGCTGAATAGTCAGCAACATGCGTTTGCTCGCGTCGTCCCAGAGTGCGTCGGCACATTGTTAAACTCTGGCTGATGTTAGCTGGGACACCCTGTATATATATATATATATATATATATATATATATATATATATATATATATATATATATATATATATATATATATATATATATATATATATATATATATATATATATATATATATATATATGCCGGAGACGCAGGGGCAATCGACCATCATTATACTCTTCGTCATCATAACCTTTTTCGTCGTCACTCTTCCATCTCGCTGTCCCAGCACCCGACGCCAATTGTCGCTTTTCTTCTTCGTTACACTCGGCCACGCTGCCGCAAATGTCTCTGGGACAATTCGTTGGGCACAACAGTTTATTCTATCTAATAAACAAAGTCTAAGTCTAGGTGGTTAACCACAGTTGCACTCACTCCTTTGAAAGCGAAACTATGGGCGGCGTTCACAAGTTACGAGGCGGGCTATCAATAGCGCTCTCACTTCTCAGCGTTGCGGGGGGACGGACTCTTAATTTTTTTTAGAGGCTGCTCAGATCAAAAGATTCTGCTTACGAAATCAAGGAACCAAGATGTCATATAGGCATGCATGCGCAAGCGTTCGAAAACTATAGCCAAGCTTACTTTCTTTACTCGCGCTACGTTCAGCGAAACTGGAACGCACTGGTCCTCGCGGGCTCGTCTGTGTGTACAGTGCACATCAACCCGCTTTGACATGATATCCGGAGTCTCCATTGCGACAACTGTTCATGAAACAAACAGTTTTTTCAGTCAGGTAACCCGCTACATGCGACATTTATACATCTACAACACATTGAACCGCTTGTGACTCCAGAGTGATATCCTTGCATCTTTATTTTAGAGTAGCAAGAGCGATAAAAGGACAGAATGTACCTAACTGCCTGGAATATGTTGAAACAAGGTGTTATGTCTGCGTTATGTAACGTACGACAGCAGTTTCCGAGGTTCTTGGCTATGTTAAGGGGCAGATACAAACGTTCTCGCTCGCCTACAGGGCGTGTACCAATGGCACGGCAGAGGCACCTGCTAGCTCACCCCGGTGGCCTTCTACTGGATGGTGGTGCAGCGCCTCGGCTTCTGTGTGGACTTCCTCTGGTGGAGCGAGAAGGCAGATTCAGAAAACATGGAAAAACAGCGCCGCCTGCCCGACTATTGGAAGGCACTAGCATATACCATGTACCTACCTCCACTGCTGAAGGGCTCTTTGCTGAACAACGATGACTTTGATGCATCGGTATGCGTCTTGCCCTTTGTTTCTTTAAAAAGTAAAATGCAGGGTTTTACGGGCCATAACCGCTTACTGATTATGAAGCACGCGGTAGTGGAGGACTCCGGAAATTTCGACCACCTGAGGTTCTTTAACATGCACCTAAATCTAAGTACCACGGGTGTTTTCTCATTTCGCCTCCATCGAAATGTGGCCGCCGTGGCCGGAATTAGATCCCGCGACCTCGTACTCAGCAGCCCAATACCACAGCCACTTAACAACCACGGCAGGTTTTATTTCCTTTATAGCACAGCGGAGATTGACTAGCACAGACGTTCATCGGAACGTATGTCAGAACGTGTGTAGGCGTTGGTGGCGAATTCTTGCGGAGCTGGGGTCAACTATGCGCGCGACTGGCATTGTCGTTTTGAGTGGCTGTTTTCTAAGAAAAAGAAAGCCAAATATCTTCCTGGTGATTATACACCTCTGTGAAAAGGTATGTAAATCAAACATCTGGAACACATTTAACATAGACGAAACAAGTTCGGCAAGCTCAGGCGCTAGCAGTGATACTTCTCGCGTGTACGTCTTATTAAGCCAGATCAGTGCGTCTCCTCTGTTCTAAACAATTTTTCTTTACTGTGTGGCTGTGAGGTCGACCTCGTAAAGCCTTCGTCGTTAGGCGAAGGAATGTAAGGTGAACCTGGGTTATAGTAAACCACACATCCCAAATGATAATTTGGATTACGTTTCAGTTGAGCATGCCGGAAAACGATGTTACGGACGCGAGACATAACCACCTTCGCAATCAATGGAATATGTTGATGCAACGAAATACAAAGGCACCTATAAAACGGATCGGTGGACTTCTGCTGGTGCTCACGCGTTGCAAGGCGACGTTTTCTCTTTATTACCCTAAGACACGGAATGAAGCGATGACGTGATTGCCGGTCCAGAGTTGTCTCTGTCGAAGGCCTTCAGAGGACGTGTTCACGAATGGCGACTTCGTTCCCGCCATCTCCATTGATACGCGAAAAGTCAATGCAAAGCAAACTGACGTAGAAATCAAGTCGACGTGAAGTCGTCGAACTCTTGATTTGAAATGAAGTTGACATTTCATCTCTGAGGAACGCTAGCAGAATTTTAAGCTTACCTGTCAAAGGACTGATATCAAAGTGTGTGGAATCCATTTGCCGCGGATTATTAGAGTCCTCTTAGGCTAGCCGTATGGGCGGCACTGTACAATATGTCAACTGTCCACCCACGAGCGCAATAACGCTTGTGACGCTTAGCAAATCTCAAAATTTTTATGAAAATGTCATGCAGCGCAATATTCTGCAGTTTTCTAGAAAAGATACCCATCTCAATGCATTCAACGCTTCTTGTTACTTACGCTGCTTCTCTTAGGATCCATAAGCGCTCATATTAAAACTACGTTTCACATCTCGAGCACTTTCAAGTTGTTACTCCTATGGCAATAGTACAGAAACTCGGGCGAGTTGGTGGAAGTGCATATTTGGCAAGCATCAGAGCTGTCAGCGCTTGCGTTAGCGAGAAGCTTCTAGCGAGAGGCTTCTAACAAACAAGAAATTCAAGAAACAATAAATTCCCGGCTTGCGCCCCAAAGTATCGTAGTGTGTACATTTGACAGACGTGATCGATCGCGCGCGCGTGAATCAAGTTTGTCCGAACTTTGCTTATAATAATACCTCTTTTGTGAAATTTTGCAAATAGGATCGCCACTCTGTCCTGCGTACAATGTGAGAAACGGCATAACACACCTAATCTGCAATTGAAACTTCTTTGCACTCCATAAGTCTATATTGATGTTAGTACTCAGTGTCCCTCAAGCGTTACACATTGGCCTACAACGTATACTTGGACCATGGATTAGTGTCCCCTGTGCGTCCCATGTTAATAAGACGTTTTCAACTTTTCGGCCAGACGGGAGTCTCAATGAAATACTTTGTATGCTGTATGATGTGCCTCATTCAAGGGAGCACGCAGGCGGGTGTCCATCTCATTCAAGGAAGCATAACATCTCTTTCAAGGAAGTACGCAGGCGGGTGTGCTACCTTCCTAAAGTCAGCTTTGCCCAAGTGGCGCGTCAGGAGGCAGCGCCACAACGGTCCCCACCGCCTGTCCGGCCCACACTGAGTGAGCCGGCAGTGACGCCAACTGTCCCCTGGCGGCTGCAGCCACCACTGCTCTTCCGTCCCAGAAGGGGCCATCGACCTCCGGGTTAGTGGCCTCAAGGGTATCGTCCATTGAGACGAAGCCCTCTCGTCAAACACAGCACATGAAAGAGCGCGTGTCCAGCGCCTCGCAGGAAGCAATCGACGTAACACCGATCGTGACGGCGCATTCAGCGCCTAAGGAGCGGCGCGATTCTATCGACCGCTCCAGAAAAGACAAACTTCGTGTCATGGCGCCTGCAAAAGGCCCCCTGACCTAAATCTTGTTTCTACAACACACAGCATTAACACTTCTCTTATTACGCAAACACAGAAACTACAATGGCACGTGAGAGGACTTCTCCATAACCTTGACAGTATCAGAGAACTCCTGCACAGCTACAATCAGAACGTGCTGTGTTCAAAAGACGCACTTGGAGCCCACAGGTACAAGCTTTCTCCGACAATAGACTATTTTTCGGAAAGATCGTGACGATGCTAATGTCTCGTCCGGTGGTGTTGCCATCGTAGTTGATAAGAGTGTAGCATGTCGCTTATTTGAACTTCGGGCGCATCTTGAGGCAGTCGCCGCACAAGCAATCATTTTTATCAAGTTAGTTACAATCTGCTCGTTGTACTTTCCACCTAATCAACTGCTCAAAAAGAACAGATTTTTATTGCCTAGTGGATCATGTTCCTGGACCCTACATGATCGTAGGTGATTTCAATGCGTACAGCAGTCTCTGGGGAGACGCCCAATGCGACACTCGAGGGCGACTCATCGAAAATTTTCTTGTAAGCTCTGGTGCATGCCTCTTTAATAAGAAAGAACCCACATATTTTAACGTCACGCGTAACTCGTATTCATCTATTGATCTGGCTAATGGTTCCGCTTCATTAATTCCTGACCTGAAATGGGAGGTAATCAAAAATCCACTAGGGGAGGGCCCATTTTCCTATATTACTCAAGCTAGCAGAGCAGTATGACCGTTCACCGCAAATGCCTCGATGGAAACTAGAAACAGCTGATTGGAGGCAGTTTAATGAATCAACTCATTTAACACAATATTTTATCAATGATTTTACTACAGATGACGCAGTACAGTATCTTGCAGCTTTTATCATCGGCGCAGTAGAAAAATGCATCCCTCAAATAAATGGTCTTTCATGTAAACGATGCGTTCCATGGTGGAATGACGATTGCAGACAGGCACGGAAGAAGCAAAACAAGGCATGGAATACACTGCGTCGAACACCAACTGCAGAAAATCTCGTGGAATTAAGCACATCAAATCGCAGCAAAGGCGGACTAGGCGACAGGCAAGAAGAACGAGCTGGGAGAAATTTATCTCAAGCATAAACTCCTACACAGAAGGGACAAAAGTTTGGAATGTGCTGAAGAGACTTAACGGACAGCATACTCAGTCATTAGCCGTGGTCGATGATCAAGGAAATACCTTGGAAGAGCAGGCAGACGCATTTGGAGAGCACTTCGAGGGTGTCTCTAGCTCAATTAATTATTCTAGGCCGTTCCTTAGATATAAAGAAATAGCGGACTGTAAGACATTAGATCGGAAATGCAGACCGAATGAAGCCTATAACCGTCCTTTCAGCGTTGCCGAGATGAAATATTCTCTAAACGCATGTCACAGCTCAGCACCCGGGGCTCGCAGAATTGCATATGACATGATCAAAAACTTACACAGAGATTGACAAATAACACTTCTCGCACTTTTTAACACCATTTGGGCTTCTGGATACCAGCCTTCCACATCGAGAGATAATAATAATAATAATAATAATATTTGGGGTTTTACGTGCCAAAACCACTTTCTGATTATGAGGCACGCCGTAGTGGAGGACTCCGGGAATTTCGACCACCTGGGGTTCTTTAACGTGCACCTAAATCTAAGCACACGGGTGTTTTCGCATTTCGCCCCCATCGAAATGCGGCCGCCGTGGCCGGGATTTGATCCCGCGACCTCGTGCTCAGCAGCCCAACACCATAGCCACTGAGCAACCACGGCGGGTAACATCGAGAGAAGCTATTGTAATTCCGATATTAAAACCAGGTAAATATCCTCCTCTGTGAATAGTTATCGTCCGATAGCGCTTACAAGTTGTCTTTGCAAGTTATTTGAGAAAATGATAAATCGCCGTTTCTTACATTTCCTCAAATCTCGCAAAATACTTGACCTTTATCAGTGTGGCTTCAGAGAAGGTGGCTCTACAGCCGACCATCTAGTACGCATAGAGTCGCACATCCGTGATGCCTTTATACACAAACAGTACTTATCCATATTTCTCGATATGGAAGAGGCGTACGACACGACGTGGCGCTATGTGATATTGCGAGATTTGTCAGAGATTGGCATTCGCGGAAACATGCTTAACGTTATAACAAGCTATTCGTCAAAGGGCGTATTCCGTGTTAGAGTTGGATGTGCTCACTCTAGGCTATTTCTCCAAGAAATGGGGTGCCACAGGGTGGCGTACTAAGCTGTACTCTTTTTATCGTAAAAATGAATTCGTTACACTTATCAATTCCTCGTACCACGTTTTATTCGGTATGCGTTGACGACGTGCAAATATTTTTTGAAACGTGTAATCTCGCAATTTGTGCGCGGCAAGTTCAGCTTGGCCTGAACAGGGTGTCGAAATGGGCCAGGGAAAAGTCTCAAGTTAAATCCGCAGAAAATATCCTGGAACCTTTTACAACGAGGAGAGGCCTGGTCTCAGATGTTGATACTGAACTCGGTGGACAACGCATCCCTCTGCACACAAAGCGCACATTTTTGAGTGTCATACTTGATTCGAAACTATCCTTTATATCCCAGAATAAATATATTAAAAATAAATGCTTAAAAACAATGAATCTTCTAAATGTTTTGTCGCATACAACATGGGGTAGCGATAGGAAGTGCCTCATCAGTCTGTACAAGACCCTCATACTATCCCGTTTGGATTATGGTGCTGTAGTCTATCACTCTGCCGCACCGAGCGCGTTAAATATACTGGATGCCGTTCATCATTTAGGGATCCGCCTGGCTACAGGCGGATCCTGGCTACAGACAAGCCCTGTACCAAGTCTGTACGTGCAGTCAAATGAGTGGTCACTAAACCTGCAAAGGTCGTGCTGTAGTTTTACGTATTTCCTCGAAGTGCTTTCGAACTCTGAGCATCCTTTTTACGCAACTGTAAATGACATGACGTGCGCTACACTGTTTCATAATCACCCAACAATCAGAGAACCCTTCTCGCTGCATGTTGGGAGGCTTAGTGATGAAATGGGTATCACGCTTCTAGAACACCATCTAAAGACCCCAGCAAGGCCATTACCGCCTTGGCACTGGGTAATTGTAGAATGTGACACATCATTTGTTCACGTCTCGAAGCACGCCCCACAGGAACACATTCGAATGCACTTTCTAGAACTGCAAGTGAAATACTCATGCGCGGAATTTTACACGGATGGATCAAAGTCACATGCGGGCGTCTGCTATGCAGCAGCTGGACCATCTTTTTCGGAATTAGACGTTCGGCACCCACTAACGAGCATCTTTAAGGCGGTGGCTTATGCATTATTGTCGGCTGTAAAGCATGTTAGGCATATATATAAATAGAGAAGGCAATTCTATTTACAAATTCATTAAGCGTAGTCAAGGCTTTAATGTCGCCACGATAGTACAGAAATCCTGTAGTAATACAACTATGTTCAATTTTGTGCACTATTTATGCCGCTGAACAACGTATCGTAATATGCGGGATTCCTGGCCACAAAGGCATTCAGGGGAATGTGCTTGCCGACGAACTGGCTACATCTACAGCAACGAAACCTCGCAACGCTCCTATAACTAATGAATTCATTGTTGCGCCAAAAAAGAAAAATAAACACTTGGGAGGGAGAGTACGAAACGGAGAGTACGAAACGATTTGTACACTCTGTCGTTTCGTACTCTCTCTCCCAAGTCTTTATTTTCCTTTTTTGGTACAACAGTGTATTCATTAGATCTCAACCAACTCGCTCAGTAACAAGTTCTACGCTCCTGTAGATGTCTTAGATATAGACCTGAAACATTTCCAGCGAAGGAAACTGAGAAGCTATTGGCGGCACCTTCGGGATGCTGAAACGTCTAACAAGCTTCCTCTAATAAAACCTCAATTTGGCTCTTGGCCATCAACACCAAAAAAATCATGGGCAGCGGACGTCCTCTTAACTCGGTTTAGAATAGGACACACGTAGGGCACGCGCAGCTACTTGTTGAATGGAAATGAACCTCCCATCTGTGCTGAATGTAGCGAGACGTTGACTGTCATCCATGTCTTACTGGGATGCCGGTAAGTAGACGGTCAAAGGAAAAAACACTTTCCTCTAGCGTATACACAATCTCTCCCTCTTCCTCCAGCAACGTTTTTGGGTAATGAACCGCTATTCGATATGAAATCAATATGAGATTTTTTGAATGAAGTCCGATTGTTGCATGTTATCAGCCCTAAAAGTTGGTATGGCGGCTTCTCTTGTAAAGTCGCTGTTGCGATATTAGCGTCTTGTATAGCGCACGCCTCCAGGGCCTTACTCCCGAAAGGTCCCGATGAGGCAATAGCTACTGATAACCACACAGTTTAGTTTACCATCTCTTCACAGCACATATTTTATTTTCGGTCACATGTCACTGTACACTCTTTATATCATTGTCATAATTTTGCTTAAACATATATTTTACGCACTCCATAGCGAATGCTTTTAGGCCTCTATACAGCCACACACGTATACACTCTGACATTGACCACAAAGCCGACTACATTAAACCATTGTCTGGCGCTCTTTGGCCTTACCTGGCCCTTGCGCCATAAAACCCCATTAATCCTCATCATCCGACCATTCCATCCTAAAATTATTGGGAAGCTTCAGTTGACAATAGACGGCGGACCAAATACGAAATGGGTTAAAAACGATCTCTCTAACAGGACTCAGCTTGTTGAAGTGAATCAGTGTTCAGAAATAACCACGTTTACCTCCAGTGTTCCGCAAGGTAGGGTCCTTACCCCAATCTTATTTCTAATATTCATTAATTACCTACGTGGTATTGTCAGTACTAAGATAAAACTATTTGCTAACATAATTTATCAAGAAATCAACTCTCCCGAGGATCACAATATGCTGAATCATGCGCTAAAATCAATAACAGACTGGTGTTGCGACTGGCAAATGAGTCTTATTATAAGCAAATCAGCCGTCATGCCCTCCACAGTATTCCTTTGTGTTGCAAATACCCTTAAGAAACTTGCTAATTGTTGTTTTTGGTTTCCTTAAGTCATTCTCTTCTCTGTAAAAATTTCATAGTTAACAAAAAAAATGTAACCTAATCCGCTTTGTGCCACCCCTAGTAGTTGTGCATTTTGACAACGTAATCTTGCTGACTAATATTGCATGTTCTCCATGAATAACACCATTGTAATACTTTCACTACTCCACAAGAAATTAGTCCGCCTGTATACTCACTCTTCGATTTGCACTTTTTATATTGTACGTTTGTTGCCCTCCCTGCAATAATGCCTTCGTGGGATTGGCAGTATGTTGAAATTAATAAACGAATAAAATACCTACTATAGCTGAATGAGATCACACACGTGCTCACTCCCGCTCGAATAGACAAACGTATTGCCAAGCTGTGCCTGTATGTACGCCCAGCGAGAGGCTAAATTTATTTCCAATTGTGTCATGCGTGGCGCGGCAGCGGGCACCACCCTTGCACACGAAACATGCATGATCGCGTGATGGCTACTTTCCACAACACAACCATGTCTCAGTACGTAAGATTCTTCGGTAGTACGGTTGCAAAGGTATGTGATAATAGTACATGTTTTCATTACGTGCAGTTTTAGCAAGCGAGCCCCTACGCTGACCAAACTAGAAGACGTTTCATGTATAAAATCCTACACACTATCCTTCATCAGCAAACTTAACTATCGCGCTACCGTCAAAATTAAACCAGAGTTCGCTCCGCCAGACAGCCGACACATGAAAGCCGGGGACGTAGGAGAAGAAGGTTTACACAGTCCCAGGCATGAACCCAGTTTTTATTACATCATCTTGGCCATAAGCCAAGTTTCATATCGCATTGTCTTCATGATGGGCCCAATATTTATTACGTCATCTCCGGAATCGGTCGTGTTTACTAGCTGAGATCGCCAAGCTTTCCATGGTTGGGCGTGTCGGCTACGAATGCTTTTGTTTTAAAACTACAACTTTAATTTATTTGCTTCGTAGCCAAACATTGGCCCTAGAACAAGAAAAATGCAATCCAGTCCGAACAAATAAACATCCACTACCATGTTTCATAGCACCCTAATTCGTGGGCGTGGTTTGGTTTCCGCAGATGTCCGCTTCGCTGAAATTTCTGCAGAAGAAAGAAACAGAGTTCGAAATGCAATTTTCTGGGTAATAAGAGAAGCACTGCAACATTTACTTTCTTTCTACATATTTTGAAATACTTTTAACTCTATCTTGAGGTTCATTACAGAAAAGGAACGCGAAAATAAACGCAGTCACTTTAGTTAGGGCACACGTGAACAAACAAATGTGGCATGTCTTTTGTTGAAGTCGGTTAACATGCTCCTCAGATGCACATTCGAATGCACTTCCTTGAACTTCAGTCGAAGTAGTGCTGCCCGTGTTATTACACCGATGGCATAAAGCCACCAGCCGGCTTATGCAGCAGTTGGTCCATCCTTATAGGAGTCTGAGCCTTTACATGCGCAAACAAGTATGTCTACGGCTGAAGCCTAAGCACTACATGAAGCAATTAAAACTAGAAAAGGCAATTATATTTACAGGCTGTCTAAGCGTTGTCAAGGCTTTAGTATCGCTACAAAAACATAAAAATCCCTTACTTATTGACATTTCTGCACTCCTGCACACTGTTTATGCATTAAATCAACGTGTCACTATAATCTGGCTGCCTTGGCACAGAAGCATCGAGGGTAATATGCTCGCCGACTTAAATCGCCACATCCTATGCAACAAAAGATTTCAAATCTTCCATAGCTATTCCCGCAGTATATTTGAAACCTTTCATTCGAAAAAAAAATTAAGAGGTTATTGACAATGGTTGTGCGACGCCCAAGCCCCGAATGAGCTTCATTTAATTAAGCCACAGTTAAGCACTTAACCCCGCCAATAATAAAACCACGACAAACCAATGTGCTGTTATGTCAGCTAGGAACACGGCGCACATAGGGTATACCCACAACTCCTCGTTCACTGGTGATGACCTTCCTACATGCAGCAGACGTGGTGAAAGGATGGCCGTCATCCAAGCCCTTGTGGAGTGTCGGGATGCAGAAATCGAGAGGAAGAAACCCTTTCCTTTAGCATATCGGCAATGTTTCCCATTACACGCAGCAGTTTCTTAGCACAAACCCATTATTCGAGACCAAATCTGTTTTAATTTTTTTCAATGACGTTCTTATATATATAGCAAATTATCAGTGCCAAAGTTACGTAAGAGAGCCACAGGCTGCTGCTGCGTTAGGTACACCTAGTATAAAACGTGTCTCCAGGCACTTGCATGCATTCAAAGACCTTGATGAGGCACTAGTACTACGTTCACCAACGCCTTTCATCCCATCGTCCCTGTGTAGCAAACATTTATGTTCATAGTTCATACCTCTGGTCACTGTCATTGTTTAAACTTCTATATATTTTAAACAAGTTACAGCGACTGATTTTAGGCCTCTTTACAGCCATGCTACACCCACCATTCACAGTGCATTTCTCCATTTCATAAACGATTAATTCAAAACCCATTACCGTGTGTATGGCGCTCTTTGATCATATCTGGCCCTTGCGCCACAAAACCCTGAGATCAATCCGCTTTAATCCGCCTTAATCCGTTCTAATCCACCGTAATCCACTTTAACTCACCTTCATTTACTTTGCTTCACCCTAATTTACTTTATTCTACCTTGCTAACCTTACTCTAACTTTTTCTTACTTTAATTCTGTTTACTGCAATTCACCTTAATTCACTTTAATTCACTTCAAGTCCCATTGATTACCCATAATTTATGCTAAGCAACATTGTTATACCATTTAGTACCTTCTGTGTTACTACTGAGGCCATGCAAGACGCTGATGACGTCACCTCGTCCACATTGACTGCGCCGTCACGTGCCCAACGACGCACGCAATAGGCCACACGTTTACTCCGCCAGATCGCTGCGACGTGATGTGTGCAATGACGCACACCACTAGAGGTGTACCACTATTAAAACGGTTGCACCCTTTGGGGTGTATATTTGTCCCACAACAATAATCGTCATGTGCCTTGCTTGCGTTTCCTTTCTTGAAAACTCGGCGCTCGCTACCTTCCTGTCGAAAATGCTGCGCCACACCGATAACGCGCATGCCGTTCGTGACTGGGAAGTACCGGGCTGGCAGCGTTAAGGAAAGGAAACGCGGGGAAGACAGATGACGATTATCGTTGTGGGTCAAGATAAGCCCCAAAGGGCGTAAATTTTTCTAAGAGTGTACACTCTTACTCTAAAAACAGTTGCACCCTTTGGGGTGTATATTTGCCACACAACGATAATCGTCATCTGTGTTGCCCGCGTTTCCTTTCTTTAACGCTGCGAGCCCGGTACTTCCCAGTCACGAACGGCATGCGCGTTATCAGTATGACATAGTGAGTGAGTGAATAAACTTTATTGTAGGTCCGGCGAGGACGCGAACTCGTCGCGCACCCGGCTAGTCCCACGTCGGGACCGGCAGGTCTAGCCCACCGGCCCGGTCGCGGGCATGCCGGACGGCCAGGATTTGCTTTTCTAGAGCGGGGCTACGCAAAAGCAAGTCCCACTCCTCCTTGATGAACTTGGGGTATGTCGACCCGCACTCCCAGAGCATGTGAGGTAGAGTGGAGGTCTGGCCGCAGGACGGGCAGGCGTCGTCGCGATACACGTCGGGGTAAGCCTCGTGGAGAGCGGACAGACACGGATATGTGCTGGTCTGTAGGAGCCTAAGCGAAACGGCTTGCGCCCTATTCAACTTGGGGTGAGGGGGTGGAAAGACCTTTCTTGACATGTAGAAATATTTAATAATCTCGTTGTGAGTAGCGGGAGCGTCCCTGTGACCGTAGAGAGGAGGGGAGTCAGTGCTCCTTATAGAGGAAGCGCGGTCGGTGAGGTCATGCGCAGCTTCGTGGGCAGACTCATTGAGGTTCGGGGGAGCACCCTCGACCGATCCTACGTGAGCGGGAAAGCAGTGAATTGAATGGTTTGTGAGAGCATGTGGACTCGAGCCGCTAAGAAGACGAAGAGCTTCCTTGGAGATGCAACCCTTTTGAAAAGCCCTAACTGCCGTTTTGGAATCGCTATAGATTTCGGACCCACGACTGTCTAGCAGGGCGAGGGCGATGGCGACTTGCTCGGCGACTCCGGGGTCTGAAGTGCGAATCGAGGCGCTATTGGAAATGTTTCCGCTCGAGTCGACCACAACGACGGCAAAGGTCTTCCCATCACTGTACTCCGCAGCGTCGACGAAGCTTGCGCTAATGTCGTGTCGCTTGATCTGTTTGAGGATGGCTGCTGCTCTGGCCTCGCGTCTGCCCTCGTTGTGGACGGGATGGACGTTTCGGGGACAGGGGCCACTACGAACTTGTCTCGAATGCACCTAGGGATCGGGGTACTGACCATCGAGAATTCCGCAGGGTGGTAACCCAGCTCTTCGAGGATGCCTTTACCTGCCGCTGTGGTGGCCAGGCGACTGAGTTGCGTGCGTCCTTGGGCTTCGGCAATCTCCTCGGCGGTGTTATGTACCCCCAGCTTCAAGAGATCCTCGGTATGGGTCCGGATGGGTAGCCCAAGAGCCCTCTTGACTATTTTGCGGATAAGAACGTTGGGCTTGTCTCGCTCTGCCCTGAGCCAGTTGTGCATAGAAATCGTGTACGTGAGGTGGCAGTGTACGAAGGCATTAATCAGCCTGAGAAGATTGCTTTCCTTCATGCCTCGATGCCGGTTTGCGATTCTGCGAACTAGGCGGAAAGCGTTGTCCGTCTTTGCGATAATCTTGCGGAGAGAAGTTCCGTTTCCGCCGTTGAATTCGACAAACATGCCCAGGACCCGAATAACGTCGACCATGGGTATCACCCCCCCCCCTTCACAAGTGCGAAGTCTGATGCTGCTTTCAGAGACTGGTTTCCAATCTTTGGACCTGCCTCCCTTCTCTTTTCTGTAAAGTAGCAGCTCCGACTTGGCGGGGGAGCATCGAAGTCCGGTGGGGCGGAGATACTCCTCGATCACGTCAATCGCCTCCTGCATGGCTTCTTCGACTCTGCCCTCGCAGCCGCGGGAGCACCATTTGGTGATGTCATCTGCGTAAATGGTGTGCTTGACGTCCTCGACGCGCGCCAACCTCTCGGAAAGACCAATAATACAGATGTTAAACAATGTTGGGGAGATTACGGCGCCCTGAGGAGTGCCCCGTCCTCCGAGGGGCACATCTTCGGAGCGGAAGTCTCCAATGCGAAGCTTGGCCTTCCTGTCAGTTAGAAAAGAGCTGACGTAGTTGTGGAATCTGGAACCGAGACCCAGGTCTGAAATGGTCTTGACGATGAAGGTGTGGAGCACGTTGTCGAAAGCCTTCTCGAGATCCAGACCGAGCAGAGCCTTGACGTCTCTGAAACGGCCATCGACAATCTGATGCTTGATTAGTTTCATGGCATCCTGCGTTGAGAGTCCGGCGCGGAAGCCGATCATGTTGTAAGTGTAAACCTCGTTGTCTTCGAGATACCCGTTAAGCCTGTTGAGGACGACGCGCTCCATGACCTTGCCGACGCAGGAGGTCAGAGAAACCGGCCTCAAGTTTTCGATGTTCGGGGCCTTGCCGGGCTTGGGAATGAGCACCGTGCAGGCCGTCTTCCATTCTGCAGGTACAATGCCGCTTTTCCAGGACTCGCTTATCTTGTCGGTCAGAAAGACAATCGACGTGTCGTCGAGGTTTCTCAACATTCTGTTGGTGACTCCGTCCGGACCCGGCGCAGACTTGCGGTTGAGCGCGAAGATGGCCTGTCTGACCTCGGCAATGGAGAAGTCTTCATCCAGCTCGGGTCGTGGAGGGCCTCGGTAGTCCGGGAGTTGGGTCGACGGATCTCCGTCGCGACGGACAGGCAGGTACTTCTGTATGAGTTTTGCGACGAGTTCATCGACCGTGTTAGACCTGGTGGCTTCGTGAAGGGCCCGGGTCAACGTATGCCTTTGATTTGACTTCGAGCCGCTTTCATCGAGAACGTGTTTTAGCATACCCCAGGATTTGCCGTTGCGCATCTGTCCGTCGATGGATTCGCAGAGCTCGTCCCACTGCTGCTGGCATAGCGCCTTGCAGTGGTCTTCGATGACCTTGTTGAGCTCCGAAATCTTCTGTCGGAGTCTGCGATTGAGCCTTTGACCCTTCCATCGGCAGAGCATGGCGGTTTTGGCCTCGATCAGGTGGGCTAGTCTGCTGTCCATCCGCTCGACGTCGAGATCTGTTTCCACTTTCTTGGTGGCCGCGGAAGCGTCGTTCCGGATGCCTTCACACCATTCTTCGAGAATGGCGGATGCCCTGGCTCTCCCGGGTTCGTCACGAATCTTGCGAAAATGGTCCCAATCGATGAACGTGAATTCCCTAACCCTACTCCGAGACACCTTGAAGTTGGTCAAGAGGATGTAGTGGTCGCTGCCGAACTCCATGGCAGTGTTCTCCCAACCCACGTCCTCGACATTCCTCACGAAGGCCAGGTCGGGTGTCGAGTCCCGGGTGATGGAGTTGCCAATGCGCGTAGGAAAATTCTTGTCAGTGACCAGAGTGAGGTCCATCTCGTTGGCGTCTTGCCACAGGTTTCGCCCCTTGGTAGTGTCGTAGACGTAACCCCAGATGCCATATGGTGCGTTGAAGTCGCCGACGACGACCAAGGCTCGAGGGCCGGCCAAGTCGGTCGCCTTCTTGAGAATGGTCTTGAACTGCTGGCGCGAGTCTCTAGGGTTGCTATATACATTGAGGACGAACACGCTGTTTCCGCGCTGATTCCGCTGCGGAACGTCGAGCAGGATCTCAACCATGACAATTTCGATTCTACCACTCGCCAGCTTGAGGTCGTGGGTGATATGAGTTAGCCGTTTATCGATCAAGGGGCAAATCCCTCGCCCCCCGGGCCGGCCCGACACGGCCCTGTATCCTTGGAGCGAGGCTGCGGAGATTAATGTTTCCTGGAGAGCAATGACCTGAGGTTTCGCAGAGAAAGCCCTGAAAAACTGCTGCAGAAGGGCTTTTTTGTTAGAATACCCTCTGCAGTTCCATTGCCAAATGCGAAAACTCTCTGTGGATCTATCCATTATGGCTGACCTGACGGACTACCACCTAACGGGGCAGTTAGCCTTGCGCAAGGAATGGGTCTTCCTGTCGCCGCGCTGGGATAATGAAGTGTAGCTTCCTTTAGTAAGGTGGGAACGGTTAGCGGTTGTGCGACGGAGGCGGATGAAGCCATTCGCGCCTCAATGGCGTCGATGCGATCTGCGAGAGCTCCGAGGCGCCTGTTGGGGTCCCCGAGCGCAACCTAAATTTGGCGAACGTTATCACTGAGGCAAGCGACGCTAGCGGTGACCTGTTTGAGGCCGTCTGCCAGCCCAATGAGACTTTGCTTAATCTCGCTGACTTCTGCAGACAACGCTCCCGATTCACATGTTTGTTTGAGTACTGCCCTGCGTTTGGAGGACGTCGCAGTACCGTCTACTGGAGCTGGGATTGGAGTCTCGGTGGCCGTGACTGACGCACCGTTACCCGACACATTCGAAACGAGTTTCCTGATCTCTGCCATGTCGCTAACTAGTGTCTTGATCGTGTTCTTGAGGTCGTCGTTTTCTTTGCGTAAGCGAATGACTTCCGCGTCTCTAGCTTGCTCTGTGGGCGGGTTGCTACGAGATGTCGGAGCAGGCTGGGTATTGGCGCCGGGCTTAGGTCGTACCAGATCAGCCCAAAGAAGGGTCGGCTGCTTTCCGCAACGTGTGGAGGTGGGCTGAGGCCCGGATGCTGGCTGGGTTATGGAACCCGGGAGGCCCCTGGAACCGGATCTGGACCTGGATCTGGATCGAAACAGAGATCTTGACCTCGACCTGGCCCTGGAGACGGAGCGGCTCCTGGTGCGACCGCTAGAGCGGCCACGAGACCTGGATCTCCCCCTGGACCGGGAGCGGCTGCGACCATATTGGCGTTCAGGCGATGCTTGCCGGCCTTGATGCGCGTTCTCCATGGGCGGCAAATGTTCGGCGTTGAGGGCGCGGGAGCGTTGCCCCCGTCAGCGCCTGACGAGATATGGCGTCTGAAATCGTCGCTTGCACTCCTTGGCGGCGGTAAGGTGGTCGCCTCCGCACAGCTTGCATTTGGGATCGCACCTATGCTGAGCGTCGGGGTTTGCTTCTCCGCATCCTCTGCAGATGGCGTCGTTGGGCGAAGGGCAGACGTCGGAGCGGTGCCCGAGAATCCCGCAGCTTTAACACACGTCCATTTGCTTGCGAAATAAAGTGCACCTGACGATAGTGCCGCCGTAGGAGACAAAATTTGGCACCCGGTACCCCTCGAACAGGACCACCATGGTGCCGGTGTTCTTGATTCGTTTGGCGCCGAGCGCCGTGGGATTTCTCGGGTTGACGAGTTTTTTGTCGATCGCCGCGGGCCCGTCGGTAAGGGAAACGCCTCGGATGACGCCTTTGCACGTGTAGTGGGGGGGCGGCCTCGTAAGCGCTCACCTCGAAACGTTGGCCGGCAGCGGAGATGCCATCGATGCCGACGTAGCGTGCAGCGTTGTCCCTGTTTGGTGTGCTGATCACCATGATGTTTTGTTGAAAGTTGGGACACATCGTGTCGGTGTCCCGCGACGCCGAATCGAGCCCGGCAGCCTGCCATATGGCGTCGGCGACTGCGGTAGGTCCACACTTGCTGATACACAGGCCTCCCCTGATCCGCACGATGATCTTTGCCTTTTCCTTGGGCATCGGAGGCATCCTGGCCCCTCGAATGATCTTGCTTTTAATGCCCGCACGGTCGGCGCTACGCCGAGCGTTGAAACCGGTGTTATGCTGAACGTCGGCCGCACTGGCATTGGCCGCGTTTCTCTTGCTCATTGAAGAACGTCTGGCGGCAACGAGCTGCCAACCGGAGACTTTAGTGAAGTCCTCGGGGGATAAAAACTCCCCTTCCACCTCACACTCCATGACAAAGTCCGTGGAAAAGCCT